>NW_006770403.1:868819-927492 GCF_000442215.2 Lipotes vexillifer | reverse complement strand
CAGTACGCGGGCCTGTCACTGTTGTGGCCTCTCCCGTTGCGGAGCACAGGCTCTGGACGCGCAGGCTCAGCGGCCATGGCTCATGGGCCCAGCCGCTCCGCGGCATGTGGGATCTTCCCAGACCGGGGCACAAACCCGTGTCCCCTGCATCGGCAGGTGGACTCTCAACCACTGCGCCACCAGGGAAGCCACACACACACTTTTTATTATAAATTTTGCTCATATAAGGAACATGTAACAATTTATAAATAATAAAATAGATAACACTCTATCTCTTAATTGTAAGTTCCATAGAGCGAATTTATTCTCACAACAAAAGAATGCTTTTGTTGCTATTTTGCCAAACTCCTACAGCCAAACTACTGTTGTAGTTGATGAAAGAATGTAGTTATAACTCAAAGGTTGTTGAGCTTTTTGTGTCTATGAATGAGTAAGGCAAAGTGAAACAACAAAGATGTATGTCAGAAGGTTCTTGTTCATCAATGACATAAATGAGTTCTTTGCTGAATCTGATAATGGTTTTGAAAATACTGGAAGACCATTTCCTCAATTTTTTGTGCTCTTTCACAATGTAATGGCTACAGGTGTGACACAATTTTAAGCTTAATCTGCATTATTTACATTTCAACACAGCAATAAATCAAGCATATCTTTGCAGCACTTGTGAATCTCTATGATATAAAACAGTTCTACCTTGGCCAGTTTTGAGCTACCAACATGACGTCACTGAACACAGAGCTGGGAAGAGACATGCAGGCACACCCATCTATGATATTTCTACTCTACAGCCATATTAGATGTAAATAACCTCAAGAACATAAATAATAGTAAAATAGTTTGGAAGTTGTAAGTCTCGAGTATTTATTACCTTTGTTTTTAATTTTATTTAATTGTAAGCTAATATCATTGAATTTTAAATAATTACTATATTTACCAAGGCTTATAAACTTTCTGAAAATTTAATAATTGGCTCTAGTGAGCAATACAAGACAGTCCTAACATACAACTGCCTCTTCCCCACTCATCCTAGGTAGTGTTGGGTGGGAGGGACCACTTTCTATCTTCCATTAAGGAGACCAAAGGATATAGTTCAGTGTGTCTCCCCTCCACACTGAACCAAGGGACAGGCCTGGAACCTAAGCTTGGTCCTTTGTGAGCTCTCTCATGGGGCTCTGAATCTTGACTGAGACATTAAAGGAGGGAAGAAATAGTTGGAGATCAATCACCCATCACGGTGGTAGTTGCTAACCAAATTTAGCTCCTGCTATGGGACTGTGTTGCTTCCCTTTCTACTGTCCAGAGTGCCTTTGGTTACTGCTTTTTTCTACACCTATTCTCAAGCCTGTGATTCTCCCATGTTCTTTCCATAAATTACATACAATATGATTCCATTGCTCACAAACAATAAATCTAACAGTTACTGTGTTTCTTAGGAAAAGGGCTGGATCTTCTTCCTATTTCTAAGCCTTGCACCTTACATGGTTCTAGGACCAGGTATTTTTCATGGAAGTCATACCAAACTAATTTGTTTGTTATCAGAAACAGTATTTATTTTACCCTTTACAAGTATAAGACCTACTTACTAATCAATCGAGATAATTGTTTTAGAAAGGTGCAGAGATTTAATATTCATAATGATGGTGCTGACTCATCAACAAAATGTAAAATTATTTCCACTTTTCTCTCTATATGACACCAATATATTTTCTAAGATTTTGGAGCTTAATGATATAAACCTCTCTTATCTGGGACTACATTTATCAGGAATGAAACATTTCCATATATTGCTTTATAAATAATACATCTCTAGCTTGGCAGACTTTTCTAGCTTTCAGGTTTGGAAGAAGCCTGCTTTTCTTATGTTTCCACAGAGAGAAGCATGACTGACTGGATGTTAATACTAAACATTGATAAAACCTGGGAAATATTTATGGATTGTGGAAAGTATTTCAGATTATGGAATAAAGAGGGTGAATTACATTTAGTGCTTTTCTGTATTGATTTAATGCCTCATTACTTATTCTGGATCATAAAGAGTTCCCAGAACACTCTGCTAAAGACTCTCCTTCCCTGGGCTTCCCTGGTGGCGCAGTGGTTAAGAATCTGCCTGCCAATGCAGCGGACACGGGTTCGAGCCCTGGTCCGGGAGGATCCCACATGCCGCGGAGCAACTAGGCCCGTGAGCCACGACTACTGAGCCTGCGCGTCTGGAGCCTGTGCTCCGCAACAAGAGAGGCCGCAATAGTGAGAGGCCTGTGTACTGCGATGAAGAGTGGCCCCCGCTTGCCGTGACTAGAGAGAGCCCTCGCACAGAAACGAAGACCCAACACAGCCAAAAATAAAATAAATAAATAAAATTAAAAAAAAAAAAAAAGACTCTCCTTCCCTTTTCACCTTTCCATTGATCCATTACCAACCAACTGTGCAAGTGGATGAGTCAGTGTTACTCTAGTAGGAAGGAGGGAGACCTGCAAAGGATAGAAGTACAGGGGAGGCCAATATGGTGAGGGCTGTGAGCTGAGCCAAAATGAATGAAAAGCAAAAGACTCTCTAAGGGGAAAAAATTATTTTAATTCCTTCTCCCATAACCCATACTTAAAATTCAGCATAGAGGGATTATTGGACGATATATCATAAGCAGAAATTTTATCTAAAACTGTTAGGATAGGAGGTTGGGACACAGGCATATAAACAAACATCTGTAAGCATCTGAGTAACTGCTACTTGACACCAACACAGCAATCACAGGTCACAATTTCTAAAACACCACCCTTAACCCCCTGAGTCACAATATATATTTTCTAAGAAAAAAAGAAAAAAATATATTTCTAAGGAACTCTTGAGTCAAGTTTAAGTGTATTGTGTAAAACTGATTTAATCAAATAAAGTGTCTACCATAGAAACATAATACTGTGGAATTCTTTGATAATAGCAGAGATAGAAAAGTGACTTCAGCAGAAATGATATGATGTGGTAAATATATCTAGATATGCAGACCTGGATAAACTTATCTGGGTATCTAAATAAGCAGACCTGACCTGGGAAGTACGTGCTGACGATTCACAAACCCATTGTCTACATGATCTCAAAAAGGCCAGTCACAAAATTGTAAAATGTATAATACATCTCCCAAGGGATTGTTGAACTTTTTACTCGTTCCACATTGAAGACAGTAAAGTTTCGGATATCCCACTATGTAATTTGTTTGATGTGTTTATAAGAATTTGGGGACCATTCTTTAAAGGGCATGTGAGAATGTAAATTACTCTGGGCTCCATTGGTTTGAGCCATGTGTGTGTGATGTGAAATAATTACATGATTTATTAGAGAACAGTAATGAGATTACTAGTTAGTGATTATTCAGGTGCTGGATCACTTTCATTTGTTCATCAATTTTTAACATCAGTTAAGGTATGTACTCAAATGGTATATTTAATTTACATAGATAAAAAAGAAACAAGTCATCAACAGAAAAAGAAGTGGCCATTGGGGGGTTATCTAAATCACTATCTAGGATGATAGATGGAAAGTAACCTCATGCTGAGTTCATTAATAACCAGCCTTCAGATCAAAGCTTCAAAGACTACTCTGAAATACAAATGTGTTCCTTCTTACCACAACCTGTGCTGCTTTTTCTAGTCTGCCAGTGAGCAGACTGTTTCTTTCCTTTATCCTTTCTTGATTTCATGCTTTTTGCCTTGCATTCTGAAGAAGTATAAGGGTTACATAAAGTGTAACCCTACTTTATGTTACAGTTTGTCAAGAAGGTGGAGCAGATGGAATGGAAGAGGAAAGTCAGAGGCCCACATCTGAAGCAATGGACGGATGTTTGGGCATGATGTTCTGGGAAGTAAGGAAAAACCTATCTTGAAAATTCAGATACATATTACAAACAACTAACTCTAAAAGGGACAAGGGTCTGGATACAGTAAAAAGTTCTGGAATAGTTGACATTTACTAATAAATAGGCAATGCAATGCACAAGTAGGGCTTTAATAGGGCAGTACTTAATTATTACCAAGGCAAAAACAAAACCAAAAAACCTTGGAGTCTACCTCTCCACCTGAATCAGTACAGAACAAGAAGACAGAAACACTAATACAATTTCTCTACAAATGAGCAAATACACCAACTTTGGATAATATCCTCTGTATATGACAGCAAACCAGCAATGTAATCACTACTCAGAGAAACTAGAGATACCTTTCCTTGCCTGTGCACAGATTTGGGTGTGCATGTGGTCTGGTGGAAAGAGACATTGAATTTAGACATACATGCTGACCACTGACATGCAATCCTGGCAAACTGCTTAACCTCTCTGAGAACTAGTTTTTTCCGTCAATAAAGTGAGGATAATAATAATATCCAAAAGAGCTATTTCCAAGGGGCTAGTCACATTTGGAACTCGCTCCAAAATTTAAAGTAAATAAATGCACTTAAACATGACTTAGCAGACAGATTCTTGAGGAATGTTAGTTCCAATCTTTTTTTTTTCCCTCCCCTTGTACCTATTTCCCTGTTCACAGTCATCTGTGGCATAATAAACAAAGGAGACAAATTAATCAACAACCACTTAGGCAAGAATGGTCAAATATTTGGACATTTCAACTCTGCCAAGAAGCCCCATAGCAGAGGAGCTGGGGGTACTATTTCTCCCCCCGCCCCAGTGGCACACTTTTAACAATTTCATAAAACTAATATGTTGACATAAAGGATGAGAAAGAGTAAAGTATGAGAGCAAGACCTCCAAACTGGAATTAGAAGGCAGTCAAGGGAACCTTTCCCCTCCAATCACAGGGGCAGATGAGGCCACTGAAGCTCATCCATGCCCAGGCTCGCTCCCCCAAAATGTTAGAACTAGAACCTCTGTCAAGGCGAAATTACCCAAAACTAACACTAAAATTCTTGCCCCTCTCAAAAAACTAAAAATAGAATTACCATATGATCCAGCAATCCCCCTCCTGGGCATATACCCATGGAAAACTATAATTTGAAAAGATACATGCACCCCAATGTTCTTAGCAGCACTGTTTACAATAGCCAAGACATGCAAACAACCTAAATGCCCATCAACAGATGAATGGATAGAGAAGATGTGATACATGTATACAATGGAGTACTACTCGGCTATGAAAAGCATGAAATAATGCCATTCGAGCAACATGGATGGACCTAGAGATTATCATACTACATAAAGTCAGAAAGAGAAAGACAAATACCATATGATATCACTTATATGTGGAATTTAAAATATGACACAAATGAACTTATCTACAAAACAGAAACAGACTCACAGACACAGAGAACAGACTTGTGGTTGCCAGGGTGGTGGGGCTGGCGGGGAATGGACTGGGAGTTTGGGATGAGCAGTTGGAAACGATTATGTATAGAATGGATAAACAACAAGGTCCTACTATATAGGACAGGGAACTATATTCAATATCCTGTGATAAACCATAACGGAAAAGAATATGACAAAGAATGTGTATATATGTATAACTGAGTCACTTTGCTGTACAGTAGAAATTAACACAACACGGTAAATCAACTATATTTCAATAAAATTAATTTTTAAAAAAGGTCTGGCCCTCAATCCTTTTCTTAAAACTAGAGTAACAAGATGGACCTTTATGGCAGAATATTGGGAAACACACAGGAAAAACATATGGACAAGTGCTAACTTTCCTGCTCTAATGCAACCCTTTTACATATGACTTAAAAATCTTTAAATATCCTGTTTAGTACAATAGCAGATCTTCCCTGATCATTAGTGATCTTTCTTGTGAATACCCAAGATTATCACAAAACAAGTCATTCTTGTCATGTACTTCAATACAAAATGGGGAGTGTAGAGGTGAAATGATTCAAATGACAGGTTTAAGCATAATCAAACATACGCTGGCAGTCTACAGCTGTGTCTCTGCAGCAAACTTGGAAGGCCAAGTTTCCACAATATTTGCAGGAAAACAGTTACTCTATAACCACAGTCTTATGCTGTTCTCATAATGATTTCATCAAAGTCCTCCAACCCTCCTGAAGTCTGAATTAGGCAAATCATGAAATCTCTTAAATTTCAGTTTTTAAATCAGCCTCTTATGAGGGGAAAATAATTTTAAACTATTAGGCATCATATACATAATAGTCGTTGGTAAAATTTATGTATATAGACCTTGCCACATATAAGCTTACCAAATAAAAACCCAGAAGCAAAAATATCAGCACAGAATGTCAAAATCACAAAGGTAATAAATGTGCACATATATAGGCCATAAGATCTACTAGTGTCAAAGCTGACGTATGAATTTGCCTACAATATTGTTGAAAGCCAAAGTGAAAGGGAAGCATTCAGTTCAACAAATATTTAAGTTGTTAGTATCTGCTATGAATCAACCATTGTTCTAGGTGCCAGGAATACAGTAGTTAAAATAGAAAAACGTCTTGGTTGTTCTGGCACAGAATAGTCAATTATTTAATTCTCTTTGATAAGAAAAAAATAGCAACTCTTTAAGGGAAGTGAAGCCTTCCCTGGTGTATAGCAACAATTTCACTTGGAGCTTCACATATGCAACACTGCTGTGCTATGAAGACTCTTGTCTCAATGACACACCTATGAAAGTGCAATATTAAATTTCTTCTTGCATCGTTCAGTGAAAACTGAAGACAAGATACCAAAGTTTGTCTCAGTAAAATCAACCCTGCAGGAAGTCAACACAGCCTAGTGCAAATGTGTAATTTTTAGCTGATCTAACTTAATTCAAGGATAGAACCTGGATTACTAGATAGAACCTATTTCTCAGAATCGGCATCAGAGTAATCTTGGAAGCTTCTGAATATTGTAGATTCCTGGACTGCACAAAATCTTAGTGAATCAGAATCTCTGAAAATGGGCCTAGTAGTCTGCATTTTGAAAGAGCTCTGGGATTTTCTTTTATACACCTAATTTTGAGAACCTTTAACTTTGAGAAAGAATTTTTAAACTGTTTTCATTCTTCAGGGGTTGTGAAATCAATTTTGGGGGAAAGAAATTTTCTATGAAATAGATTAAAATAAAATGGAAAAGTAAATATTAAAGTGTATTGCACTTTATTTAAATGTTTACCTAAATATTACTGATAGTAAGCATAAGAATATTTTATGAAATTTTTGCTTTTATGACTACATAGAGTATAATAGGTTATACATATATCTTACTCTGGCTTTCAATCAAAATACTATGAAAACACTAATCAAGAGGTATATATTGACCAGATCTTGCAAACATTTTCTGAAAATAGCTGTCTTCTCTGGTATATTTGAGAATTAAAAGTAAACAGTGGTGGGCGGGCTTCCCTGGTGGTGCAGTGGTTTAGAGTCCGCCTGCCGATGCAGGGGACACGGGTTCGTGCCCCGGTCCAGGAGGATCCCACATGCCGCGGAGCGGCTAGGCCCGTGAGCCATGGCCGCTGAGCCTGCGCGTTTGGAGGCTGTGTTCCGCAACAGGAGAGGCCACAACAGTGAGAGGCCTGCATACCGCAAAAAATAAAAAATAAAAATAATAAACAGTGGTATTATTATATATTATATAAAACATACATTTGCACATAATATATATTATATACATAATTATATATATAATATGTATCATGTGCTTTTGTTCTAAACACACTAGTGAAGGAAAACATCAAATATCCTTTGTCTACTATGGTGTCCATCCATATTTTTAAAAATATGTATTGTTAGAAGGGTTGAGATGTCCCTGAGGATTAAACACTCATGTACAAATTCATTACCACCAGCAGAGACTTCTGGCCGTATCCTGCTGAGATGTTTAGAATAAAATAGCAATAAAATTTCCCTAGACATTTTTATGTTCTTGATTTATTATTTCACACGAAACAGTAACTCATCCCAATTTTATTTATGATATTAGAAGATAATACTTAGAACATTTCAATGCATTGACTCTTTATGATTAATGAACCTAAATTTAATTTTCCATCCAATTCTATATAGTCAATTCTCTGTAAATTGATTTTCTCCCCCAAATTATGATGCATGTCCCATTATAGTGGGTACTATTTCAAAAAGGGCAGATGTTTCCCTTAGATTCAGTAGTGTAATATGAATGCACACGAATTTTGCAGAAAACATACCTTTTGAAGATTCACAGAGCAGAAAGTGGCTTTAGTACCTCAGTATTTCAATAAATAGATATTGTCAGTTCAGAAGTAAAACTACTAAGGCCATACTTCCCATCTGAATAAATCTTCATGGTAAGCAATTTAGTTAACTATTAAACAATCTTTCTTGTTGGGAAACTGTTCTTTAGAGCAAGTGTTTTTAACATAGAATTCGTAGAAAAGTTTCAGCATGTTTGTGAAGTCCCTGAAATGCCATGAAGAATTCTGTGTATACTGACATAGAGATTTCTCTAGGGAATGGATTCATAACTTTCAGCAGTTCCTGAAGGCGTCCATGGCAAACAAAAACATCACAAAACAAATTTTACTGCTTTAAAGCCAATTCTTATTCTCTCATTCCATAATTTAAATTCTAGATCTTCTCCATCTGTCTTCAGACAAGATCGAACACAGTTTTTTCCTTGTATTTGTACAATTTATTCTTGAAAGCTTTCATTAGGTAACACCCTGACATTCTCTTCTCCAAGAGAGACAAACAAAGCTTCATCGGAAAGAATAACAGTTGAGAGGAATGGTCTTAAAGGAAGTGAAATTGCCAGAGTCAAAGTCTCTTTAGATTTTTTTGTCCACTCTGGAGCAGTATAATAAAGTACCAAAGTTGCTGTTAAATAATGTGTAACTTTCATAGTACTAAATGGAATCACAATGGAATGTCAAGCCAGGTAAGTCATTAGGAAAGTACCTTTGTTAAGTCAACATTTCCTTCAAATGGAGGAGGTTAGTATTAACATGCCTTCCTAGAAAATGATCATCTCTTTACCTTAAAGCACACAACAAATGCACAACAGAAGTCATTTCTGAAATATCTCTTAAAATATGCAAACAAGGAAGTGTAAGTATAGTAAAACATAATGTGTAGTAAAAGATACATGGCAAATTTCATAAAATGGTGATATTCCCAGGTAAAGCAGCTCTTCTCCCATTAGGCTGAGATAAATTCAGAACATGATAACCTTATGTGGATTTTTATTAAGGAAATCCCAAATCTGTAAGAGTATGTCAGTTTTCAGAATTAATGCAAAACCGAAGTATCCTATGTTCAATATAAGTTTTATGAGACATTTTCAAGGAAATGTCAGAATTTTTTTCATTAACACTAAGTTTTGGTTTCAATATATATGGCAATAGTTAGGAGTGATGCTTTGGTTTTCTTGTTCTTAAATCACAGAAATTAATCAATCATTATCACATTGTATCCCAAATGCATTCACTGAACAATCATCATTTGATGCTTATTGTGTGCTGGACACTGCCCTAAGTAAGTAATGGTACCTAAGGGCATGTAATGATGAAAAAGAACAGGAATGATTGCTTAACTAAACATGAACAGAATGGATGGTAAATGAGTAAATCATATTGTCTTGGACAGACACGGATAGTGATTAGGACATCTGGATAACCAAAAGTCAGATATGAAACAGTGAATTGTTTTAAACAATAACAAAATTCTGTATGCTTATTAAGTGCCAGATATTATCCTAAGAAATTGAACGAGCTTACCATATCTACACTGCACAGAAACCCTAGGAAGTGGATATTTGTAATAGGACTATGGATCACAAGGACAGAAACCCAACTCACAGAACCCAGTATTTAGAATACAGTGAGAACTCTCAAACCACTGGCTCCAAACCACTGGTTCTAGAAGAACTGCTCAGGTTCCTTACTCTGTCTTCTCTGCTTCTCTTTGCAAGTCTCCCACACTATTCTTTCTTGGTCTGCAGATGGGTTTCCTCCGGTCCTCATGTCTATATGACAGAAAACAAGACCACTAATAACTCAACTCTTAAATTTTTAATACCAAAGAAAAGCTATCCTTTCTGAGTTGCAATTTTAATACTCCTGGCAAAGGACCACTCTTGGCCAAGGTTTATTCAGATGCCCAACATCAGACCAGCAGTGTTCAGGAGGTCATGTCTGTTATATCAAGGTAACAAGATCTTGAAATGTCAATCTTTCAGATTTTACTTTCTTTCATGCACTTTCATTCTTCCCCCAATTGGTCAGAGGAATCTAGAAGCTTTAGCATTTTTCTACAAGGAAAGTAAAAAGAAAAAAATGCATGTACTTTCATTTGTAGGTTTGGTTTGGTTGGTGGTGGTTGGCTTTTTTTTTTTTTTTAAATGCTTCCTAACTAGTCTCTTAAGACTCAAAAGGAAGTCCCTGAAGGAAGTGCATCAAAGAGTTTATATAACAAAGATTGAAAAGCAAACAAGAGGGAAGGAAATGACTCCAACTCCCACACTTGGAAAAACGATGGTTGAGCGTTAACTGGGATGAGAGAAAGGGGAAAGGGAACTGTGGTGCCAAGACCTCAGGACAGAATTTCCAGACCAGAAGGGTCACAGGGGAGTTAGGGATGAGAGGGAAGTATCAGCAGGGAAATATGTCTAATCATCAGTAAGCAGCCAGCTTTAGGAAGCAGAGTGGAAGCCAAGATACTTGAGTACTCTTATACTTACAGAAAAGCCATGTCAGTGACTATCATCACTCTTGGGTAGAGGATGGCTGCCATTACCAGCTGCCTCCACCTCTATCTATGCTCAAAACTTTGCAGAGTCTCTTGTGGACACTATCTCTATCATCAACCCGGGACACTTATAAGTACCCCAAAAGAGAGCACAGGAAACTTCACCCACCATATGACAGCAGTGGTGGGAAAGGCAAAGCCCCAGTACAGGTATTTGGATGGGCTGAACAGTGGAAAAACTCACCCTTATTTCACCACCCTGGCAATTTCCAGAACAGTCATGTAAATGACAGGGTAGGAAGGGGAAAATTTCAGGAAAAGTGCTGGTTTGCATTACAGGGCAGATTAAAAACTAGGTATCTCCTAGAACGTAAATATTCTCATTTGACACATGAGGCAACTGATTCTTACAAATTTAAGTACTTAACCAAGATCACATGGCCAGGAAATGCTGAGCCACAATGCAAACAAAGCCAACGCCCTGAACCATGATGCTGCAGTGCCTCAACACTCAAATCCCTGTGGCAGCTTCTTTAATAAATAAAAATGAGCAAGAGGCATTTGTGAAATCTTTTTCAAATCACAGTTTCAACTCCTGGCACCATAGGAGGCAGATAGCTATCTGAGCAGCCTTGGCGACAGATGGTTCTAAGATATTGTGTACAGTATTGGGAGAAAGGGTTCATTTTTTTGCTTGTTTTTTGAAGAAAAATGTATTTATTGCTATCCATTATTTCTTTATATCTACACATCCTGAACTCAGTTGGGATCTGAGGTTATTTTTTGTGGGAAGTTTGTATATATGTGTTTCCATTTTGATGAAAATTAATATATATATAGAATGGATTATTTGGCACATTAAAGGATGAGTTTTCAAGGAACAGTGGGGAATTCAAAAGCCATTGAAAATGTGCAACTTTAATCCATATGCATTTTTTTAACTTTTAAAAATCTTAAATAAAATTTATGGTAATTGAGGAAAAACTTCAAATATGAATTATTATGCTTCCAAATCATCATCTTAATAGGTTTATAGGATTCTATTTTTTGAATATGCCAGATATGTACTAAATGGCAAGTTGGAAAAATTGTTGCTCAAGTTAACTTACACAACAGATGGAAATTCTGGCTCATGTAGCTGTAAAAGATACTGAAAATATGATGATGTCAATCTCTCTCTCTCTCCATTTCACATCTCTCCCAGTCTCTGCTGGCCCTCATTCTGTCCCTTGAGGATGTTCTGAGTTTATGACATCACAGCTCATTATTCAAGAACAAAGAGAGAACTCATCTCCATTGTTCAAATACCAAATTCCTTAGAGGGACCTTGATTAACCCAAATGGGTCACACGTTTACTCTTGGACTCATACCTGAGGCAAAGGGATTGAGCACAAGGGTTGGCCATGTCTCATTCATGTGTCCACCTTCTGTGTGAGTGTTGCCAGTATCAGGCCCACCAAAGTTGGATAAGAGATAAGAACAGTGGAAGGTGGAGTCAAGATGGTGTACTAGGAGGACACAGAATTCACATCTCCTCACAACTAGGGCACCTACCAGGCACCGGTAGGAGACCAGAGACACCTAAGGGGACAGGAGGAACCCCCGGCAACTGATGCAACACAAAGCTTGTGGGATCTTGCTTCCCAGGCTGGAGGTCAGGCCCAAGCTCCTGTGATGGGAGCTCCAAGTCCAAACTGTTGGGCTAAGAGAGAACCTCACACCCCAAGGAATATCAATTGGACTGAGGCCTTCCAGAGGTCCTCATCTCAGCACCAAGATGCAGCTCTATCCAACTGCCTGCCAACTCCAGTGCTGGATATCTCAGGCCAAACAACCAGTAACAGGAATATAGCACCACCCGTCAAAAAAAAAAAAACACAAAATAATTTGTTACAGGTGAAGGAGCCAGGTAAAAACCTATAAGACCGAATAAACGAAGATGAAATAGGCAACCTACCTGAAAAACAATTCAGAGTAATGATAGTAAAGATGATCCAAAATCTCAGAAGAAGAATGGAGAAAATACAAGAAACATTTAACAAAGATCTAGAAGAACTACAGGCAAACAAACAGTGATGAACAACACAATTACTGAAATTAAAAATACTCAAGAAGGAATCAATAACAGAATAACTGAGGCAGAAGAACGGATAAGTGAGCTGGAAGATAAAAGGGTGGAAATAACTGCCAGGGAGCAGGATAAAGAAAAAAGAATGAAAAGAATTCAGGACAGGCTCAGAGACCTCTGGGAAAACATTAAACACACCAACATTCGAATTCTCCTGGGGTCCCAGGAGAAGAAGAGAAAAAGAAAGGGTCTGAGAAAATATTTGAAGAGATTATAGTTGAAAACTTCCCTAACATGGGAAAGGAAACAGTCAATCAAGTCCAGGAAGCACAGAGAGTACCATAAAGGATAAACCGAAAGAGACACTTGCCAAAACACATATTAATCAAACTACCAAAAATTAAATACAAAGAAAAAATATTGAGAGCAGCAAGGGAAAAGCAACAAATAACATAAAAGGGAATCCCCATAAGGTTAACAGCTGATTTTTCAGCAGAAACTCTGCAAGCCAGAAGGTAGCTGCAGCACATATTTAAAGTGATGAAAGGGAAAAACCTACAATCAAGATTACTCTACCCAGAAAGGATCTCATTCAGATTCAAAGGAGAAATTAAAACCTTTACACCAAGCAAAAGTTAAGAGAATTCAGCACCACCAAATCACCTTTACAACAAAAGCTAAAGGAACTTCTCTAGGCAGGAAACACAAGAGAAGGAAAAGACCTACAATAACAGACCCAAAACAATTAAGAAAATGGTAATAGGAACATATATATCGATAATTACTTTAAATGTAAATGGATTAAATGCTCCAACCAAAAGACATAGACTGGCTGAATGGATACAAAAATAAGACCTGTACATATGCTGTCTACAAGAGACCCACTTCAGACCTAGGGACACATACAGACTGAAAGTGAGGGGATGGAAAAAAATATTCCATGCAAATGGAAATCAAAAGAAAGCTGGAGTAGTAATTCTCATATCACACAAAAAACACTTTAAAATAAAGACTATTGGGGCTTCCCTGGTGACGCAGTGGTTGAGAGTCTGCCTGCTGATGCAGGGGACACGGGTTCATGCCCCAGTCTGGGAACATCCCACATGCCGCGGAGCGGCTGGGCCCGTGAGCCATGGCCGCTGAGCCTGCGCATCCGGAGCCTGTCCTCTGCAACGGGAGAGGCCACAACAGTGAGAGGCCTGCATACCGCACAAAAAAAAAAAAAAAAATCCTATAAAATAAAGACTATTACAAGAGACAAAGAAGGACACTATATAATGATCAAGGGATCAATCCAAGAAGAAGATATAACAGTTGTAAATATTTACGCACCCTACAGAGGAGCGCCTCAATACATAAGGCAAGTGCTAACAGCCATAAAAGGGGAAATCAACAGTAACACAATAAGAGTAGGGGACTTTAATACCCCACTTTCACCAATGGACAGATCATCCAAAATGAAAATAAATAAGGAAACACAAGCTTTAAATGACACGTTAAACAAGATGGACTTAACTGATATTTATAGGACATTCCATCCAAAAACAGTAGAATACAGTTTCTTCTCAAGTGCTCATGCAACATTCTCCAGGATAGATCATGTCTTGGGTCACAAATCAAGCCTTGGTAAATTTAAGAACATTGAAATCACATCAAATATCTTTTCCAACCACAACGCTATGAGAGCAGATATCAATTACAGGAAAAAATCCGTAAAAAAATACAAACACATGGAGGCTAAACAAAACATTACTAAATAACCAAGAGATCACTGAAGAAATCAAAGAGGAAATCAAAATATACCTAGAAACAAATGACAATGAAAATACGACAACCCAAAACCTATAGGATGAAGGAAAAGCAGTTCTACGAGGGAAGTTTATAGCAATACAATCCTACCTCAAGAAACAAGAAACATCTCAAATAAACAACCTAACCTTACACCTAAAGCAATTAGAGAAAGAAGAACAAAAAAAATCCCAAAGTTAGCAAAAGGAAAGAAATCATAAAGATCAGATAAGAACTAAATGAAAAAGAAATGAAGGAAATGATAGCAAAGATCAATAAAACTAAAAGTTCTTTCAGAAGATAAACAAAATTGATAAACCATTAGCCAGACTCATCAAGAAAAAAAGGGAGAAGACTCAAATCAACAGAATTAAAAATGAAAAAGCAGAAGTAACAACTGACACTGCAGAAATACAAAGCATCATGAGAGATTACTACAAGCAACCCTATGCCAATAAAATGGACAACCTGGAAGAAATGGACAAATTCTTAGAAAAGCACAACCTTCTGAGACTGAACCAGGAAGAAATAGAAAATATAAACAGACCAATCACAAGCACTGAAATTGAAACTGTGATTAAAAATCTTCCAACAAACAAAAGCCCAGGACCAGATGGCTTCACAGGCGAATTCTATCAAACATTTACAGAAGAGCTAACATCTATCCTCCTCAAACTCTTCCAAAATATAGCAGAGGGACGAACACTCCCAAACTCATTTTATGAGGCCACCATCACCCTGATACCAAAAGCAGACAAAGAAGTCACAAAAAAAGAAAACTACGGCCATATCTTTGATGAACAGAGATGCAAAAATCCTCAACAAAATACTAGCAAACAGAATCCAACAGCACATTAAAAGGATCATACACCATGATGAAGTGGCATTTATCCCAGGAATGCAAGGATTCTTCAATATACACAAATCAATCAATGTGATACACCATATTAACAAACTGAAGGAGAAAAACTATATGATAATCTCAATAGATGCAGAAAAAGCTTCTGACAAAATTCAACACCAATTTATGATAAAAACTCTCCAGAAAGTAGGCATAGAGGGAACCTACCTCAACATACTAAAGGCCATATATGCAAACCCACAGCCAACATCATTCTCAATGTTGAAAAACTGAAACCATTTCCTCTAAGATCAGGAACAAGACAAGGTTGTCCACTCTCACCATTATTATTCAACACAGTTTTGGAAGTTTTAGCCACAGCAGAGAAGAAAAAGAAATAAAAGTAATCCAAATCAGAAAAGAAGTAAAACTGTCACTGTTTGTAGATAACATGATACTATACATAGAGAATCCTAAAGATTCTACCAGAAAACTACTAGAGGTAATCAATGAATTTGGTAGAGTAGCAGAATACAAAATTAAGGCACAGAAATCTCTGACATTCCTATACACTAATGATGAAAAATCTGAAAGAGAAATTAAGGAAACACTCTCATTTATCACTGCAACAAAAAGAATAAAATACTTAGGAATAAACCTACCTAAGGAGACAAAAGAACTGTATAAAGAAAACTATAAGACACTGATGGAAGAAATTAAAATGATACAAACAGTTGAAGAGATATACCATGTTCTTGGATTGGAAGAATCAACATTGTGAAAATGACTATACTACCCAAAGCAATCTGCAGATTCAATGCAAACCCTATGAAGCTACCAATGGCATTTTTCACAGAACTAGAACAAAAACTTTCACAATTTGTATGGAAACACAAAAGACCCCGAATAGCCAAAGCAATCTTGAGAAAGAAAAATGGAGCTGGAGGAATCAGGCTCCCTGACTTCAGACTATATTACAAAGCTACAGTAATCAAGACAGTATGGTACTGGCACAAAAACAGAAATATAGATCAATGGAACAGGATAGAAAGCCCAGAGGTAAACCCACGCACCTAGGGTCAACTAATCTATGACAAAGGAGACAAGAATATACAATGGAGAAAAGACAGCCTCTTCAATAACTGGTGCTGGGAAAGCCGGACAACAACATATAAAAGAATGAAATTAGAACACTCCCTAACATCATACACTAAAATAAACTCAAAATGGATTACAGACCTAAATGTAAAGCCAGACACTATCAAAGCCTTAGAGGAAAACATAGGCAGAACACTCTATGACATAAATCACAGCAAGATCCTTTTTGACCCACCTCCTAGAGAAATGGAAATAAAAACAAAAATAAACAGGCCCTCATGAAACTTAAAAGCTTTTGCACAGCAAAGGAAACCATAAACAAGACGAAAAGACAACCCTCAGAATTGGAGAAAGTATTTGCAAACGAAGAAACTGACAAAGGATTAATCTCCAAAATTACAAGCAGCTCATGCAGCTCAATAACAAAAAAACAAACAAGCAATCCAAAAATGGGCAGAAAACCTAAATAGACATTTCTCCAAAGAAGATATACAGATTTCCAACAAACACATGAAAGGATGCTCAATATCACTAATCATTAGAGAAATGCAAATCAAAACTACAATGAGCTCTCACCTCACACCGGTCAGAATGGCCATCATCAAAAAATCTAGAAACAATAAATGCTGGAGAGGGTGTGGAGAAAAGGGAACCCTCTTGCACTATTGGTGGGAATGTAAATTAATACAGCCACTATGGAGAACAGTATGGAGGTTCTTTAAAAAACTAAAAATAGAGCTACCATACGACACAGCAATCCCACTCCTGTGCATATACCCTGAGAAAACCATAATTCAAAAAGAATCATGTACCACAATGTTCATTGCAGATCTATTTACAATAGCCAGGACATGGAAACAACCTAAGTGTCCATCGACAGATAAAGAAGATGTGGCACATATATACAATGTAATATTACTCAGCCATAAAAAGAAACCAAATTGAGATATTTGTAGTGAGGTGGATGGACCTAGAGTCTGTCATACAGAGTGAAGTAAATGAGAAAGAGAAAAACAAATACTGTATGCTAACACATATATATGGAATCTAAAAAAAAAAGAAAAATGGTTCTGATGAACCTAGGGCCAGGACAGGAATAGAGACACAGACGTAGAGAATGGACTTGAGGAAATGGGGAGGGGGAAGGGTAAGCTGGGATGAAGTGAGAGAGTAGCATGGACATATATACACTACCAAATGTAAAATAGATAGCTAGTGGGATGCAGCTGCATCGCACTGGGGGATTAGCTCGGTACTTTTCGACCACCTGTGGGTAATGGGATAAGGAGGGTGGGAGGGATGGAGACACACAAGAGGGAAGAAATATGGGGATATACATATGCATATAGCTGATTCACTTTGTTATACAGCAGAAACTAACACAACACTGTAAAGCAATTGTACTCCAATAAAGATGTTTAAAAAAAAAAGAGAGAGAGATAAGAGCAGTGGTAGCCTGGAGCCAGCTATGGCCTTTGGAGTTGACTGTATGTATCTCCTCCCAACTCCAGACAAGAGCTTGAAATCAGCCATGGTGGGAATATTTACACAACAGAAATAAGCATACATTGCAAAGCATACACAAGCATACCAGGACATTTTTATTTTCCTGGGAACAGGTTGTTAAATATTTATCAGAAATTCTTGAACGGGAGCATTTCCCCACAGGGTTGTGGTTAGGGAGACAGAGTGCTGGGTGGAGACATCAGTATGCTGCTACCAGATCCACTTGTTCTCTATGAGTGCAATTAATAAGTAGTATTTATAAAACCAGCAGATTTATTAACATTTACAATGATTTTTCATGAACAAAATGCTGAGATTAAAGAGGTCTTTTAAAACCTTCCATCTGTTTTCAGACTATTCAAAGCAGAGTTTTCAAACTGTTTTTTTAACAACATCTACTCACCTCTCCAGTGTTCAAATAAAGAAAAATAGACTTACAAGTTCCAAGAAAAGAAAAAATACCATCTACATTCTGATAATTCTGTAAAGACATAACCTGTAGACCATGGTATTTCACTTGAAGTAAATGCCACATCAGCCTTTCCTCAGATCATTTATGGAAAAATAACCTTGTTGTTGAGTCTGTCTTTTCAAAGGAAAGTATTATGCCCTGATGCATGCCACCCACAGTAAATAAAGAATGTATTTCGATAACTACTTTCAAAACTTTTTCAACGACCCACATGCCATACAGTAGCATTTATTTTACCAATATTATTTGACCTCTATCTACATACCAGTCTCTGGTTTCACCTTAATGCAAGAGTGAAAGTTTGCAAGAGCCAATTTCTATGACTCTCTCTCAAAGCTGATTTTTCTAAGATTTGTTGGAAGTTGCTTGTAAAATGGCCTATGATCACGAGCTCGGCTGCCTATTTGAGCACATTTTTCCTAGTCAGATAATCCACAGTGCCTCCTGGTTTTGCTTCAGATCTTTTTTTTTTTTTCCAGATATTTTTTCTTCCTTTTGTTAAATTTATTTTTATTTTTTTCTTTTTGCGGTACGCGGGCCTGTCACTGTTGTGGCCTCTCCCGTTGCGGAGCACAGGCTCCGGACGCGCAGGCTCAGCAGCCATGGCTCACGGGCTCAGCCGCTCCGCGGCATGTGGGATCTTCCCAGACCGGGGCACGAACCCGTGTCCCCTGCATCGGCAGGCGGACTCTCAACCACTGTGCCACCAGGGAAGCCCAGGCCTTTTGTTAAATGGACTACACTCATTGAGCAACTATTAATACTAGCTATGGAATAACTGTGTTAACACAACTAATATTTATTGAACATTTGCTAACTTGCTAGGCACCGTGCTAAACCCTACTTTCATCACCTTATTTAATCCACACAGCAGCCCTATGAGACAAGGAAATCTTATCCCCATTTAACGCACAGGGACAGGAGATGGAAGGAAGATGAATAGTTCTCTCAAGGTCACATAATAATTGAATGGCACTGCTGGGAATCAAACCCCTGTGCGACACCAAAATCCATGCACTCAACTACCTGAATATACTGGTCACATCATGCACTGAGGTGCTTGCAATTCCCCATTTGGTTCCAACACAGAGTCTCTGTGATGGGGGTTTTGTTATTCTCCTTTGCAAATGATGATACCATGGCTCAAAGGGTTTAAGAAATATGTCCAAATTTCTGAAGCCACAGGTAATAACTGCCCGAGGTGGATCTCAAATCCAAGCACAACTTCTTATCCAGAGTTTTTTCTACTATGATGCACCTCTCAGCAGAGTCAAACTATTTGAACGTGTTCTAAGTTTAGTATTTAAATTTTTCAAGGGAACAGACTTTTAAATGATGAATGTATTGGTGTTTAACTATATTAAAAACATAGTATTTATTCGAAGTTTTAATTCTATTACAATTTGGGGTAACAACAGATATTAAGGACTAGAATAAATCACCGACACCCCACAATTTTGTGGGAAGGAGATGTCGGGGAGGAATCTATACTCCAGAGGATATAGAAATGCATCAGTATCAGCCAGTAGAAACAGAGAGTTGAACTACTAAATCCAGGAGGCACTGTTCCAGTCAGACAGAACTTGAGGAGACAGAGAGAGAACACAAGGAGAGAAAACAGGTAGAATCATTTGTATTCTTTAATCACAATAGTTAGAGCAGCCAAGAACAGAGCAAGCTGAGTTAAAGGTCCGTCAGAGCTACACTGCACAAGTTCAACTCTCAGTCATTCCAGCCTTGCACCAACTCATTGCAATGACTTCATAATGAGAAGACCACATGCAAATGAAGTAAACGGCTGTTAGGGGACAGAGTCATAGACGTTTTTTACCTCAATTTTGACGTGTCTAGGGAGGATTTAGGGAGATGGTTTGCAACGCAGAACAAGATTGATTAACACGAAATGAAAGAATATGACAAATAGAAGAGTTACCTAGAGCCTGTGAGCTGAAGGGAAGGAAACAGACACTCTGGGTCCTGCCAACTTGTTGCTTCTCAAGCTGACTCTAACAGGAGTAAACCTAAGTCATGTATATATCCACATTGTCTTGCCGCATGATCGTTGCTGCTTGGAAAGAAACCCTAAAAATCAAACAATCAGCCCGGAAGAAAAATTGGGAAATTACACCATATTTCTCTTAGCAGAATCAACATCATAGAGATATCAGCTCTCAAGTTGCTGGGAAAAGCAAATATAGTGCCCTCTTTTAAGGCAGGTACACAGAAAGCCAAGAACTAGGCCACTTTTAGCCACCTTAGAATCTTGAAATTACAGAGGGACACTTAAAGAGAAGTCACTAGTAAAACAAAGGTAACTGATCAGTAGGGTCCCTGAACATAGGTTGGGGAGGAGCTTAACTATCAGAAAATTCCATTTCTCAGTAAAAATTCTAACAAAGCAAAGAAAAAATATGGTAGTTAGGCGGTGGGAGGGGTGAGTGGGTGGGGGTAAGGGTGCTGTGGGAGGAGTTTGGGTGCAAAGAAGCCTCTAGAAATTGCAACAGGCTTTAGAAATTTTCAGGATCTATATTTAGACGCCCATGTACACTAGCAGACTCATGGACAAAGAAATCTGGAACTTGTGTTTGCTTTTAGGAATAATCAAAGATGGGATGCTTTCCTAAACTCCTCCAGGCTGGAGGAAGTGTCACTCCTTAGAGCTCAGGTAGTAGCTCTTACTACATGGCCTGCTCAGATCTTCCTCCCCCACTAGATGTCCAGCCCCTCACTGACAGAGAGGTCTCCTAACACAGCAAGGGCTAAACAAGTATTTACTGGGCTCAGCAACTGAAAAGTATTAAAGTCTACTTATACTACCCAAATCTTAAAATTGCCCACTAGGGAAGAGAAATGGCAAGCGACCAGCTCCTGTGCAGGCATTCCTTTCCTTTTTAGACCCAAATGAATTTAAAAGCTGATAATCTAAGTTTTTAAATTTCTTTCTTTCTAGGGGAAACTGTTGCCTGTTTGAGTGACCCAGTTTGTTGCTGCCTCATGTATCCTGCTCTTAACTCTAGATTAGCAGCCAGAGTACTATAGTGTGGCTACCACTTCTCACAATAGGAGTGGGAACTGCATGGCCCAGGCTGCCCTTCAGCTGTATCATAAAATAACTGAAGTGGGACTGCCTCCCTCTCACCTCGTCTATCAGTGACCCGGATCAGGAAAACATCTTGTACATTTTCTTGGAACCACGCCACTCCCATGAGTCTTTGGGGACCATAGTTTAAATCCATCCTTCTATTTCCTCATATCCCTGTTGACGGTACTGTGACTAGTCTAAGGGTTAACATGGCCACCTCTGTGACAGGGAGGGAGCAATGGACTCCAGGAAATAAGGAGAGAGAACACGAAAGTAGGTTACAGCACGCATACCCAAGCCTGAGGTCTGCACACTTGCTGGAGTAGGATTTTGAGGGAAATGTAAGAGCAAGTGAATCAAAAGGTAAGAGATAAAATGAACCTGGTAATAGGTTAATGACCTTACGATGAGTTCTGTGTGAGAAGGCAGCATCACTTCATTCAGCTCTCTGCTCCTGAGCCCCAATGCGGAAGCCTTCTAACTCTAGCATCTAGAGCAATACATGTCCCCTTGTCAATCTCACTCTCCTTAGCCTGCTCTATGCTGAGAGCCCACATGGGCCAGTGATTAAGGGCCAGACTCCAGCCCCAAACTTTTTGGATTGAATTCCAGCTTCCTCTCCTCCGCTGCTTTATTAGTTGAGTGATATCAATTTATTAAATCTGTTTTATAATTTTCATCTTTAAAAGGAGGGATAATATTATTTCATTGTATTGTTGTGATGATTAAATGAGTTAATATGTGAAAAGCACTCAGAAGAGTGTCTGGCACATAATAAATACTACATACGTTTGTGCTGTTATTCTTCACCACATTTATAACTGCCTGATTTTTATATTTGTTTGTTTGGGTAAGAGCTCTTAATATATGATCTACCCTCTTAACATGTTTCCTTCCCGTTTTATTGAGATATAGTTGACATACAGCACTGCCTAAGTTTAAAGTGTACAGCATAATGATTTGACTTACATGCGTCATGAAATGATTACCACAATAAGTTTAGTGAATATCCATCACTCATATAGATACAAAATTAAAGAAATAGAAAAAACTTTTTTCCTTGTAACGAAAACTCTTTGGATTTACTCTCTTAATTTTTTAATGTATGGCAGTATTAATTATATTTATCATATTGTACATTACATCCCTAGTACTTATTTATCTTATTACTGAAACTTTGTACCTTTTGACAGCCTTCACCCAATGCAATTTCCCCTCATCCCCACCTCTGGTAACCGTAAATCTGATTTCTTCTGTACGTTCGTTGTTTCTAAAGTATAATTGACCTACAATACTATATTAGTTCCAGTTATACAACAGTGATTTGTTATTTCTATATATTTCAAACTAATCATCACCATGACTCATTTGTTTTTGCAGCTGGAAGTTTGTACGTCTTTCTGTCCCTCACCTATTTCTTTCCTCCCCTATCCTCTCCCCTCTAGCAACTACCGGTTTGTTCTTTGTATCTATGACTCTGTTTTATGTTTATTCATTTGTTTTTTTAGATTTCACAAAAGGTGAAGTCCTACAGTATTTGTCTTCTCTGACTTATTTCACTTAGCATGATACCCTCTAGGTCCATCCATGTTGTTGAAAATGGCAAAATTTCATTCTTTTTTATGGCTGAGTAGTATTCCATTGTGTGTGTGTATTTATATATATATATACCACATCTTCATCCATTCATCTACTGATGGGCACTTAGGTTGCTTCTATATCTTGACTATTGTAAATAATGCTGCAATGTGCATAGGTGCATACATCTTTTCAAATTAGTGTTTTTTCCTTCAGATAAATACCCAGGAGTGGAATTGCTGGATCATATGGTAGTTCTAATTTCTTGAGGAATCTTCATACCGTTTTCCATAGTGGTTACATCAGTTTGCATTCCCACCAACTGTGCATAAGAGTTCCCTTTTCTCTGCATCTTTGCCAACACTGCTATTTGTTGTGCTTTTGATAATAGCTGTTCTGACATGTGTGAGGTGATATCTCCTTATGGTTTTTATTTGCACTTCCCTGTTGATTAGTGAGGTTGACCATCTTTTCATGTGCCTGTTGGCCATCTGTATGTCTTCTTTAGAAAAATGTCTATTCAGATCTCTGCTCATTTTGTAATCAGGTTGTTTGGGTTTTTTTGATGTTGAGTTGTATGAGTTCCTTGTATATTTTAGATATTAACCCCTTATCAATTATACTGTTTGGAAATATCTTGCCCGTTCAGTAGTGGCCTTTTCATTTTGTTCATAGTTTCCTTCACTGTACAAAAGCTTTTTAGCTTGATGTAGTCTCATTTGTTTATCTTTGCATTTCCTTGAGTCTTACAAGTACTCTCCTCTGCCTTCTGGTGTTTAATGTTGCTATGACAAAATCTGAGGTCAGCCTTATATTAGTTTTTAGTGATTCTTCTAAGTGACTTAATGTTTTGTTTGTCTGTTTTCCTGCCAGGTTATTTCCATCAGAGTCCGATGAGAAAAACAGAAACTCCTTTAGGTGTTCCAAGCAACACTTGCAAAAGTGTTGGCAGAATTGGAAGAGGAAAAGAAATTAGATGGTGATATCCAGAGATCAGGAACTGCAGGCAGGTGCAGCGGCCTGCAGGAGCCTGCAAAACTATCCTTGCCATGGATACTGCTGGAGCTACTGCTCTGCACTGACCTGAGGCTCAGGAACCAGCACTCACTGCCATTGCTACTGAAGCCCAGTGTCCCTGGCAGAATTGCTGCTGCTTCGACCTGCTTCCGGCCTCCGAATCTCACAAGTGGCTCCCATCAGCAGACTCTAACTGAAACCTCTGGCAAAGGAGATGGAAAATGTGGCATACTCCCCTCTAGCACCCTACAATACACAAGAGAATAGCTTCTGGCATATGTCTGGCATATTTCCCAATGGAAAATGGAAAAATTATCAAAGGACTTTCCTTTGAAGTCAACTTTACTAGCTATATATTCCAGCATTAGTTATTTTGAGTCAGTTTCCATGGTTCAAGATGTACTCTTCCAATATACAGATTCAGGTTTTTATTTCAAGAAAGTTTTCCTGCTTGCATTTGTGAATATTTGTCCCAGTCCATTATTTTGACTTTCTTTTGGGGAGTTCCAATTGTATATATCTTGGATTTATGTTTCTTATATATCTATACTTTTTTCTCCATTTTTCTGTGATTTGTTCTTAACTTCATTTTATTTCATTTCACTTTGTATTATTCTCTATTTTCATTGTTTCCTGCAGTGTCTATTCTGCCTTGTGTTCTTCTCAAATGTATTTTAATTTCTATACAAATTTTCTTCTTTTTTTTTTAGTTCACATTATATCTTTTCGTGTTTTCACCACTTTTTCTCTGAGCTTTTCCATTTTTCCTTTGTGGTTTTCCACTAGAGTAAAACATTTAATCAAAATTTTCAACTGCAACATAATATTTTTTATGGTTAGTGTTCTTCTGTTAATAAGAATTTATTACTACTTTCTCTACTTTCTTTTATTACTGTATCTTAGCATCTAAATTTTACCAGTTCCTTTTTATTACTAGCCATGAATGCCTTGGATTTTGCTAGACCAGCTGTTTTCAATGGTATCCTGGCCAAGGATAGATTGTATTGTTATATAAAAAAGTCCTTCCTATTTTTCAGCTACAGAGACAAACTGCTTCCAGCAAATATGGCTTTTCTGTGCAATTCCTTGGTAAACCTAGTATCCTCTGCCTCTTGGAACCAAACCAGCTCCAGGATAATTCTATCACATAGGTCACACAATTCCCACCTCTGTGGTCACAAAAAAATGTTAAGTCCAGAGTGGCCTTCATGAGCGGCTACCACTGGACTTCCCACTGTTAATATTTCTCTGAATTTTTTCTGATCTACACTTCTTTTCAAAAGGAATACGACTCAATCCTGAAGGCCTGTTGCGGCCCTTATATGTAACTGAAGATCATACCTGTCTCCTATTTTTACCATAAAAGGTATTTTTACCATAAATGGTATTTTCAGAGGTTTTGATCCTTATTATTTCATCATTTGTAGGAGGCTCTTGGGTGGCGCCCCACAGGCCTGCGAGCCCTGTAGTTGCCCATCCTTGAAACTGAGGAGCCCAGAAACAGCGGCAGAGACATCAGTGGTTTATTGGACAGGGAATCTTACACACCTGAACTGAAAGGTCCTAGAGCAACAGCCCACGGTGAATGGCAGACAGAAGGCAGGACTTGGCAGCCATATTCACTACTGGGGGAGAAGGAGGCTACCAATTATAGGGGGAATTGACATCAGGTTGGCTCATCAGTTACCAGGGAAACCAGCAGCAGGGGCATGTCCCTCACAGCCCCTCAGGTTAACGACCATCCGGAGGGCAGATGTTTCCCTTTAATCAACTAGCAGGTGGAGCCACTCTGGCCTAAGGATTGGAACAATCACCAACTGGAGCAGGGGGAAAGCAAATTCAGGTGAAGCAGGCACTGGTCGAGCAGGGGATGTACAGAGAGCAAGAGAACAGCAATCTTGAATGGCCTGACCGTACACTCCACCCCTACAGACCCTGCATGACCTTTGTAACCTTGGTCTGCCCGTCTTCTGCGATATCCCTGGGATCAGGTATGCAGAGGGGCACTGCAACCAAATACCACAAATGCAATATATTCACCAGCATCTAAAGGGTATCATGAGTCCAAGAGGTGGGCAAACTTTGGAGCCAGGCGTTTATCAGGTCAATTCACCTGTTGTAACACACTGTAGAGTGTACACAGCTATTCCATCACACAGTATTGTTGCTCTACCCCCTTCATAGCTAGGACCAGAAGCCCAAGGGTGCTCTATTTTGCCATTGCCACAGGTCCCAACCATACCCTTCCAGGTAGCCAGCCATGTCCAATTCACAAGCCTTTCCCTGAGTTAATATTCCTAAAGCCCATGTCTGTAATTATTTAAGGGTGGTGGGTCAGAGGTATGCTTTCCTTACCCAGCTAGATAACACCCAAGTATCTGATAGATAATCCGGCTCCTTGCGTTTTGCCTATATTCACCAGCCTTCTCCGTGCAGTTGGATGAGCCATGAGTGCAGGACTGCTACTTTTTTTTTTTTTTTTTTTTTTTTTTTTTTTTTTTTTTTTTTTTTTTTTTTGCGGTACGCAGGCCTCTCACTGTTGTGGCCTCTACCGTTGCGGAGCACAGGCTCCAGATGCGCAGGCTCAGCGGCCATGGCTCATGGGCCCAGCCGATCCGCGGCATGTGGGATCTTCCCGGACCGGGGCACGAACCCGTGTCCCCTGCATCGGCAGGCGGACTCTCAACCACTGCACCACCAGGAAAGCCCAGGACCGCTACTTTTAAACTGGAAAGAGACTCTGAGACTCTCAGCCCCCCCGTGCTAGTGGGCGGCCACCTTGGGATTCCCCCCCCCCCAACAACTCTCTGTTCCCCGTCCTTATTTCCCGACATCTCAGCGCTCATGGGAGTTTCTTTAGCATCCTGGCTGGCCACTTGGCTCACCAGTTGTTGGGCTATACCCCACAGGTCCGCAAGACTCACAGTTGCCCAGCCTCAAGCCAAAAGAACAAGCCCAGAAATAGACACAGAGACATCAGTGATTACTGGATAGGGGATCTTACAAGTCTGAAGCAAAAGGTCCTGGGGCAACACCCTCATGGTATACAGCAAACAGGACATGACTTTACTCCGTTGCTCTGCGGAGGAGAAGGAGGCTACTATTTATAGGGGGCAATTGACATCAGATTGGCTCATCAGTTACCAGGGAAACCAGCAGCTGAGGCACGTCCATCACAGCCTCTCAGGTTAATGATCATCACGAGCACAGATATTTCCCTTTAATCAACTAACAGGTGGAGCCGTTCTGGCATGAGGATTAGAAGTCACTAGCTGGGGCAGGGGGCAAGCACATCCATGAGAGTAGGGTGTAGGGGAAGCAGGCACTGGTAGAGCAGGGGATGTACGGAGAGCAAGAGAACAGCCATCTTGAGTGGCCCGACCGTACAGAGGCAAAGGGGAAAATGGTGATTTATGCATCCAGGTTTATATATGGAAAATCCTTGTGCTGGTGACACACACAGTTACACAGAAAAATCATATATTAATTGCCTACTTGCTATGATACAAGGCAAAACATAGTAGGTATCAAATAAATGATACAAAAAAAAAAGAGTCATATCAAGAATGACACCAGGGAAAGCTTCATAAAGAGGGAGGTAGCATTTGATATGGGTCTTCCTGAAAAGCCTAGTAGAAGGGAAGGATTTGGGGGCAGAATGAATGCTTCCAAGGCACAGCCTGGGAAACTATGAGGCTAGCTTGGCTGAGAAGAAGGTGCACGCAGGTGAGTAGAGGGAGATCCTATTCAAAGAAGCAGTTTATAATAATCCCAGCACTATTTGGGTTTTAAAGAGAATTACTAAACCTGGAAAGTTAGATGGTGACACACCCGGGTTGAAGATATATCTATATCTATATCTATATCTATATCTATATCTATATATATATATATATATATATATTTGTTTTTTTGTCTGCGTTGGGTCTTCGTTGCTGCGTGTGGATTTTCTCTAGTTGCAACGAGCGGGGGCTACTCTTCATCGCCGTGCGCGGGCTTCTCATTGCGGTGGCTTCTCTTGTTGTGGAGCACGGGCTCTAGAGCGCAGGCTCAGTAGTTGTGGTGCGCAGGCTTAGTTGCTCCGCGGCATGTGGGATCTTCCCGGCCCAGCGCTCGAACCCGTGTCCCCTGCATTGGCAGGCGGATTCTTAACCACTGCGTCACCAGGGAAGCCCCTGAAGAGATATTTTAAAGCAGCAGAACCTTCAAATGCTACCACATAGATAAATGTCTATTTTGACCAACTCTAAGATATCTGTTCACCCTTGAATTATATTTAAAAGTGAGTCTCTGACTGAAGCCAAAAAAAGCACCATTAAGCAGTGGATAAATGCAGTAATGAAAGCAAATGCAAATCTAACATGGACATAATTTTAATTTCTTTCCCTTCAGACTGAAAGCCCCATGAGGGTAAGGACAGCAGCTATTTTATTCAACAGTATTTATTAAACATATACCACAATACCTGGTAATAGGCACTCAATACATAAAGGCTACATTGTGAATAAATAAATTCCCTAAGTGCAGCTTCTTAGAGTTCCAGTTCTTTCTCATACTGTTTTATCATTTGTAATTTTTACTGGGATATATTAAAATATGCACTAATTTGAAAGATTTTAAACTTGGAATTTAAAAATAATAACTTTTTCTCATCTCTCAAAATAGTTGCAGTCAGCCAGAATCACGAAGTCAGAATTGGGACATCACTGCTACAGGTAGTTATGCCAAAGAGACTTATATACTCTCCTAAAACTCTTCTTTTTAACCTTCAAAATGAAGGGTTTTCCTTTGTGAAAACTGTGCGTGTGAACAGATGTACTCTGGAGAAACAAAATTTGATCAATATTGGTCAGAGAGCAAAGGGATTCAGACCCGAATGATTTCCACATGTGACCACGGCGTATCAGTCACAGGTGACAGCAGTGACTGCTCTGCTGTGGCAGAGAGCTCTACTGATTTCCGTTAGACATGCTTCCACTAAAACAGATTAATTCTTAGTTATCAGAATCTGATTTGGGCACAACCTTAGCAGGCTAATTTTCAGCCTATGGGAATAAAGTCATAGTAATTTTCAGATCATTTAATGGAAGAGAAACCAGCAAAGATAAAAGAAAGACACCACAGCAAGAGGCTACCAATGGCAAACATTTCCTTCCTCTCTGGTGCATTAAACATCATCTGATTAGGGTTTATTTTAAAGGCATAATTTCCCTGATAATTACTAGCGGTATAGTTTTCAGGGTGTATAATTTACCATTAGAAAAAATGTCACTGGAACGAGGTGAATTAAACCTTTGCTTTCCATCACAATCTAGCACTGGTTGCTATAGTTGCCTGTGATTTGAAGCAGTGTTCTTGGGCTGTATTTTACTTCCAAAGAAATATAGTATGTTTTAGAGCAAACAGTAAACAGAAAGGAATATTCCAGTGGGAACTTGATTTTTAAGGAAGTAATAACTGGTGACTATTTTCTTCACTTCATTTCTTATATTGAAACGGCTATGCTCAACTGCATAACCAACTTGGCTCAAACACACATATTTATTAAATTCATGCATGGCTTCTGGAGGCATTTTGTCCAATACTGAACACAAAATAATGAAGATCTTGCTTCTTGGTGCTATATCATGTTGATACCATGTATTCCTGATCTGAGGCAATGAGGACAATTCACCTCTGTGATATTCTTCCCCCAAACTCATAATTCCAGTTTCATCATGAGAAAACATCAGGCAAATCCAAATTGGAATTTATTTTACAAAACACCTGACCCATTCTTTTTAAAATTGTCAGAGTCATGAAAAATAAGGAAACATTGATAAACTGTTGCAGACTAGAGCAGGATAAGGAGGCATGACAACAAAATGCAATGTTGTGTCTTGAACTGGATCCGGGAATAGAAAAGGGACATTAGTGGAAAGATTGGTGGAATATCAATAATGTCTGTTGTTTACTTAATAGTATTATACCAATGTTAATTTCTTGGTTTTGATAAATGTGCCACGGTCATGTAGGATGTTACTATTAGGGAAAACTGTATTATCTTTGTAACTTCTCTTACTGTAGCTCTTTGTAAATCTAAGATTATTTGGTCAAACATTATTCCAGGTGCTTCTGGATGAGACTGACATTTGAATTGGTAGAATGAGTAAAGCAGACTGCCATCTCTAATGTGGATGGGCCTCATCCAATCAGTTGAAGGCTGAATAGAACAAAAAAACTGACCCTCCTGGGAGAAAGGAGAACTCCTCCTTCCTGTCTGCCTTTGAGCTGGGACATTGTTGTGGTTGTTTTGTTGTTCCTGACGTTGAACTCGAAGTGAAACTCTGGCTCTTCCTGAGCCTTGGGCCTGCCTGCATTCAGGCTGGAACTATACCATTAGCTCTCCTTGTTCTCAGGCCTTTGAACTTGGATTGGAAATACACCATTGACCCTAAGAGGTCTCCAGCTTGCCAGCCAGCTCGCTCTGCCCCTCTCAGGACTTGTCAGCCTTCATAATCACATGTGCGAATTCCTGATAATCAATCTCTCTCTCTCTCTTTCTCTCTCTCTCTCTACATCCAGTTGGCCCTACTTCTCTGGGACACCCTAACTAACACATTGATGCATACCGTTGTAGTTTGTTCATTTACTTTTCTGTATAAAATATATTCATCTAGGAGCTCCAGTGACACAATTGGTTAGTGTGCCGTACTTATATAGAATATATTTACCTATTTTAATATTGATAGGTATTCATTTTGTTTGGGATTGTTATAATACCAATTTGGGGATTATTATAAATAATACTGATATGGACATTCCTATACATGTGTCCTGGTACACATGAGCATAAATTTCTCTTGGGTATAAAACTAGGAAGAAGATTCCTGCCAGATCTGTAGATTCAGCACAACTGTAGTTTTTTTTAAAGCTCAGTAAAAAGGGCTTCCCTGGTGGCGCAGTGGTTAAGAATCTGCCTGCCAATGCAGGGGACATGGGTTCGAGCCCTGGTCTGGGAAGATCCCACATGCCATGGAGCAGCTAAGCCCATGTGCCACAACTGCTGAGCCCGCGCTCTAGAGCTCGCAAGCCACAACTACTGAGCCCGTGTGCCACAGCTACTGAAACCCACGTCTAGAGCCTGTGCTCCGCAACAAGAGAAGCCTCCACAGTGAGAAGGCCGTGCACCGCAATGAAGAGTATCCCCCGCTCGCCACAACTAGAGAAAGCCCGCACACAGAAATGATGACCCAATGCAGCCAAAAAAGAAAAAAAAAAAAAACCTCAGCAAAAAAAAAGAAAAAAATTTAAGAAATTGGCATGCTTATTCTAAAATATATATGAAGTTCAAAAGATTAAGAATAGTCCAAACAGTTTTTTAAAAGAAATTAAACTACCTGACTTTAAGACTTATTATAACACTACAGTAAACAAGATAGTGTACTATTTGTATCAAGATGGACAAATAGATCAATGCAACAGAATCTAGAGCCTGGAAATATACCCACACCCAAGATGCAAAGCAATCCATGAAGGAAAGACAGTCTTTTGATAAATGGTGCTGGAACAATTGGATACCCACATGAAAAATAATGAACCTTGACTGTTACCTCATATAATATGCATATTTATCTTGAAATAGACCATAGAACTAAATGCAAGAGCTAAAATTATAAAACTTCTAAAATCTCAATTACCTTAGGTTTGATAAAGATTTCTTATATACAACACAAAAAGCACAGTGTCTAAAAGAATAAAATCAGTAAATTGGCCACAAAATTTAAAACTTTCACTCTTCAAAAGATGCTCTTAATACAATGAAAAGGCAAGCCACAGACGGGGGGAAAATTTCCTAGCAATTTCATTCCTAGGTTTATACCTAAGAGTCTGGATTATAAATGACCACATACAAGAATGGTCGTGGCAGCTTTACTCATAATACCTTCAAACTGGAAATAATCCAAATACCCATCAATGGAAGAATGGATAAATATATACATGATCTACTAATTTTACTCTTGGAATTGCATCTTAAGGAAACAATGAAGAATAGGCAATGTCTTGATAGAGGCTGCTCCATCAATCTATATTCAGGAATGAAGATAACCTGGTACAGGGCCATATTGGTTTGTAGCCTGAGAAACTAATCTTTGATGTTATAATCTACCGAGATATTGAGGCTATTAACATAGCATAATTTAGCCTAAATTGATTTATATACAAAAATTGGTACCTAGAAATGCAGCGCTACCCTAACAAAAACCTAAGCTATGTGACATTGGTTCAGGGGCCAGCCTGTGCGTGGTGAGGAAGCTTTGTTAATGGAGTCTGGAAAGATGACAATCTATGCATTGGTAAAACATTTGGTAAAACTGTTGCATGCATTAACTTGGAAGACAGTTAATGTGTTGAGTGATCTTTGAAATTCTGCATAGAGGTTGGTAAACAAAATTAGTGGTACTCCTTCCTTCCTATATATTACAAGACAGAGATTAATTGGTTTAAGAAAAAAAAGTAAAGTTGCAATCAGAGATGAGAGGGAATAGAATTGAAAGATTCATTTATTTGTCTTCCCCAAATGTAAAAGGCAAAACTAAGAGGGCATTTGACCTACAAAAAGACAAATAAAATTCACCTCACTCCAAGGACCAAATCAAATATGACCATAATGTCCTTTGTTAAAATTTTTGAATTAATTAAGATGGAGTCCTTTCATTTGGATGAAATAGCTCATGGATAAGAGATTAAAGGCATGAATCTACCCCACCTCCAAGAAACCTGATTAGCTGAAGTCGCCTGTAATTAAGTTTAGAGAAAGAGGCATGTCTTGAAAAGAATTGCAGATGAGTCTATAGGCACATGAAGCTGTTAGAATCAAGTAAATTAAATAGCCTTATTCTGAGAGTACTGTATTAGTTGAGACTAAATACGGTTGTAGCTGTTCTTGACTAAAAATTACCCTTGGGGTCCCGAGTATTCCATGTAGAGAAAGTAGGCTGAGAAAGCTATTTAGTCCCAAGGAGAACATACTCCAATGTCCTCTTCAACTGTGGCTAAGAAGGATATTGGGGAAAGAAAATCTTTCCAGAGAGTAGAGCCAAGAGCCACAGAGGATGACAGACTGGGAGCTTATTCTCTGGGAACAGAAGAGGGGTTTAATCAAGGAGTATTCTTCATCCTCAGAATAGGGGTGGTTCTTGAAACAATGACTCAATGTGATTTCAGAATTGCTTCATGCCTCTCATTATTTCCCTTTCTTCCTGAAAGGAAATATTTGTTGTAATTAGCTTCGCTGTCTTCCATCATTGAATTGTGGATGGGAATTGCGGGGTCTCTTGAGAAAGAGAAACCATACTCAGACCTGACATAGTAAACACAATCACAAAATTGTTTACTTTCATCTTGATGCTACTCCTGGACTTTTGGATTTTTCTCCTCTGGGAGAGAAATGAGTACATTTTGTGTGCAGTAGGAAGGGAAGCAAATATTTGTGAATAAGTTTGGAGACTGTGCTAGATTGTATTTTGTACTATTCTTCATTGGCTGTCTTTCCAATGTGGGAGGATTATACATCCCTCCCTGATGACCTAAACTTGGTCATGTGGCTTGCTTGGGACGATGAAACATGAGCAGAAGATTTAATAGCCATCAATGGTTCTCTTGTGCTCTCTTTTCCCTCTGCCGTGAATTCAGCTATATCCAGATGGAAGTACTCCATCAACCTGGGTCTTGGTGCAAAGATGACATGGAGCAGAGCTCCAGCCAACAATGGACTTGTTGCAGAAATCAGAAATAAACCTTTGTTCTTATAAGCCTATACGTTTTTGAAGCTTTTGTTACCTCAACATAATTTTGCCCAAGCTGACCAATATGGCTTTTCTCTCCCTCTTGGAATTTTGCCAAACATACCGACCTTTTGAAAGATGTCCTTGAGCATTTATTTGAGATGTGAGTTTCTACTGTAGTCTCACCCCCACCGAACAGGTGTTTCAGCTGTTGGTTGGGAGCACGAGTCACTCTATTGTGTCACAAGAATAAGTGCCAACATGTCACGCTGGGGGAACTAGACTTGCTTTCTCGTGTTCCTGTGAGATCACTGAAGTTGGGGAGAGACCTGAGGAAGCTGAGCTCAGCGGGTTTCCACTTGGGCTTGGGATCAGGATGTATTCCTGGGGAACTGCACAAGAGAGAAAACCCTACTTTAAGAGATGAGAAGGACCATAGGCATAATGCCTATGCTTGTTTTGAACTGGAAAACTGAAGTCACTCTCATGGTGTCACAGACACTCACAAGGCTTGAGTCCCTAAGAGGAATCGAGGAAGCCTGTATCGCAGAGCTAGTTCCCCATTTATTGGTTTCTAAACTCCCACTAAAAGTATATGTTTATCATTCTCAGTCAGATAGCCCTTGTGGAGTCCATTGGCCTTTCATTGCAGTGAGACTTAGAGTGTAACTGAGCTAAAAGATCTCAGAACTTTTATCCAGAAAAGGAAAAAAAACAACTTGGCTTGTCTGATTAAATTGGGAGGAGGGCTGGATCCCTGAGAAATCTGTTTTATAGAATATTTCTGGAGTGAAAACGTGTACTTTTACGAAGCATATTATTGAAGTGAATTGTTATAATAATAACACCCATGGTTTAGTGGTTGGGGGCGGGGGTGGAACGAGAGATCCTGGAGCCACACTGCTCAGGTCAGCTTGACCACTTATGAGCTGTGTGATTGACTCAGGATGGGCTCCTGGGAAACAGGCCCCAAAGCAGAGATTTCCCTGTAGGAGGCTGGTCTGGGGTGGTGCTCTGGGGATCACCACTTGTGAGGGAGTGAGGGGAAGAGAGGTGAGTGGAAGTAAATGTTGGACTATGATGTAGCTGCACAAGAGGCCTCAGCTTGTCCCCATGGGGAGCTCTAGAACTGGAATGGCCTTTCAGAAATGCCCTGAATTGAGGTAAGGGACATTGGATGTGGGTTGTCCCTGAAGATGGGAATAATCTTGGGTGAAAGCAGCTCCCTGTAGCCAAAGGAAGTTTCTGGGGAGGGATTCACCTGTGACTGTCAGCAGCCAGCACACCATGAATGAGAGCCTGGGTCCTGAAGGAGAGCTGGGAAGTGCGTCGCAGCGCTGCACTTACCGTGGGCAATCCCTAACTTCTCCAGCCCTTGGTTTCTACGACTACAAAATGGGAGAAATAATAGTAGCTCTCTCACTGGGTTGTTATGAGAACAAATTAATATTCGTAAAGCATCTGGAGCATTGCCTACCACACAGTGAGGCTACATATATGATTGTTAAATAATTAATTGTCCAGTGGAGGTTGTCAGGGACTACGGTTTAACAAATAGTTAGGGAAGTTTTATAATTAGTCTACTAACTGTTTCTATGAGGATGGTCACCCTGAAAGTGCTTTGATATGTTTGAAATCAGTTAATTCTGAAATAGTTTAGAAGTTCTGCATGAAAATCTTAAGCGTTAATTTGCTAGGAATCTACATGTTAGCAATCATGCAAATATAAAATTTATCTCAGGCTTTAGTCAAATGATTACAGATTTTGAATTGCTGGAATATTAATCAAAGAAGTATTATTTCTGACAGGAGCTGTACTAAATATTTTATGTATCTTAACATCTTTTCTTATGCCTCATTCCAACCACCTTAAGAGACAGATACTATACTGTTATTACTTCTAATTACAGATGGGAAACTGAGACCCAGAAGGTTTTGCAAGGCTGAAATTCAAAGCTGACTCCAAAGCCTCGATGCTTAACCACTGTATTCCACTTCCGTCCCTATAAGTCACCCACATACTCAGCTGTTCTAAGAAGTCTTTGAAATATGTTCGATCTCTTAAGGATTGCACTAAAAAAAAAGTAGCCTGCCAGTAACTCAACAGCATCATTTTGCAGCTTCTTAATGGAAGACTCAAGCCTCCCATCTCAGATAATAAATAATTAATATCTTGAAATGTTAAACCTAACTTGTTTTCATAATGAAGATGTCAGCTTGCATGGTATTCTAGAAGCACTATATAAAAAGACACTTTTTGTATTAAATTGCATATTTAGTATGAGGATATGTATCATGGCAACAAAAACATACTCAGCACTTTTCTAATTATAGCTGCTAATCACAGTCTCACCCTTCAAAAAGCTGCTCCTTTAAAAACAGCTTATATATAGTCACTAATCCACTAAGTCATAGTTACTTGTGGCTCTGGCCAAAGTTAGCAATTGTGTCTGCCAGTTGCGAAACCTAATCAATAATTGAAGCTCCACTGTGGCTACTGCTCAACTGATGCACCCCCTTGATAATTCTCTCACTGAGTCTCAACGTTTGAAATAACCTGACTAAGCTCAATTTTTACCAGGCCAGCATGACATTCAAGGTCGGGTGAAATAGGGTAAAAGAAGACAACAGCACTGCAGATGCTGGAGAATGGCTTGTTTTCAAAACAGAAGATATCACCATGCTTCTGCTCCTTTCAACACCCATTCTTTCCACCCCTTGACACCAATCCTGATTTGTTTAGATAGTAGACTGAGATACCCTGGGTTCAGGAAGGAAAAACCCAACCCCAACCTAGCCCCAGAAGATGCTGATCAAATTCCTCTTAGACAGTGGTTGATCTAAATGTGGGGAGTAATTCAGATCTACCCAACGAGACACAGGGGAAGTCTGCTGGGCAGAGCTCCCCTTCCCAAATGTGAAGGCGAAGGCTGGCTAAGAGAAAGCCCTTAGCCTGTCTACCTGCTTCTTCCTGCTTTGATATGATGACTGAAAGTACAACAGTTCTCTTGTGACTATGAATGAAACAACAAAGAGAATCACAAGAGATGCCAGCCCTGACAGCATCTAGACACTGAACAAAAGCCAGAAGCTGCCTAACCCCAGACTATTTAAGCCAAAGTTAAAAATTTTCAGTTCTTCCAAATACATTGCTGACATACTGTGTTCCCACACTTCTACCTTTTCTCTCTCATTCCTACTTCCCAACATTCTTTCAGCCTCCTTTTACGATGTCAAGGGTAATCTCATTTGCATGTGTTTCTCTAACATTTTTTGATGTCCCATGTTATTTCTATGGGCTGGTTCTGAATGTTGAAACCAATAAATAGTGTTTCCATCATTATGACTGTGGTTAATATTCTAATGTTAGCATGATGGCTATTTTTTTAGAATAATATTTAATAAGAAAATAATAATAACAACAAACAAAGCTATGGGGAGTATTCCCCTCTATGATTTACACGGAAGGAAGGCCACAGAATCCACAAATCTCGTCTCACAGCTCAGGGCACTGCGGACATTCTGCAAAGCACAGAGTTAGGCCCTTAGCCAGGGCCTATACAGGTCCAATACGTTCAGACATTTGGTATGATGGCTGTGTTAATATTCTAGTAGAGCCAAGTAGTGGGGTATAATTACAAATTCAATATAATTACTTACACCTGAGCCACTCATAGGAGAACGTCAAGTTCAAGTAAATTCTCTTTTCTTCCATTCCATCAAGAGTTCAAAACAAGTATTTTTCCTGAAGTTTCTGATTGCTTTTGTTTTCTAGTTGGGAAAATAAACACATGCCTTCTTCACCATATCCCCAATATCTTCCAGATTCTTACTCTAAGAATCTAGTGTATTCTTTTCCTTGATGTCTTCTAACTTCTATTCCAATTGGGACTGGTTTCTTAATTTTTAGACCATGACTTTCTTGTGCAACTTTTCTTTTTCCAGAACTTTCTAATTGCCCTTTTATTTTCAATGCCTTTATCTTACACTCAAGTTTTCCAAGTTTCCAGTCATTTTAACCATTCCATGGAGTACTTTTTTAATGTTCTCTCCCAAAGCCCTCTGTCCTCTCTCATTAGTTTCGATTGGCCTCTAGGCCTGATGTACATCTGTTATGCTGTGACTTGACTATTCAGTAAGGTTGGATCAATTGCTTTTTGTAACCTTGACTCTTTGTCTCAGTTAAATCCCTCACAGCGAGGTACCTTCTTAAGTAATTTTCTAGAAGCAGGTGAACAGAAGATAAACTGTTTGGAATTTGATGACTTCTAAATATTTTATTCTGCCTTACCTTGATTGATGGGCTAGTTGGGTCAAAAATTTTCGGTTTAAAATTATTTTCCTCCAGAGTTTTTAAAAAACATTGCACTAATGTCTTCTAGCCTCCAATTTTGCTGTTGAAAAGCAAAATTGCTGTTGAAAAGAAACTCGGTTTTTATTTCTCTGTATGTGGCCTCTTTTTCTGGGCAATTTAAAGATATTCTTTTATTCTTGTGTTCTGAAATTTTTATTCTTGGTAATCTGAAATCCAACAGTGCTATGCACATATATTTTAAATTATTTGTTCAGAGTTGTTCAGATTTGTATATGAAGATATGTAACAACCTTCATTTCTGAGAAATTTTCTTTATTATATATTGGTACCCTACACATTTTTTGGACTATTTTTCTTTTATTTTTGATTCTATATTTTGAAATATCTCACAAGCTTTATCTTCCAACTATTCTTTAATTCTTTTAAGATTTGGAATGGTATTTTAAATTTCCAAGTGTTACCTTTCATTCTTGGATTATTCTATTTTAAATGTTCCTGTTCAAATTTTGTACAGGTGTTTTCTCAAATGTAAAACAAATTACAATGATTTTTTCTCAAGTTATCTCCCAGTCTTTGAAATGCTTGTTTTCATAGGATTGATCTTTTCTATTAATCACAGTCTTTCTCAGTAACGCTTAAAGGATTTCTTCAAACATTTTGTGATTCTTATTGTCTATACATATCTGCAGGGTGCTTTATGTCTGTGGGTGAGTCTTGTTGACTCTCAGGCCTTGCCTGAGTGTACAGAAAGATAATTATTCATTAATGTCAGATGAGGAGAGTTTTTTAACAGGAGCTCCCAATTTTTCCCAAGGCAATATGTTCTGTTATCTTAGAGAAAAACCCTCTGATTTTTTTTTCAACTTAAAGATAAAAGCTTGGTATTAGGCTTATTAGCAAGCAGAGGCAGGAAAGGGGATATATATATATATATATATATATATATATATATATATATATATATATATCACACACACACCACACACACACACACACACACACACACAGACAACCTGTTAATATCCATTCTCAGCCCTCCACTTCCCATTCCCATCCTTGGTCCTACCTGCAACATCTGAGTCTGAGCCTTGCTGAGATTCTCCTGGCTGTCCATCTATGACCTTAGTGCAGGCTGCTTCACACGTGTTCTAGGCTGCAGCTTCCTACGCTCTGCTTCAGCATCCAAACTTGCATTTACCTTTCATCATTAGAATTTTGTGGGAGTTTCTGTGCTACCTTCCACATTTTTTTTTTTAATTCCTTTACAATCACTTTAATGGCATTTTAGAGAGGAGAAGTCTTAGTTCACTAATACGCACAAAAGTCAGTTTTACATTAAAATAAAATGATCCTGGAAGCAAGACAGGGAGTATATATTTTCAACAGGCAAACCTAGAGGAAGAGGCACCAGTGGGAGGCTAGTTCACTAATCCAAGTAACAGATGATGGAGTCTAAACTAATGTAGTGGCCATGAAGATATTTATAAAAAGTTTAGATCTACTAAGGAGATAAAACAGAACTAGTGATTCACTGAATGAATGAAATGAGGAAGAGGCAGGAATTACGGATGACATTTAGGCCTCTGGCTTGAGCAACTATGTGGCTGATGGCACCACTTGTTGACATAGGGAACAAGAAAGAGTATGTTCTGGTGAAATAGGTGGATGGTTCAATTGGGGTATGTTAACACGTGTTATTTAAAGACAAATATTCAAAAATCAGTTGCATATGTAAGTCAGAAGCTCACGAGAGCAATCTGGGATGAAAGTGCAGATTTGGTAGTTATCCACACGCAGATGCTATTTACTGCGTACCAATGGTTCTTTTTCATCTCTCCTATTTGCTCCCCCGACCCTCCACCCTCCACCCCACCACAATTCTCTGATTATAAATTAAGACTGAACTGGAATTTCCTAGAGGGTTGTAAATATTACATGGAACCCTGGGGAGTCTGTGTTATGTATCTTTTGTGGAGCACCATTCCAGGATTTTAATTTGAATAATTTTTAATAAGTGCTTATATTTAGTTCTTTTGCTTTGAGAATTGATGAAATACATCAGTATCATATAAAGAGTCAAGAAAAATGGCATTTTTCTATTTCACTAACTTTATAAAAGAAGAATAACAATACCATCTTCTCAATAAACCATTTCATTGATCTTAGTGGACATACTTTTTCTTGCTTTGAACCCTTGTTTCATTAAGACTTGAATAGCTATTCTTACAACTTCTTATTTTACAGAATTTGAACATCTGTTTTATCCTCCTGCCTAGAGTGATGAAAAGCAATCAGAGGTAGGGACTTGGACTTATATTTGTATTCCCGCCAGCACTCAAAGACGTAAAATAACAGGCACTTAATAATTATTTGAAGAGTTGAACAGAAGCACTTGACACTCATAAATGCATAAAGTTACTTTATTTTAAGTATACATTTAATTTTGAAAAATATAAATGCTAAAATATCTCATCTTCTTCATCTCTTAATTCCATAAAAGTCACAATAGAAAGCTTCATAAAACTGTAAAATACTATAATGTTATAGGAATTTTAGGTTTTATATTGGAAAAAAATTATTAGTAATATATTGAAATGTTCTGTACTTTATCATTTTGTTCCACCATGTTGATCTACTTCACTTAAAATAAAAAGATGCATCATTTCTCCAAAGTTAATAAAGACTTAAGAGAATAAAAATAAGAATATCTGAAAGTGCGTATTGATTCTGAAAAGTAATGTGTACAGATATGTACCAGCCATAAAAATGGCTAAAAAGAGGCAACTATTCATTCTCTTCACATTGTAGGACTGGGACAAAGTTACTTATGGCTCTAAAAATTTCACTGGATGACTTTAGCCCTGAGTTGCAATATCTGCCTAAGGAACAGAATTCAGGATTTTTGTATGTACCCATAGAGCACAAAGAAATGAGCCAAAAAACAGAACATATCCAAATTCCTGGTCAAAACTCAACTTGACTGGTTAGCATATACCACAAAGCTTTTTTATTTCAGGCTGCAATGAAGCTTGATGAAATCATCATCTAAAAACTCCCAAGGCCCAAGCAAAATATCATTTGACTGTATTCAGCCACTTGGTGCCACTGGGCTTCATGCTCATGCTGTGAAGAGGGGATGTGAAATCTCATGGAATAAATAAGAAAATCTCAAGTTCCTGCACCAAAATCATTAAGTGGTATGAAAAGGGTTGAAGAAAGCTTTGTCCCATCCCCTGAACAATGTCAACCTCTGTAATACAACTCAAATCGTTTTGTTTTTGTTTTTTAAAGATAGTCAGCAGTCAATACATTTCAAGTACTTAACACAGTTTAAAAAAAAGAAGCAAAAACTTGGAAGACAATCGTTCTCTGTATTAAACACCAATATATAGCTGATAAAAGATTTACTCTGTGTGTGTTGGTGCACGTGCATAAAAATACATACCAACTGAATTTCTGGCGGCAGACAATTGTTTCTCTTTCCCCCTTTCTTTGAGGTGGTGGGCGGCTGACTAGAAAAGGTTTGTTCCCCTACATCTCTGACTTCCTCCACCCCCCCACCCCACTCCACTGCCTGCCTGGACCACAAAATGATTCCAGTTCCCAGTATGGAACTCAAAATGATTAGGATTCCAAGTTGGTCACTCTTTTACATAGTAGAGTGACGTTTTTCAAGGAAAACAGTGTCTCCAAAAGATTATCTTTCAAATGCAAAACCATGGGCCTTTCTGCTCTGATAAAGCAGACTCTTGGCCTGGTGATGCTTTCCTTCCAATGGTAAGTCTGTACTACCACAGGACTTCTAGTTAACAACTACACTTACTGCTTTACTTCTAACAACTTGAATCTCTTCTCTTTGTATTTACATCAGGAAGAGACACTTGGTAAAAATTTTACTGTTGTATTCTTTGTGTCCAGTTTACAGAGAAACAAAACCACCAAAAATCTGGTTAGTTCTTTGACAGTGTGTAAATTCAGTTAAAATACAGATAATTCGGTGGCTCTGTGTGGACCTCAGGGTTTGTTTGTTTGTTGTTTGGTAACTATCTGTGTTCCTCTGAAAGTAAATGATTTTTAAAATACTTCTCTGGGTTCCAAAATATTGAAAAGGTTTGATACTAACTGTTCCTTTAAGCAAATACAAGGTGCCACTCCGCATTCATATCATGAGTATTGACCTTCTGTCACAGAATATGGATCATAAATGAAGGTGCAGGTAGCTTTTAGATATACTCAAAGGCTGAAATACTGAGCTAAGTTGCTTCAGGAGTTCTTTGAAAGGGACAGAGAGGGGCATGAATCCTCAAATACTTGATTCATGATCAGAAAAATAAATTATTCTATCTAGAGCTTTTATAAAAGTGAACAAAAGTGTCTTTAATTTAACAAGATCCTAGGTTAGGCTAAATTTAATATGCATGGCTTTTAAACATTTTATTGATGCTCAGGAGAAACAAAGAGAAAAACTTCATATAGTTTTATATTAAGGTAATGAAAAACTAGATAATACAGAGTAATCACTTTAAGGATAGCTCTAAAAACAAACATGATGCCAAAATTTGGCATGTGAGGTTCTAACAAATAACATTCACTTTGCCGCCTTCATTTTAATGAAAAAAATTGTAGGTCATTTATGTCTAATTTGTATAAAATTTGAAGTTTTAAGATTATCAGATACTATAAAAGTAACAGTTAATTTAGAACAATACAGTTTTTATAATCAAAATTTCAACAGGACAGAATTGTAATTTAATTAATATAAGAATGAGTGGGAGTCAATATATGCATATTATGAAACCAAAATAAGTGGTTTCGTTCTGCTTCTAGTACTCCTCCAACGACCGTAGTCAGCATATATCACAAATATAGTTATAGGAATCCAAAATTATGGATTCAACATTTAAAACGCTGTTTTTAATGCAGATTCATAATACATAATGCAGCCTATTAAAACACTACATTTAGATAACATGCTAAATTTGGTTAAAGATCTAATTTTCTTTTTTCTAACTTTCAATATGGTACTTTGAAATACACATACACACACGTATATAGACATGTATATTCTATATGCCTCAATCACAAAGAATAATTGCCTTTCAATCTTAAAGACAAGTGTATTGTTAAAATGTATATATATATACCTCTGCGATCCAACTGCATTCTCATAGACACTTTATAAATGTAAAAATGGTCTATCACAGTCCTGTGCATTTTGTATTGTAAATAAGGGCTATTGCATCAGTGATGGTGACCGCCGTCTGGGTAATAAAGTATATTTACCCTCATCTGCATAACAGTAAGTCTCCTGGACCTCTGATGGATTTTTCATATGTGGTTTGGGTTTTACAAAAACTGACATGAGAGGCTAGATAACTTTGCCCTTCGCCTACCATGACTCTATCTCTTTCTACCCTTGCACATATGTGTACCAGCCACACACAGAGTACATACACAAACACACAAATGTTTTCAAAATGAAAAAAATGTCTAACAATACTGCATAGGACATCAAAATGGTAATACAATCAGCATCTTTGCCCGGATACTACTATTATCAAAACATCAGTTATTCCCTTACAAAGGAGCGTCTCCCTCCGCCCCCAATCTCCTTCATAGAACAGTTAAATTTCTCTTAAAGAAAGGGAAAAATGGATGCTTAGAAACATGGTGTTTTTAATCTGATCTAGCCCTCTGGCATACCCTAGAGGTGGTGTATCTGTGTGTACGTGTGTGTGTGTATGTTTACGTAAAAATCACATTATATACAATACAATTTTTACAGAAAGCCTGGCAGCTACAAATAAGAGGTAGAACTACTCAAAACTATGTTTCCTGCTGCAGGAAAAAATTCATTTTCTTTACAGTAATTAAAAAAAAGTTTAAAAAATTGACAAAAAATAAGTTGCAGGTTAGGCCCCATAATTTAAACAACAAAATCTAGGAAGAAAAATAGTCTTCAATGTACTCAACAGATAAGTTCATTAAAGGGTTAAAAAAAGTTGCATAGGAAAAAACGGACATTCCAGCACTTGCTACAATGATGGCAATAGTTTCTCTAGTGGGAGTAAAGTACCTTTAGTTTTTCTTCTTTTGATAACTCTTAAGAGATTAGTGTTTATAAGCAAGAGCAAGTTAGAATAGCAGCACTTTTTCCAGTCCTGGAGAGTGCTATAGGTGAGAAGGGACTGTCTGGAGGTCAAGGTTTGTTCAACCAGACAGAAAGACAAGCCAGTAAGCACAGCTCCAAAGCTCAAGGTGGAAGTTCCTTCAATATTTTAATAAAAGGTGTTATAAAATCCTTAATACTTTTGCCCTCTGCTTAATAAAGGAAAAGGACAGGGTCTGTGTGTGTCTTGAGTGACAGAGGAATTTGGCTGTCAGAGGACACATTTGAAAGTATAAGAACAAACAGGGGATTCTTCAGATGTTGTTTTTAAGGAACGGTGCACTACTGTCTTGATTTTACCTATGCAAGAGAGAAGCAGAGAGAGCACTGTATTGTTTGGCCAGTGACCAAAAACCGAAACAAAACAAAAATTAAAAAATAAACAATTAGACAAAAAACAAGAACATAAACAACAAAAACTGTCAGTTGTAAGAAAGACAAACAGGTTACAATATAGTTTCTGTTCCCTTGCTCCTCCAGAAATAATCATTGTCTTCAGGCTCAAGTTCTATTCTAATTTGAGGCACAACTTTTACTGGAGTTCTAGAAGGACTAGAGAAAAAGAAAAAAGAAAAAAAAAAAAAGTAAGTAAATCAGAATTCCTTTACCGTCTGTCAAACGTTTATGCATTGTACAGAAGTCAAATGGGTTCTTCTTTGTTCTCTTTAAATACTTACTTCCTCCTTCTGTATTAAAAACAAACATTATTTAAATGGGATGAAGTTACCAAATAGAGTTAAGAAATTCAAGTAAAAATTTCATAAGCTCTCACACCTAGATTAGAAAAAAAAAAAAATCAAGGAAGAGGACTTCCAGGTGGGTGACACTGTCAGAAGTTGAAGGACAAAAAGACTGACATGAAGAAAATATTCAGAGATTTCACGATTTTGAAAATCAAGGAGGATCTGAAATCTCTAGAGTTGTGTTAAGAGGGAAGAAAACTATTGGAGGATAGCCGCCAGGAAATGTCAGCTACCCTTAAAACAGAGATGATGCTGATATGACAAGAGCTAACATTGATCCTGGGCTTTACCTTAATGATACTGAAAGATTCCATTATTTCTAAGAGTAAGTCGAGTAGGTGTCTTAGAATGTTTTCTACAAGTAAAAGCTGGGATGAGGTCTGGTGACTAGATAATTTATTTAAGAGAAATTGTAGAGGACGGAGAACGGGGCGTTCTGCTGATAACCCGCCATTGGTTCCATTTCTGTGGGGCAATCATCCCACAGAATAACGTAAAATACTGGGCTGTCCTTTACCTTGGTATACCGAGTGACTGAAGGAAAGGAATTTTATCAGCATGATGTGTGGCGTTCAAGGAATGTTGGTGATTTTTCCCCTAAAAAAGAAAAAAATTTTTTCAAATCATAAATAATAGTCATTGGTAAAGTATAACATTAGAATGAAAAATTTTAAAATCTTCACAAAAATGGATGCATCTTTCACAACTGGAAAGAGTAAGAAAGACAAGTTTAGACGATTTCAATAAACACAGTATCAAGCTAAGAAACTAAGTAGTGTGATGAAGTCAAAGTCACTCAGTCTCTTTTATTCTAGGTTTTCTAGAATGGGCCAATGTTGTTCTTTTCAGCGAGGGGGCAGGGTAAATCATTTCTAGAGGGTGATAGCGCCTACTTAATGTCTAAGGCTTGTCCTTGGATTTCCTGCTATCTTCAGCATTCATAATTTTGTCCTGCTGTTATTCATGCAGGTAAAAAAAAAGATTTTGAGAAACTTACTTATACTGCAACTCTACTATCAATTTTGTTCTTTCATGGATTAATATGATACTGGAAAAGATTTTAGAATGATCATCGGTATTTTGCTTAAGTAAATTTCTAATATCATATCCACTACTTTCAGTGTATCCTTTTAAAGGGTTTTTGAGAAAATGAAGAACAACTAGCACAAAATAACCAACTTGCCACAGACATTTTCCAGGAGCCTCAAATTCTAGCTGATGATTTCTTTTTTAAGCAGCCTTTAAATTGTACTTAGAAGAGCTGTGCCAACAGAAGACATCCTTTCATAGTTTCTTTTTGCTATTTAAGGCTCTAGAAATGAAAAATGAAACCAGACAATGGTTTGGGGAGCTTGAACTTACAAAGAAAATATTCAACTAAAGCCTGTTGATAGGATTGAGAAGAAAGTAGCATCATCACAAGTTACAGGCTACAGACTGGACACCAAAGGTGAGATTGCCTTAATTCTCTTTGCTTTAAACCAGCCTCCAAGATGGCCCCCAATGCACCCTGCCTTCTGGTATTCATGTCCTTATATAATTTCTCCTCACACTGTACCAGGGTTGGTTTGTGTGACCAATAGAATATGGCAGAGGAGGTGGTATATGATTCCTGAGATTTGATTATAAAAGACTGCAGTTTCTGTCTTGGTTTCTTCTCTGTTATCACTAGCAGCCATGTCATGGGCAGCCCTAACAGATGCCCATGAGCCAAGGAACTAAAATCTCCTGCCAACTGCCTTGTGCTTGAGCTGGGAAGCAAATCCCCAGTTTCAGTCAGTCTTCAGACTCAGCTCCAGCTAAGAGCTTGACTGCAATCTCACGAGAGCCCTTGAGCCAGAATCAACCCAGATCAGCAGCTCCTAAATTCCTGAACATCAGGAACTGTGGGAGGAGATACAGGTTTGTTGTTTTAAGCTGCTGAGTTTTGTGGTAACTTGTTACACACCAAGAGATAACTGAAATACCCATTTTTTTCATAAATAGTCATTCATTTCAAACTTTTCTTGGTAACTTATTGAAGTTGAAGCAGCACTATCAAACAGAAATAAAAGGACTTCAACTGTCTTTTCCTGTAACCAATCAGTATACTTTGAAGTGCATGTGGATCTATAAGAATATGTTTTCTTCAAATGAGAACTCAAAGTAAAGTAGTTTGGAGGCACTTGCTGCTTGCTGTTGGTAAAGCTTGAGATATTCACTAATGTTACCACAGAGGTTTTTACCCTTTTCAAATGGCCTGTTAACTCAATTACAAAAGCAAAGATGACAGGTCAAAAACCATTATACCTTAGCCGCCAGGCTATTACCCCAGAAAGACCAGCGCAGTTACAAAGGTAATCTTGAAACAGCAAAAAGGGAATGAAGAAATTAGGAAGAAAATGCAAATATCTTATAAGCTATACCCAAAGAGTGGTTGTTAATATTTTATGATTGCCAATTTAATTGAAAATAACAGTTATTCCAAATTCTCAGTATTAACAATTGATTCATTGATCTTTGAGAGATCCATTATGCAATTTCTCTTTTGAGCTGATTTGGTCATTGGTGGAAGCCTAAGGAAGACAAACAGTAACAGACAGTGATGTAGTACTAGAAGCTGCCATTCTACATACCAGCAGAAAAAAGGGAAATCAATTAAAAACATGGTTACGAATTTAACAATTCAAAGAAAACGGCGATAACTTGGATCAGAGAAAATATGACCAAATAAAAACTTAAATGGTTATGGATAAAAGAAAAAGGTAAGGAGTGAAGGTCAAGGAATGTAAAACTGAAGTTTCATAATAATCAATGTAAATCTTCACATAGGAAAAAAAAGAAAGAAAACAGAGGAAAAGTTAATGAGTATGACAGTCCTAAAGTTTTTTCTCTGTAAGTGCAAATCATATTCAAGCTGGCATGCAAGAGGTTAGTTCTACTCACTGTCGGAAGGTTTGCTATCACTTAGGAAAGGTTGCTGTTCCATGATGTCCATTGGAATTTTAATACTTGGAACTTTTTCTGAGTATGGGCAGTCAGACTGTGAAAGAAATTTATAACACTTTTTAGAAAGATTTTACTATACAGACCTCCCTACCTCCCAGTATTGATTAAACCTATCATATTGTCATTTACATTGTACTAAGGAGAACAGCCTTAGATATAATCACTTCTCCTTTGCTGACTTTTCAAATTTTATGGCATCTTCCCCTCACATTTGTTTTCTTCTCTTCTGAGTTAAGGGGATTAAGTCAATTAAAACTAGAACCACACCAAATTGAGATCACTACAAATTAAACAATTGTAAAGCTTTCCATAAGCTGGAATTGCAAGCAAATATTTATGGGTTAGTTGTATGTGTGTGTGAAGGAAATAATCTCAAGTGTGAAAGACTGTAATTTAGGAGACTTCCTAAACTATAATATGGTCTTGAAATTTTTGTTTCATTTATGCTTTCTGATTCCACCTCCAGGAATATGATGACTTATCTTTCCTTCCAAGACAGGTAAGAAGACTTTTTCTAATATCCACTCACAAGGGATCATTTACATAGACTTGAAAATAAACCATCTCCCTTACTCTAATATTCCATCAGAACTATTGTGTAGTTTAAGGCTCATCTCAATTTGCTCACACCAAGTATATTTGGAAACTTAGCAAAACATGAGAAAATAAAGTCAAAAGGAAGGTGCCTATAATGGCCAGATAGGCAGAGAAAAATCATAGCCAAAATAAAATGATAAAACCAGGCAGCTAATCATGAAGCTTCTTAAAGAGGAGACCACCTAAGCCAAAACTGTAACATATTTCCACAGGATTATCACTTTACTGTTTTTAGAATTCATTATATTGAATCTATGTCTATGCCTGGACTCAAAAGATGGAATTCATCTCTTAACTGAAAGTACCAAGGAGATGATGACCTTTAGCTAAAAGGGAAAAAATAGGAACTAGGGGTGAAAGGAAGAAAAAAATGAATCTTAACATAAAGCTACTGTGCACATTGAAAATTTCTTTATGATGAATCTAAAGAGGGTAATGAGCCACAATATTCTTTTCAAAGATTAAAATATTGCACTTCACTTGAAAAAAAAAATGAAGATGCCATGTGCCCCTACCTTTGTAAGAATGTCAAGGACAAGTTTTATTACAGTATTTCAAAGTTTCCCCCAATAATAGCATTTATAGATGAACAGGTTGGCAGCCAACCCTTAATCATAGCCCACTGGGCGGGTTCAAAAATGACTGAGCAGCTCAAAATATTGGCAAGCCATAATTTTCACTAATACTACTCACAAATATTAGAGTTGGAACTCCCATGCCCTTGTGTGGATCCCTACATCCATGGATCCCACACCACACAATGACCAGGTGAACATCACGACAGCTACATTTCAGATGGAGAACCCCAAATAATGGCCTCAACACACAGAACGTATTATACAGATACACTCTGGCTGGATTCACTGTCTAGGATAAATATATAAGCTTGTTTGTTTGTTTGTTTTGGTGGGGTTGGGGGAAGAAGAGAAAGAGGAAAAGAAAAAAACAAGTATCACACATTATCTTCAAGAAATCTGTTGGAAATATGGATTCAAAATGATAAATATTATTAATATAAGAATAGCATTATTTAAATAAAGTATGATTTGTTGAAAATCAAATCTAAGACTTAGAAGACCTTCTCAGGAGCTCATTTGATCCAACTTCTGACACTAGAGAGCACTAAATTTAAAACATTCTTAAAAGTGGATATTTTATTACTATTTTTTTCTTAAAAGCCATTAGAGAAGAGGATTCTATAATATTATTTCATACATTTGTAATGTATAATGAATTTTAAGTTTGATGTCCATGTACATAAACTGAGGTACTTGTTTTGAAAATTCAAGATGAAATACTGCTTTGGGCTTCCCTGGTGGTGCAGTGGTTGAGAGTCCGCCTGCCGATGCAGGGGACACGGGTTCGTGCCCCGGTCTGGGAAGATCCCACATGCCGCAGAGCGGCTGGGCTCGTGAGCCATGGCCGCTGAGCCTGCGCATCCGGAGCCTGTGCTCCGCAACGGGAGAGGCCACAACAGTGAGAGGCCCGCGTACCGCAAAAAAAAAAAAAATACTGCTTTAATTATCTCAGTATTTCAGGCAGGTTTTTTTTTTTTTTGTCTAGAGTAGCCTAGAAATTTATTTCAAATTTTGATTTCTATTCAATGTGTAAACGCATCGTTCTTTTTAATACTGCATCTTAATCTGTTCTGCAGTTTAAGCACATTCTTTTTCTGTCATCATTGGAAACAGAAAATCTATATACATGTTCTCATTGAAGATGGATGGTGACAGTCACAAAACCTCCCTCAGACTCTTTTTCTCTTTAGCTAAATGTGCCTCATATATTTAGCCTTTTCTTATTGGATCAATTTATCTGAAATCCAATTTTGTCTGTTGCCTTCCTTCACTGTACTGTTTCCAAGTTCTCCAAAAATAATACAATCAGACAGCCTGACCAATCGAAAATAACCAGACAGGCCTGGATGAGAGTTTTGCCTTTGCCAATATGTGTACACTTAGAAAAATGACTTAACATTTCTCAGTCTAAATTTCCCCGTCTGTAAAATAGGAACAAAAATATACTATAAAGAGCTGCTTTAGCAATTAAGAACAAAGTATGCTTGATCCATCAAAATGATCAAGTACAGAGCAGACACCAAAAATTAACTAGACTCCCATGTTAGAATGAGATACTGGGGATTCCACTAGAATGGGGATACTGCACTGTGGAAAATCTAGAACAAACCTACAAATCTTCATATAGAAGGTGTCATTTTGGCTGTCCTTTCAAAAGGCTACTGAGATAAGCTATTGGGGTGTTTGTGTGTGTGTGTGTGTGTGTGTGTGTGTGTGTGTGTGTGTGTGTTAAAGAAAAGCAAATCCCAGATTTTCTCTTAGCACTGATCACAGACCCCAACTGAAACACCAAGATTTCTTTGAAATGGCTTCCTAAAAAGTGGACATTTTATTTCTCAACTTAGTTATATGATTGCAAGAGGATCACCTAAATTATGACACTGACTGCTACAATTATGTAGAAAGACCCCAAATTCCAATTTCCGTTTCTTTTTATTGAAAGGTTACAGAGAAGTGATCTCAAATCATGTCATATCCCAATGCAAGGATAAGTACAATAGCAGAGAACTTTGGTTGAGAGCCCACTCAAATAGATACACAGATCACAGGAGGTGAGGTCACCAGCATTTGCCCACATTAGACTTAAAATTATGTAAAACTGAGTTATTATCTCAAATTTAAATCCTGGATTATCAAGAATAAACCCAATACATTTTATAGCATTATGAAACAAGCTTCCTTTTTATGTACAAGATCAGAGATTGAAGTTTTTTATATATGGTGGGCTTTGTTTTTTTAGAAGTCATTATATCATTATCAGTGTATTCACAGTTACAGAAAGACTTCAGAAAATACTTAAAAAAAAATAAAGAGACAAAATAAAGGGCAAAGGCAGGTGAAAAGTGACAAGTAGTATGACCAGGTAAACATCCTTGAAATTCAGTCATACATCGCACACAAGGGTTAAAAAAATACCATCTTCACATTTGTTTAACTAACTTCGGAATTTTACTTCGGAATTTTAGAAAGCTCCTTACATCATCATTGTCACTGTCCAGACTTCCCTTCTTCTTTTTCTTTTTCTTCTCATCCTCCTTCTTTTTCTTATCCTTTTCTGGAATGACATCATCGAGGAAGCTGAGGTCGTGCTGGGAGAAGAGGTAGTCCATGCCTTTTCTGACAGCTACAAGTGCCAAGATCTGGAAGAATAAATATAAAAAGTAGGAAAGAACCCATGTCAGAGAAGTCAGAGTGAGTATTAATACTGCCCTAGCAAAGTCAGTAGAAACCTATTTTGTACAAGTCTAGAGTATGACAGAACTCATCTTGCTTGTATGGACTGACATTATGCAGACCATAAACATCTGCTTCATGGAGAAAGTTGGTTCATAGAAGTCTTACTTTAACTCACTGTATTTTGTTCACTGTACTGTATGATCACTTCATTTGGAATTTCCATATGAAAAGATTATTTTTTAAACCATTTTCTTTCATGTCAGATTTTTAATAAAATAACTAGAAGTTTCAAGGGAAAAAACAGCCTGTGTATGATTTCTAATTATTCAAAATTAAAACATTACACAGGGTTTTGAAAGCCAAGAAAATCTGTACAACGCACAGTAGACTGAGACATCTTCAAAGTATTAATAATGAGGTAGCATCTGAGTTTGCACAGACTATTTAATCTGCTGGGGCAACTTCAATCACCACCATTAACTGAATACTTATCTTGAGTCAGACGCTGTGCTAAACTCTTAGACAATATTTTCTCATTTATTCCCACAACAAACCTGAAAGGTAGATGTTAGTATCTATCCAACAGCAGAGGAAACTAAAGCTTAGTGACATAAGTAAGTTATCCAAGATCACAAAGCCAGATAAAGGAAGAATACAAAGGGTCCCAGTTTTCCAACTCTAACCCCAGTATTCTTGAACTCTGTATCTTTGATTTTATGAATTGCTCTTGAAGGGATCTTAGAGATGTCTTTGCTCAACAGTAAAATTAGTATGCAGTAGGACTCAGAAGTCCTGGCCCTGCCTCAAATGAACAGTTGTCTTTATCCATATTATGCTCTATGTCAGCCTCTTCATCTCTTAGAGAAATTAATAACATCTAACCTATTGATATTACATGATATTATATTGATATTACAAGCTACCATAGCATTATTTCACACACACAAATTCAATGATGAAGCCAAATACAGAGTTATTGTTTCCTTTTGCCCTTCTTTCACTTGTGATTCAGAGTGGAATGTTAGTTGTTTCACTTTCTTTCTCATCGTAACACGGCAAGGAGAGAGAGCCCAGACTTATCCTTAAACTTAGCATGATACAAAGGAGAACTGCAAAAAATTAAGCCTCTCTCTCCATTTCTTCGATTCACTGGATGATCTCTCATAAGTTGCCAAACTGGTGCTCTATTATTTGGCCTGAAATGTGCTGTACTCTGTTATTTAGACAAATTCCAATGTACAGCAGTATTTTAAAAATAACTAACGTTATGTGCACTTGTGTCTACCATGTGTCAGGCATTGTGCTATATACTTTACATTCATTATTGATGCTCAGAATGAAAACAAAGATGCCGCTCTCATTTTACTGATGAGTTGATGGGAGCTCAGGGAAGTTCACTGATCAGCACGAACCAGAGCCAGTATCTGAACTCAGCTGTCTGACTCCAAGGTCAAGCCTAGATAAACCACAGACCTGGCAACCTTAAATTACAACCAATCAAACTGATTAGGTCAAAGCTGGAAAAAAAACTGGAAGCATCCATAAAAGACACATGTGTCATCAATATTACAATAACCACATGATATTGGTGTGACCTCATGGGTAGGTTCAATTAAAACAATCCCTACCATGACTGGAAAAATGATAGCAGCCACAGTTGACTTGAGGATCCAGAGCAGGGCTAGACAGAGCACCTGCAGGAAAGTGAACAGGTGGACTCTGCGCAGGGGGACATGGCGCAGGTAGATAAAGTCAGGCTGATGCTTCAGGGGCATCAGAAGCAGCTTCAGACGATCCATGAACTGGGAGAAGAAAGGTAAAGAGAGGACAAGTACATTACTTCAAGAGCTGCAGCACCAAGTCATCTCTTTCTGTCTAACTAACCACTAGTGATTTATATTCTACAATTTAGGCAAGCGATGTCCGTGTTAGAGGACACTGGCCAGGGAGTGCAGAAATATAGTCTAACACAGTAAGACATAGTATGAGCCTTCCAATTTATGTTATTACTTTGCAGGAATATTATGCAGCTATATGAGATAAAGTGGCCACCAAAGAATAAAGTTTCAAAGCCAAATATAAAATAAAGATGCTCATCTCCTACATTCTACTTGTATTGTCTGCATCTTAGGAGAGAAGATCTTGTGCCTATTATTCTAGTAATAATATGCTGAAGGGAGACATCAAACTCATGTATCTAACTGTGCCGCAGCTGTCTTATCTGAAAAGAAGAGGAGATGCTATGTATCACATATATTTCAATAATGTTTCAAGTATATAAAGGAACTATCTGACTTGAAAATGGGAATGCATTGGTATTTTCATAAATTCCACATTATTTATCTATGGCATAACTTAACTAATACATTTAGCAATGAATTAGCATTTCTTTTCAGAGAAAAGCCACATGAACACTGCAGTGAGTTTCACAGCATCAACAACTAGATACCTGATCTAGGAGAAGCTATTACACTGTCATGTATAAACAGGTACTAAAATGACTACTGAGCACCTATGTGCCAGGTGCTGTGCTTCAAAGAAAAACCGCTGAGTTTACATCAATGCTGATGATAAGGGTGATACTTAAGTACCTATCATAGGAACTTTCAGATGTAAGATGCTCACTAAATAGCTGTTGAATTGAATAATTATGTAATAAGAACTCTGAAATAATATCTCTACTTTCTTGCTGGAGGGAAGAGAAAAATGTAAAGGTAAATAGACTATCACAATCTTCTCTGAAGTGATTTCATATCTAAAGAGTTTTCTTTCTTCCTCCAGAGCTATTTTTGACTGGTAGAAGTATTCCCATTTATAAAGACTGGAGTAATATAATTTTTTGCTAACTCAGATCTTGCCAAAAAGGTCTAAAAGAAGAAGAGTCAAGAGAAAAGTAAAGGGAAAAGGTGATAGGGCAACACAATGGCAGAATTTAAGAAATCCACTAGCTGTCTCTTCAGCAAGGGATTTTTTTTCCCCATTGTTATGGAATCGCTGATTTTTTCCCCTTCTATTTAACTTAATACACATGTACTAAGCTCCAACCATCTATTACACACCTAGAACACATAAAATCAAACTTCTGATCTAGACTGACTTATTTAGGCCAAACAAAAATAAGAACTATTAATTTGGGGACCATATTTGTTTCATATTTTTCCATTTAAAGTAATAAGGAATATTTACAATGTCAGGTAAAAATACTTTTACACATTTATACTTCCCCAAAATTTCACGGGCACAAATAAGCCCACGTTCACATTCGTCTAGTCCCATCTATGAAAAACCACCTTGTATTTTGTAATAAATATCCAAATGGTGAAGAACTCTACTCAATGGACCTAAACAAGGAAAAATAAAATAGCCTTTTCTCTTTTTGAGGGTCTGGCCAGTTGCCCAGCTCCATCTGACTCTAAAATCAATTAATCTAGATTCAATAAATAAAAGCAAGGACTATTACGAAGGGGTTTAAATAAATTCTTATGATGTTCACAGAACATGCAGTTTTTTCCCATTAAAACATCACTAAGTGCTAAATAAGGCTACAGTTAACAAGGTGCCAGAAAGCAGCAGCAATACTTCCAGTTTCCTGGTGCCAATTAAATTAAACCTCAATTGAAAGACAAAGTCCCTTACAAAGTCTCCCCTAATGATTTTTTTTTAAAAGAGGGCCGGTTTTATCCACCATGTGACAGCTGAAGTTTTTGACAAAAGTAGCACATTAACCACATTGACTTGATTCTTTTATTGGTGCAAAACTTTTGATCAATGATCTCAGCCATGCGAAAAGCACATCAAATAAGAATAGCCTGTTCTTAGTATAAGGTAAAGGCAAATGGATAAACAGTACCTCGAGCACACTGAAAGGTTAGATTTCCATCAAAGGAAGGAAGGAAGGAAGGAAGGAAGGAAGGAAGGAAGGGAGGAAGGGAGGGAGGGAGGAAGGAAGGTCAGAGATAGCTCTCTCACTTTCCTAGCCAAATGGCTTCTAACAGCTTATTTCGAGAATGGGTATGTATGTATGATAACATTTGTTAACACAAGCTAACTTTATTAATTAAATCAGAAACACAGGTGAATGGTGGAGAAAGTAGAAAATAAATGCATTTTAAAAACTCAGCAGTTAAGGATTAGCACTTTTCTTCAATGACCTATTATTGGACTGTTTTTAATACTACGAGAAAAATATGCTCAGATTGCTATGGAAAACTTACCTGCACACCATTAAGAGATGCTACCCCCATATACAGGAACACGCCATAGAGTACAGGCATGGGAATAAACTAGGATGGAAAAAAATTGGAGAAAGGTTAAAAACAATAATAATAAAAACAGTAAGAAAGAGCGATAGTTTAAATAAAGGCTAAATCTGAGACTAAAAGATAGGACTTAATAATACAGTGACCACTGATCAGTGTGCTTAACTCATCATTGATAAACGTCTAAACTCTTTGTACCAGAAAGCAACAAAGGAGGGTGAAGGAGACTCAATTTTCATTTGATTCTTGTTTGCATTTTTTTTAACAATTAGAATGCATGACCTTAAAAATAACTTTTTAATGGGAAAAGAAGTCTCTGTTATCCTTTCCCCTTAAGAGGAATGACCGTGTGAACTAAATGCTTGCGTGGACTGTGAAGCAGAAAAGAGAGGCAGAGGGTTGCCCCACTCCGGTGACCAAATTTCTTTCCCAATAGTCTGTTGACTTTTCTCTAAATAATTTTCACCAAATGATCTATCAGCTCGGTGTATAAATGCCTCTTTCAATTAAGTAAACATCAAACAACTGTCCCCTTTCTTCCTCTTAGGAATATTAAGAGGACTAATTAATGAGAACACTGCTTGAAAGGAGCATGGAGCATCTGGAAGCAATTAATTACACACACGGATTAATACACATCTTTTAAGATGGAATTAACATTTAAAATGGAATTAATACATTTCATGCATTAATTAGCAAGAGTCTTGAACACTAATGTGAAGTGTTTTAACAATGGGAAGTTCCAAGATGATGTTCCTAAGTTTTGTCTATTCCTAGACCTTTGAAATGTCTCTAGTACTGTGGAAACCAAGCAAATCAGGGATGACTCTGTTTCTGGGAAGTCTTCTATCTGAACAACAATAAAAAAAATGGGTTCTCAAGCTTGGATTTTGAAAAGAAATTCAAGTTCAGGAGTTTTCAAAGCTCAAATACTAAAACCACAATCAATTAAGTCCAATCTTACCAAATCTGCACAAAGGAGACTACTGTAGCCAGAAAACAGTATAACTTTAGAGTAATTTTTAAAGAACTATCACATGTATTAAGAAATTGAAGCACAGTTTCTATCAGCCTTTCCTTGTGACCACCTCAAACAGTTCTGTATCTGAGACCCTTTGGCTACTACTAGAGAAACAGTAAATTCCAAAACGGGTCACAGCTGCCTCTAATTGTTATTGGTTAGCTGTAAAAATTGTTAAACGTATATGGAATAAATATACTTCTTTATATAAAACATTGCATGCTTCTTCTAAAAAAGACTAACAATTTTAACATAATTAATTTGATCTTGAGCTCAGAACAAAATAAATGATATTGAATGCTGAAGGTGGTGGGAGGGACAGTGTGAGTGGCAGGGAAGCCATGTGGGCTGTAATACCCAACAGTCACCACAAAGAGGTGAACACATTACATTCAAGCCACTTACGCTGGGACATGTGCCTTTACTTCCTTTAAGAATGCGCGTGTTTCCATTCCCTATGATGCCTCCATACAAATTTACCAAAAAATACAATAGGAAACTAACAAAAAGACCCTTTCATAGTTTTGACTTATTTCTCAATTTTAAAAATATCTTCTATAGACAAGGCCACTTCTATTCTTCCTTAATATATGAAGATTTCTTATCATTTCACTTCTAATTTCTTGGGAAGAAATGAAAGGTGGAAGGGGAAAAAAGAAGTATAGAGTTCATGGGAAACTAGTTAGAAATCCTGCAGTAGTTATTTTTTAATTTGAGTGTTTTTCTGACTTGAAAGAAAGTAATCACATAGATGATCTTGGACCTTAGCCCAACCCCTCACCTAAGCTTAGTTAAGTATTTTCTCTAATGTAGTTCTAATGCCAGAGTGAAGGCAACTTGTACCTTGGTGCCTAGGTCTGTTCTCTCTGAACGGATGATGACAGGTTATTTGCCAAACCAACCACAAAATAAAATCAGAAGGCAGCATTAACTCAGAATGGGGAATGGGTAGGAGAACAGATTTAGATATGATAATGTTTTTAAAAAATTATTCTTTGGTGAAAATAGTACATACAAAGGAGGCTATTAATTTGATTTTTCGCCAATTTCAAAGTGATAGAAATGTCTTATGAAATTCACCATTTTCTTTATGATAGTGTAGTGTCTCAATAAAAATCTTCCAGTTTGGAAATTCTGATGAAATTTAACAGAATTACTGGGTTAGAGGATACCTTTTATTGGATTTGGTTCATGAGTCATGTTAGGAGGTCAACCCTTAAAAATTCATCACAATAGAATCACTCATCACAATAGAAATTTCCCAAAGGAAGGAAAAGAAGACTGTGTTTTAAAAAGGTAGGGTCCTACTTTAAGTTAAACTAGTATAATATGCATAGTAATAGTAGCTAGACATTTTTATAAAGCAAGACAGGAGAAATTAAAATATAAAAAACACAGGGTAGGGCTTCCCTGGTGGCGCAATGGTTGAGAGTCCGCCTGCCGATGCAGGGGACGCGGG
>NW_006770403.1:848243-868479 GCF_000442215.2 Lipotes vexillifer | reverse complement strand
CCAAAAAAAAAAAAAAAAAAAAAAAAAAAAAAAAAAAAAAAAAGAAACACAGGGTATACTAGGTTCATAGGCATATGAAGAAGTGCCAAATGATAAAACTATGCAAAAAATTATATAAATAATCAATCATACCCAGAAAGCCAAAAAGCATAATTGTAAATAAATATTACAATGCTTTTAATAAAAATTAAAAATGAAAAAATTAAGTGCTTGATCCTATAACCAGGCAGAATAGTGAAACTGAGATGAGATCAATATTTAACATATTCAGACTATGTTACCAAATTTTTCAAATTGTGATGACTTAACCCTCCCTTTGATTTTCTGATGGTGTTAGAGTATTCTCAAAAAAAATATGTAAAAAGGGTAAATTTAATAAAAAAGAGAGGGTGTAGCATCCACAGCACAGAATTCAGTATAAGAGTGAGGTCTCTCAGCAGAATCATAGTCAGTGTGTGTGTGTGTGTGTGTGTGTGTATAAAACCCAGAATGAGGTCCTGGTAAGATCGTGGGCATAAACGTTAGACAGACCTGGGTTCCAATTCTGGCACTACTGATTGTGCAACCCAGAGAAAACGATCAACTTCCCCTATCCTCAGTATTCTCATCCATATAGTGCTTATGATAAAGATTACATAGCACAAACATTTAGTTCAGTGCCTGGCTCATAATAGATACTTTATAAATGTGGCACTGATGCCATTACCATCAGAACTTTCAGTGATAAGTCAAGAAGCCTACAAGTGCAAAGCACCACTTTCTTTGGCCCCTCTGTGGTGGGTTTGGGTGGCAGGAGTTTAGGACAGAAGGATGGCTACAAAGGTCAAACTTGAAGGCTTGGTTTTATCTAGGCTCTACAATATTGCTTTTTCAACTATAACAACTGTCTTCAGGAACATGTTATTAAAATAATATCCTAATACCCTTAAGCCTTAAAAATCAATGTAAGGAAGCTTCTGACTTGCAATCTGGTCCCTAGTCACAAGAAACTGTGGAGTGAGCTATGATGAGCAGTTTGTAAAAATGCCATCCTTCTCACTACATAAGAGAATCAGAAATCAGACCAGAGAAGCTGGGGAAGATCATCTCATGAGAAATGAAAATGAATAAGTTCTTAGAGGGCAAATACTGTTTTATTGAAAAGGTGGTAAACCATGATGGTTATAAGATCAGGCTTTGGAGTCAGAACTGCCTGAGTTCAAATCTTGGCTCTACCATGTAAGAACTTTGTGACCCAGCAAGTTACTCATAATTTTTCTTATCTATAAAGTGGATTCAATCATAAATAAGTATACTTTTTGGAGGTGTGACTGGAGAACTAAATATAAAAAAACCTGTGCAGAGCCCTTAGTCCAAGGCCAAACTCAATAAATGGAAGCTTCTATTACAATCAACTTCAACAGTATCAGCAGCAGCAGCATCTTCATTATCATTTCTCCTTGTTTTTCTGTTACTGAACAGAGTGTACGGCATACAGCAGGAGCTCAACAAATGTTGTCAAATACAAATTAAACACAATCCTCCACATTTTAGAACACTGAACAAATCTGAAAGATAAATTTTGGCCACTCCTCATGTTAAAGATAAACTAATTCAAGCAAAGGGAACAGAAGTAGCAGTGAACTTTTCTTGATCTTTCTTTCTTCGGACTTGCCAGAATTATGGAAAAAGTAAGCTCCAGGAACTGTCTTTCATCTTTTTGCTGCTCTTTGGTCTACTGAGTCTCCCCATACAGAACACTAGCTTAACAGGCAGTATTTCTGCTGCAGAAACACAGGTCTAAACTATCTAGCCAGCCTGGGAAGCCAGTTATTCCTGCTTCCCAGCAGTTCTGTACTGAATCAGTGGTGAGATTTGAGGCATGCGCCACTGTTGCTGGCCAAGGTCAAGGGGTAGCCTCCTGAACTTAAAGCTAGTACACTATGATTCCTTACATTCTTCTATGTAAGAAGACAGATTTCGGCAAAGAGATCAAAACACAGGTCCATCGACTTCAAAGTAATCAATGTTCAAAGTAAGTCTGCCCAAGTAGGTACGGGGAACAACTACCCACACTGCTTAATGCATGGGAGAAAATAACTAGCATCACAGGAGGCCACCAAACCTGTGATGGATGCAGGGAGTTGGGAGGGAAGGTGTTGAGCCATCTCATTTTTAAAAGTCACATGTTTCTCTTGATTTCATTCATTTGATCGGCCTTTCAAAGGCAGCTCTTTTAAGTAAAACCATTCCCTAAAGTCATCACCTGTTTCTTTAAAACACAGTCACACAGTGGAGGAAAAAAGATTCCCTCCTCCAAGGTAACTCATGACACCACTTTCTGAGTGAATTCTGAGGTTAATTGTTAATCTTGACTTCTTCTTAGGCGTAACTTAGGTTTTAGTTAAACTACTCTCAACATCTGCTCCTTCCTGTGTTGACTTTTCAGATGAGCTAACAAGGGTTCTGTAGTGAAAGCACATAACTTACCAAACTTCAATGCTAAGAAGGGCACCTGATCTGAAATTGGCTGACCTTTCCAGATGTGATTCCTGAAGTAAGGAATAGCCTCACTTGCTGAAGTAACAAACCACAAGAGTCAATGCTAGACTATTTTATCCTTGTTGTTTTTAAATCCAGGTTCCCCACAATATGTTGGAAACTACACTAACTAAACAATTTCATTTCCCACAGTTTGGGCAAAAGATGACCTAACAAAAATGTTTGCTGAACTGCCTTTTCCACTGATGCTTACACTGACTCTTTGCATTAACTCAAAGTTGCCAGGTAGAAATAGCCACAATTATGGACACTAGTACCTGAATGAGGGTGAGCCAGAACATGAGTACTTAAGGAAGGTCAAAGCAAAAGCAAGCTCATACTCACTGATCCCTTACATCTACCTTTTTCCTTTCTCTGTATTATAATCTGTTCCTGTAGATACTACGGTGCTTTGCATACCAGGGGCAAAAAGAATCATTGTAAAATGAAGAACAAAAGTGCTTTCAGCTTTAACTCCTCTGCAGCCATAGTTGGGTGAGAAAAGAGTTAGGAAGAGGCCTTGCATCTCTTCCTAAAAATAGCAGTTTATACACTGTTTGTTCTCTGTGTCCCTTTGGAACCATGCATGATCATTCAGTTGACAGATTCTCCAAGATTAAAGCCAATTTGCTACAACAAACAAACAAAGAAGAATTTTTAAACACATCTGACTTTTCTGAGTTAGGATTTTATACTGCATTATTGAAAAGGAATAATATAAAAATAAAATTAAAGAAAGAGTGGGTGGTGATGAGTACATACGAACTGATGGGAAGATTTCTATTTATCTCTTACTAGTGGCTTAAGAACTGAGAGACCCTATAAAAGAGACCTGGCAGTTGTGTCGTGTGAATCCACCTTCAGGGGTCCCAGGGGCAAATTCCTTCCTAGGAGAGCCTCCCACAGTGCGAGGTCATAATTACCTACAATGATCTCTACAAGTTGATCTGTCCAGATGAGGTCCCATTGCCTATGTGGTAAAAAGCTGTCATTAGACTTTTCCACCAGCTGATGTGCTGGCGTCTACGGGGCAAGAGAGGAACACAGAGCACTTTGGCAGTGGATTTGATGCTGTGAAACTCACAACAACTCGAACCTCCCCCACAATTCACTCTGCATTGGCCAAACTGACAAAAGATTTCCCTCTGTCCTCACAGAACATAAGATCTGTCCTTTTATAAGGTCCTCTGTATATAACCAGAAATGAACTCCTTGCAATTACTTTTAGTTTTACTTCCCCACATACTACATGAGATACATATTCCTTCATGATTCCAGTCAGAAATTAAACCAGCTAAATGACATTGTAGAAACCAGTGACAAAAGATGAATATTTAAATCTTTTAACTGTTTACAAAGTATTTTGTGCATAATGTATGCAGTGATCTAAATACTCTGAAGGCAGAGCCAGTCCTAGCTATACATTAAGAAATTACAGATCTATTTTCCACAAATTCATCTGATTGGCCATTGACATATAAATGTGTTAATGGGAAAGAAATGGAGAGCTTTTGCCTTTCACTGTATTTCTGTATTCTCTGAATTCTTTCCAAGAATGTACTGCTCTATTACTTGTGTAATTAAATAAGCATTCAAAAAACCTTTTGAAAAATTAAAGTTGTTTAAAGATACACAAAAATTTTTAGAGAAAAATTTGGAAGGATATTGCTAACAGTGGGATTGTTGATAGCTATTAGGTTTATAGGTGATATTCATGCTTTGTACCGTGATGCAAAGCATAAGATACAAATTATCAATAATTGGCTAGTTTTGTTATATAATAAAAAAAGAATAAAATATTTGTGTCACAAAAGAAAACTGGAAGCTTCAATGACAGATATATATTAATCTTTTTAAGTACTATCTCCACTTCTAAATATGCTTTCATATATAGTTTATATTTATCTATTAAACATTCAACCCATCAATCAAACCTATACATTGACTCCTAACTTTCTAAATAATCTGCCATTTTTCTTTTTCAAAAGTTCATTTCTAAAGTTTTCTAGTTATAAATCAGTAGTTTTATTCCATTCTTTCTTTGTGGATATTAGGCCTTCTGATTCAAAGAATACAGAAACACAGTCAGCAATAATTAATAATAAGAGAACAATTACAAAATGATCATTGTGAGTCATTCATGTTATCCAGGAGTCCAATGTGGGGAGGGAGGGCAGGATTTAGGGACAAGTAAATGGGAAGTGATGGGAAGAAAGGATGTAGGGAGACTAGGAGAGTGAAAAATGTCATGGGGAGTGGAGATCAGTTAGCTAGATTGAACTGTATGAAACTGCCATATGCGTAGGTCAAAAAATTTGAATAGTGATAATTTAATATGGTTCAACCAAATAACGCAATAATAAATAATAATAATAATAATAATAAGAGAAGGAGTGAGAAGGAAATCAAGGTAGAAGTTTTTAAAGCCTTCATTCTACCTGACTCCTGCTTCATTCAGTGTGATATGGATGTGATAACAATCTTGCAGATATTTCTTAAGAAATTCTACTGTTCACATATCCAATTATCTGTCAGTGTTCTGAGAAGGAGGAAGAAGTGAGTATTTCACATATTTACCTTCAAGATGGGAGCCATAAAGACTGACAGACCAGTCAGAATAAACACAAGGGTTCCAGTGACTCTTTGTTCCCTGAAACCAAATCAAAAGATTACCAATCTACCTTTTGTTTTCATAAACATGCTCTTGTCTTTTCACCTTCAGAAAATACTATACATCGATGGAATCACTGTTTGGCTAAGACAGCAAAGGTACGGATATCATATGTAATTAATACCTCAAGGACAGCATATAAGCTTAACAGAACTACAAAATTCTCTTAAAACTATTGCAGTATGTGATTTGAATTCATCAAGAAAAAAGTGATTCTGCTAAATCCTTTGTCCTTTTAGAGTCAGGAGAGAAAAATCACTTGCTCTGGTTCCACCAATTACTGGCCTACTTGAAGCCCTTATTTTTTAAACAACTTGTACTGTTTTGTAATTACACCTTCCTTCATAGGAGATAGTTATTACATTGTCCCACATTCTAATTAACAAACAGCTCAGGAAAATTTCCTAAGTGCAGTAAATCCCATCAGTCTCATTTCCAAATCTACAACAACAAAAGTACTTTTTAACAAATACGATTCCCATACAAAACCCCCTCCCCCCAAGAAAAATCACCCACTGTTGTGGTATGGGAAACGATGGCTCTGTCATGTGAGCTATTCACCCAAGCTCTTAGGAGCTGAGTCCGCTGCAAGATACGCAATAAAGTGTAAAGGTCTCATAAGAGCTCTTCATGGCTACCCAGATTTAACTGCTGGAGGTCAAGGTTTCTCAGTGCTTATGGGACAGAAAATGAAGTAGAAAATAAGAATTCCTCTCCTTTCACAGAATCTTTTTTTGGCCACACGGCTTGCGGATCTCAGTTCCCTGACCGAGGGTCGAACCCGGGGCCCTGGCAGTGAAAAGGCCAAGTTGTAACCACTGAACTGCCAGGGAATTCTCTCCTTTCATAGCATCTTGAGAATCATAAGCAGACTCAATAGTTTTAGGGAGTCTCAATAGAGCCAAAAAAATTAAAGGGTCTGGCTGTATATATGATTGTGATTGAGTATGTACCACAGCACTAAAATGACCTGCATGTTGAAGAAAATGAATGACCTGTCTGCGTTTTTACTCTGCAAAATTTAGTCTGCTGTTAATCAAAGGAAATGTATATAAGATAAAAAGTGAACTCAAGAAATTATGGAATACTCTTTCAAATGAAAATTTAGTCCTTTCTAGAACATCAAGTACAGGAATAAATTATTCACCACCAGCCCTTTCTCCTCCACATTTGTCCGTTTCTTTCTGACTGACACACAGATGTGAGCATGGTATGTTTTATAGAGCCATTTTTCTCTGACGTAACACACCTCACTCCTAGGAATTTTGGTTGTTCTCCAGGTGCAGAAGTCTCTGTCTCCATCTTCAAACTGTCGATGTGAGCAATGGAGATGACAGTAGCAGCCACGTACCACGGAAGGGCCATGAAGGAGCACACCACCATGAGGATGGCCACCCAAAAGAGATCCAGGTGATATCCAGCTCCTTTCTGTAGCAAGAGGTAACAAAACCACGTGAAGAAAGCACTCATACTACTATCTAGTCATATTTCCAGATGGGAGTTAAGATTACCCAAAGAAACCAATTCGCTTTGCTTGATACACATATCTACCAGAAGATGAGGTCCTTGAGTGAGACTTCATCTTCCTCATACTATCCCCCTAACAATTAAACGCAAAGCTGCCACATGGCACACCTCCTCTAGCTTGATTTAAGTCACAGCTTATTAGTTGCTTATTGTTAATTATCTTCTCTGCATCCAGTTACATAACTGGAACAACGGAGATATAGAACTACCTTGAAGAGCTACTGACATCCTTCAGTGAAGTAATTGAGGCAAATCACCTTGTAGGAACTTAAATGGCAGTGATAGTTACGGAGTAGAAGCTCAATAAATGGTGACAGTAGCAATAGTAATACTGGTTGTTTTTAACATAAACAGGATAGGTACCTTAAAAACAGGCGTGATGCCTTCTCTGCTTGACTAGCAATATGCTGTTCACCCAGACAGTATTCAGCACATGTAGACTAATGATGTGAAAGCAACCTTAACACTTATATGTGAAATCTAAAAAAATGATACCAATGAACTCATTTAAAAAACAGAAATGGACTCACAGATATAGAAAACAAATTTATGGTTACCAAAGGGCAAAGGGGGGTGGGGAATTAGGAGTTTGGGATAAACATATACATGCTACTACCTATAAAATAGAGAACCAACAAGGGCCTATTGTATAGCACAGGGAACTATATTCAGTATCTTATAATAACCTATAATGGAAAAGAATGTGAAAAAGAATAGATTTATATATATAAATAAAAATACATATACATTATAAAAAACTGAATCACTTTGCTGTACACCTGAAACTAACACAACATTGTAAATCAACTACACTTCAATTAAAAAAATAAAGACAAAAAAGTACATAGAAGACCATTTCTCATCATTAATAGTATATGAAAATAATTGTTTAACAACATATGAAACATTATAATTAAGGTAATTGTACTCCCCTAGTAAGAACAGGCTGATTTCAAACATTGCCAGATAGTCACAATAACATTTACTGACTGGAAGAGCAGACAATGTAACAAAAGGTCTAGCTCTTTTACTCACTAAATAAATATTGTCAAATGTGTCCACAATGTTATTCTCTGGTTATATTTCTCTGTTCTATTTATGAAGAAATCAAATACCTAATACCCCTATGGAGCCTGAGAAAATAGAGCAGTCCATTTTCACAGCATGGAAGCAGCAGCGCCAAGAGGCTGAATACGACCAATCTGAGGAAACAGAGAGGTTGGCTTTAAAAAATGAGAATGGTCTTTACACTAGGAACCCAGTGACTGTTATCATTGAGATCCTGTTACAGTAACTCAGAACACTGCTCTCTTCTCACTGAAATGCCAGGATTTCACCCCTGGCTTGCACACACGGGTCTAATCATGTTCTCAGAGAACTCATCACAGCTGACACAAGAAAGAAAAGCATATTTTTACTTAGTCCAGGTTTGGCTAAGAATGAAAATCTCCTTGAGAGACAAATAGATTGACACATATTCATAAATCCAGTTCACTGCAATACAAATGGTTTGAAAGCATAAGGGTTTGAATTGGGAGTGGGTTAAGGCAGAGGAAAGGGGGCCAAGGTGAGGATGAACTGAAGTAACTTGTTCAGTAGTGACTAATGAGGTGAATATCATGCTACATGTGGGGTCTCAGTCATTCCTTCTTTCAACAAATTCTGACTGCCAACCTAGTAACCAGCACAGGCTTGGATGTTAGTGACATATCTGCAAATAAAACAGACAAAAATTCCTGAGCTCATGGAGTTTACATTCTACTGACAGAGACAACAATAAACAACATAAATAAGTAAACTAGACAGTATCTAAAACAGTAGTAAGCACTAAAGAGAACTATGAGAAGTTGGACTTGTACTCTGAGTACCGTCGGAAGCCACTGTAGGGTTTTAAAGGGAAGAATGAGATGATCTGCTTATGTTCTAAACACCACGGCTGCTGTGTTAGGAACAGACTGAAGAAAACAGTAACCAGTTCGGAGGCTGGTGCCATGACCCATGCAAGAGACTGTCATGGTTAGAACCAGGGTGGTAACAGTGAACATAGCAAGAAGTGGGTGGATTCTGGCTATTCCGTCAGGTGGAGCATACAGGATTTGCTCACTCCTGCCTGTGGATGTGTTGGCCATTCATGATCTGGCCTCTGTTTACATCTGTAGCCTCATCTTTGACCTCTGCCCTACTTGGATCCTGTATCACGGCCACTTTCAACCATATGCAATTCCTTGAATATGTCTTACTCACTAATGCCTTTTGTGTCTTTGCCCATATAGCATCCCTACCTGGAATAACCTCTCTTTTCCTTCTTTCCCTGGGCCAGTCCTACTCATCCTTGAGACTTAAATCAGCCTTCTTTTTTTTTTTTTTTTTCCTGGTAGTTTTTCCTTCCTCAGCCCAGGTGAGACAGGTGAGTTTAGTTAGGTTACATCTCCTCCTTTATGTTCCCCTGTCTATCACTTTACACTTTCCTCTATCACAGCACTCATCACACTGTTTTGAAACTGTAGATGTGTTTATCTGTCTTTGATATCAGACTGTAAGTAACATGAGAAGCTAGACTCTATCCTGAATACCTAAGCAGAGTACATGATGCATAGTCCATGCTCAATTAATTAAAAAGTGAATGACAAATAGCATGTATACATTCTTGAGTGGCAACTATAAATTCTTACTTAGCTACACAAAAAATTAAAACTTATTTGTTAATCGGTAGAAATGTGAACCTTTTGGAGGGGGAAGAGGGGAGGTGAACAACATCTGGAAATACCACATAGTTTCAAGCCTTATTTAGACTAAATTACTCAAGACCATATTAGAGGTACCAACATAGTAATCAATGGGCAGGATCCCCAAATCTTGTCACCAAGGAAACTGTAATAACCTAAGGATGTGCACACTGGCCAGATCAACGGGTCAAAAGAAGACTGACTGCAGCAAAGTCATGCATGTTACCCCGAGCCACCTCCATGCTTTCTTAAACTATTTCAAGTAAAACAAGTTTGAGCTAGATATCCTGGAGACTAGCAAAAAAGGGGCCGCATAATACCAAAGAAGGTGGAATGAGGATTTTAGAAAGTAGAATAGAAAGGTAACCGCAAAACCACCAGAATAAATAAAAGTTCTGGGGCAAAATAATTACAGACACATAATTACTCTGCCTCTTGACATCACTCCCTTCAAAAAGTCTTCCCTTCCCTCAACCACGCTGAGACTACTTGATGCTCTTAAAAGGAAGGGAAAATTATCAACTTGACCTGAAGGTCCTGCCTGATGTGGCTCTGCAGAGCTCCCTCTCCAGACTCAACCCTCCCTCTCTCACTGCAGCCACACTGGATTATTTTGGTCATTCATTCTTGCCAGGTTACTGCCTCTTATAAAGCCTGTTCATATACAGTGATTCCTGTGCCGTCCTGTGTTCCTCTTCCCACCCAGTCTCACGCAGCTAATCCTACTGTTGTGTGAGATCTCAGTGTTAAGTGCCATCACCTTGGACCTCCCAGCATCTTGGGACTAGGTCAATCCCTGTCTTATAGACTCTTAAAGGACCATCACTTGTCTTTCGCGGTACCAGACACATTTGCAATGTCACATTTTGCATGATTATTGGGATGATGTCTGTCTCCCTCAGGGACCAGAAGCTCCATGAGGACAGGAACCATGTGCGTTTTTGTTCACCACTGAAACTCTAGCACATGGCACTGCGCCCACTACTGAGTGGACACTAGATAAATGTTCATTGCATAAATGAATGCATGTTAATTCATCGTTCAATGGCACTCTGCTAGATCCTAGAAATAAAATTATAGCTAATGACACAGTCCTTGCCCTCAGGTTGCTTACAGAGTAGTAGTAGGGCTAGACAAATCAATAGGCATTCTCAGTACCACAGTGTTAAAGGTCTACAGCAGGGGTGAGCACCCAGGAGGGGCACTCAACTCAGCCCAAAGTCAAGGATAGTTTGCATAGGAGGTGGTATCTAAGCTGAGCCCTAAAACGTAAGCCATAACCAGCTGGGAGACAAGATATGGAGATGCAGGGGAATATAACAGGCAAATGAGCTACCATTTTGAGAAAAGTAAATAGAGTTGGTGCTTAGGAGGAGATGGGAAAGGTGGAAAATAAGGCTAAAGAAGTTAAGAACTTTGATGTTTTGTTGAAGGCTTTGGAATTCTTTCTATCATAGAGCGACAGGAAGCTACTGAAGGGTTTTAAGCAGGCAAGTGATGTGATCAGATTTGTGTTTAGAAGGAGGGCTCTGTTGGATCGTAGAAGACGTGTTGGAAGAGGTCAGGACTGGAGGCAGAGATGACAAGCATGACAACACTGCCATAATCCAGGCTTGAGATGATGCAGTTCAAACTAAAGGAACAGTAGTGGGGAAACACAAAGGACAGATGGGAGAGATTTTAAGGGGACTGAGTCCAAAGAGGGAAAAGCAATGAATTTATTTTGCCTAATTTCAATGCTTAAGGCTTACAACGTCTAGTATGGTGTCCTACACATAGTAAACACTGGAGATACGTTTGTTGAACAAAATGATAAAAGCTATGCTCAAAAATCCATGGTGCCCCAACTATTGCCATAAAGACCCAGAATGCAAATGGTTATGTTAGAGAAGTTCCTGCAAAACAAACCTGTATGTACGAACATGAGCCACTTCTAAGGTATCTCTTTTAGCTACAAGTGTCTGAATAACTAGGTTTGAATGGAATGAAAATAATATTCAAATATTTGGCACTTTTTAATGGAAATAATAGTGTACAAAATATAGAAAACAGCATTTTTTCGAAAATGCCATGTGACATCTTTGCTTCTCACCCCTCCTCCCTACTGCCTCTGCCTTCTTCAGATTCTGATCATCTCTCTCCTGGATTACACAGCAGCCGCCTGACCACTCCCTCCACCCTCCTCTGCTCTTGTACCTCTCCCATCCGTCCTTACTGCTGCCAGAGTGAGGGTCTAAAGTACAGCTCTGATGCCACCCATCCAGGCTGGCATGCTGAGGAAGCAGGGGAGGCCAGTGGGAGATGAGTAGCCCAAGCAGGACGGAGCAGGTCCCACGAGCCTGGCTTCCCACGCCGAGCCTCCTGCATCTGAGTCTGATGGGGGCCCTCACAGATTCCTGAAACGATACCGTTCCCTAAACGTGCCCTGCACATTACGTGCCACTCTTCAAACTGGCACTGTTTCTGCAACTTGACATCTGTTTAAATCCATCCTGTCCCTTCAAGGTCCAGCTCAAACTCCGAGGCTTCCTTCACATCCACTCAGCAACCCTCAGCTCTCGATGCCGCTCTGGCCTCAGAAGCCCCTGCTTTATTCTTGTCCCTGACAACCCACTCTCCTCATTGCTTTCCCTGCCCAAAATCCTTCAGTGGCTTCTCGCTTCACTTAGAATAAAACCTAAGCAGTGTAAAATTATCCTTAAGGTTCTACGTCGGTGTTTCTCCCCAGAACTATTTTGCGCACCAGGGGACACGTGGCAATGTCTGGAGACATTTTTGGTTGTAACAACTTGGCGGGAAAGGGTGCGACTAGCATCTAGTAAGTAGAGGCCAGAGATGCTGCTAAATACCCTACAATACACAGGACGGTCATGACCAACAAAGAATTATGCAAAACGACAATAATGCTGAAGTTGAGTGATCTGGTCCCACTCCCACTGACCTTATCTTTTTTTTTTTTTTTTTTTTTGCGGTACGCGGGCCTCTCACTGTTGTGGCCTCTCCCGTTGTGGAGCACAGGCTCCAGACGCGCAGGCTCAGCGGCCATGGCTCACGGGCCCAGCCGCTCCACGGCGTGTGGGATCTTCCCGGACCGGGGCACGAACCTGCGTCCCCTGCATCGGCAGGCGGACTCTCAACCACTGAGCCACCAGGGAAGCCCTGACCTTATCTTGAATCCCTGATTCCCCAAGGTTCCAGTTACACTGACCTGTTATCTGTTCCTCAATACACCAAGCTTCCCACCCAGGGCCTTTGCACCTGCTCCTATCTTTGCTTGGAAAACTATTTTTAAAATAAACATTCATTGAGCACCTATGCTAGGCCTTGTGTTAGATAAAACAATAAGAAAGAATACCTGCCCTTAAGAGGTTTACAGGTTATTAGCTGAAGTCAGGTGTGGAAGCAAATAATTTATTGTATGTGAAAGATACAAGGCACAAAGAAGGCAAGGTCATTTTCAACCTAGGGGTGGATATGAGTGGTGAATAGGGGAAATCCACTAAACTCCTTCAGGGCAGAGACCATAACTTAGAACAATTTTTATCTTCAACATCTAACACAAGTGTTCCATACAGGGCAAGGATTTAGTAAGCGCTCAAGAGGTTAAGTGTGTCCTTTAAAGTTTATAAAAGTCCTTGTCTTCATGCATATAAACCCAAAAATGTCCTACTTTCTGAAACTGGAGATTATTTTAAGTACAAGGATAGGAAGTGAAACTTTACCTCCTTTTGATATTGTATATGATTTGTTAATACAGAACAAAGGTCATTCAGGAATAAATCCACAGAAATCAAAATCTATGAGAGACAAAGGTTAGCCTCACAGTTTACATCTGATAAATAGATGATAACAAAGGAGTCAGGAGCAGTACACACACACGCACAGACACGGAATAAACATTTGTGCTAGGAGTCCCCATGATTCAGAGAACAAGCTGGTTTATGGGGACACCTACAACCATGACACAGTTTCTCCCACCAAGGGAGGGGACACAGATTTGTACACAAATTATAATGTATTTTAAACAGAGATTCAAAGAGGTTTGAGAAAGACACCCAAGAGTACAGAGTGTTTAGCTACGTCTAGTGTGAACCCACAAAATCTTCCCGCAGCGATGCCATCTAAACAGGGCTTTGACTAATACAAGCACTCACTATGAGAACTGGAGATGGGCAGGCAGGTTCTTCGGTTATCACCCACCTCATACGGTGCAACAGCTCTGAGAAACATGTGGCCACAGATAACAAAATTCTTCAAGATGTATTTACTAAGTCTACCTTTTGGAAATCATTGTGATGGGCCACACGAGAGCTGGAAAGAGGACTAAAACATGGTCCTTGCCTTGAAAACGTTTGGCTCAGAAAAGAAAATAAGGTAATTACACAAAAAAAGTACCGTGCAAGACATTATGTGACCAATGCCACAGAGTAATACAGTAAGTAAGAGCAAAAACAACAGCAATAGAAATTAACATTATAAGTGAAGGCTACGCTGACAAGTTTTTATATTTGGAGGATCTTAAAGGATGGGGATGATTCTCATAGGTGGTAATCATTGAGGAGTGGAGAGTTGGAATAACCAGCAGAAGAAACTGAGGTGAAGGAAAAACAACAACTCATTTGACCAGGGCATTGTATATAGTATGTGGAAAGAATCATTTTAAATTTTGGGTGAGATCATATCGCAAAGAGACTTAAATTCCAAGCTAGGGCAAATGGACATTCTTCAAGGGGAGAAGGTTTAGAGGGCCAAGGTATAAAAGTTTAAGAACTACAGGGCTGACATATCAAAAAAAAATGCTTTAAAAAATATTCCAGCTTTTGGAATGAAGCAAGGGAGACTGGTTATTATTGATAACTCATGGTTAAACCATTACAACAGTCTAGACATGAGATAAAAGGACTGAATCTAAGGTATCACAGCAGAAACGGAAAGGAAAAATTAAAACAGGGCACGTTTTGTTTTGTTTTTTTTTTTTTTGCGGTACGCGGGCCTCTCACTGTCATGGCCTCTCCCGTTGCGGAGCACAGGCTCCGGACGCGCAGGCCCAGCGGCCATGGCTCACGGGCCCAGAGGCTCTGTGGCATGTGGGATCTTTCCGGACTGGGGCACGAACCCGTGTCCCCTGCTTCGGCAGGCGGACTCTCAACCACTGTGCCACCAGGGAAGCCCCAGGGCACATTTTGGAGTTATCCAAGAAAACACACTCAAATTAAGTGCTTTACCATAGATTTTATCAGAGAAAATTTAATGCTACAACGACCTAATATCTATTTCTGGATACCGATTCCAAGCAATTTCTCCCTCCTGCGCCCTATCTTTAACACTTAAAATCACTTCCCTTGTGAGAAGTATCCCTTGCTTTGAAGCCTGAAGCTCACAGTCTCTTCCTGCCTCTGCAATGACTCAGGGAAAGACCTTGGAGAAGTCATGACCTTGCTGAACCTGGTTTGCTTTTGAGTGCTCTGCAGGGATAAAGTGGGACATAACTAACCAAAACGATGGCCAAAAAAAGCCAAGCGCCTTGGCGTTCCTCATCAGTACAGAGCTGCTCAGCAGAGTGGGAAGGTGGATCCCACCCTAAACAGAGCGATCAGCCAGCCAGGGCCATCTGACACAGAGCCAAAGCCAATGCCACCCAAAAACATGCTGCTTTTAGTATCACAATGCCTCCATCTCTCCCACTGTGTCAGGTTTCTCTTTTGAATCAATTTCATAGCAGTCAGGGCCCTTAATAATTTTAGATAGAATCTCCAATTTTCACATACCATAGCCTCTTGCCCTAACGAAAAACAAAACTGTTTGAACAAAACAATATCCAGTGTGAAAAGCCTTTGATTCATGATGATATCCCCACCGGTATCTTTAGATTTGTGTCAAAACACTGGCACTTATTCTATAACTACTGTTATTCAAAGGAATGATTTCTAATAAGCAATTCCAAAAGTGATGAAAACATTTTTTATTTATTCAACTCCTATTTTAAGAGGTAAATCCTAATATGCCTTAATTTTCTAATGTTTTCTATAGGGAGTAGAATAAAATTTCAATATTTTATCAACCCCAAATTTGCTAAATTCAAAATTCTGAATTTTATTAGTAAGAAAACTTAATGAGAAAAGAATAGGCATTGGCCTTCAAGGACACATAGCAAATCTGACTAACTATATATCAAAAGTAAGAATATGTTTCCAAATCTTTTCAGAATAAAATATATTAATCAACATCTATTTCCAGCCTTTCAAAAGCAAATCAACACTGAATTCCTCCCAGTAAAGAACATCTAAAAATGCTCAACAAAATACAGAAAATATCTTACAGAAATCATGGTTTATCTGCCAGAAAGTAAGAGAAATAACTGGAAACAAAAAATAATGGCAACAGGAAAGAGTAAATCTACAATGTCAGTAAACCCTTGAGGCCTGGGCCTGCCCAGCAAGACTCTGCCAATCTTTGGCGGGGTAAGGCATGGGGTTGAATGACCGTCTGAACTCTAGGGACAGGACACCAATCCTAGGGATATGGGGGAAAGGGCATAGATGGGAGACACCCCCTGAAATAAAACTAGGATACTTTAAACACAGCATACCCATTTGGTAAACTAGGGGGAAAAAACACCCTACAGAGAGAGACAGTGGGGATACATGCCTCTCTTGGCCTTGCCACTAGATGTAATGCCATTAAAAAAAAAAAAAGAAAAAAGATGCTCCAAAGATATTTCTAACCATAAACCTACAACTGAGTTTGGGGCTGGACTTCACATTACCTCTGCAGTCTGAAAAACCTTAAGCTAAAAATGTAGGGTGAATTAGTCCTAGCCTTCTATGAATTAGTCTCGCCACCACACTCTCAAAAACTGCATAGATATAGACATAAAATATTGAAACTATATTTCACCAAGCTTCTAGGGAAGCAGTCAAGACTACTGCAAATCCTTCAGTACAGATGTGGCAGATTTTATTTTCCAAAAATGGCTGGGAAAATATCTCCTGTCCCACATATTTTCCTACAATGTAAAATTGCCACTCCGCCATCAAACAGTGGAGTCCTTCCTTATCTCCTTGAATGGAGGATGGTCCTATGACTATTTTGACCCGCTGACTCTGGCAAAGTAATGAAGTAAAACTGTGCCAGTTGCAGGTGTAACCACGATATGGCCTAATTTTTCACTTCTTAATTCTTGGAAGTCAGCTGCCATGTAGTAAGTGCAAATAACCCACTGCCATGCTGTGAGAAGCCTACACCACATGGAAAGACCCTGGAGGATGAGATGCCATGTGGTGAGAGGGGGAGAGGGGAGAGGAAGAGGGAGGGAGGGGGAAAGGGAGAAGGGGAGAGAGAGAGAGAGAAAGAGAGAGAGAGAGAGGCAGGCAGACACACCAAGGAATATCAAGGTATGTGAGACATGTGAGTGAGTGAAGAAACCACCCTGGACAATCAGCCCGGCCAACCCTTAGATGACATCAGCCCTGGCCACAATCTAACTGCAACTGCAGGAGAGAAGTCAAGCAAGAAGTATCCATCTGAACCCTGTCAACCCAAAGAAACATGAGAAATAATAATAAATTGTTGTTTTAAGTTGTTAAGTTCTCAGGAGGCTTGTTATACAGCAAAAGGTAAACAGAAAAACAACATGGTCATCTTCAACAAATAAATTACAAGGGGAAACAAACAGATTGATGGAGGGGAGAATCTATGGACTGAAAGTTTATGAAAGACTTAGGGGATTCCCCGGTGGCGCAGTGGTTAAGAATCCGCCTGCCAGTGCAGGGGACTCGGGTTCAATCCCTGGGCTGGGAAGATCCCACATGCCACAGAACAAATAAGCCCGTGTGCCACAACTACCGAGCCTGCACTCTAGAGCCCACGAGCCACAACTACTGAAGCCCACGCACCTAGAGCCTGTGCTCCGCAACAAAAGAAGTCACCGCAATGAGAAGCCTGTGCGCCGCAATGAAGAGTAGCCCCAGCTCGCCACAACTAGAGAAAGCCCGTGCACAGCAACAAAGACCCAGTGCAGCCAAAGATAAATAAATAAAATAATAGGGCTTCCCTGGTGGCGCAGTGGTTGAGAGTCCGCCCACCGATGCAGGGGACACGGGTTCATGCCCCGGTCGGGGAGGATCCCACATGCCGCGGAGCGGCTGGGCGTCTGGAGCCTGTGCTCCACGGTGGGAGGGGCCCCAACAGTGAGAGGCCCGTATACCGCCAAAAATAAATAAATAAATAAATAAATAAATAAAATAATAAATAAAAGTTTATTTAAGACTTAAGATAATGTTTGAACTTTATTTGGATCCTGATTTAAACAAATACATTATGTTTTTAAAGTTTAATATATGTATGACACGTTTGCAAATTTAAATACTGACTGGATTTTTTTTTTTTTTTTTTTTTTTACGGTACGCGGGCCTCTCACTGTTGTGGCCTCTCCGGTTGCAGAGCACAGGCTCCGGACGTGCAGGCTCAGCGGCCATGGCTCACGGGCCCAGCCGCTCCACAGCATGTGGGATCTTCCCGGACCGGGGCATGAACCTGCATCCCCTGCATTGGCGGGCAGACTCTCAACCACTGCGCCACCAGGGAAGCCCTATTGACTGGATTTTTGATGATATTAAGGAATTTTGTTAATTTTTTTTAGACTGATAATGGTATTGTGGTCATGCATTTCAAAAGAGATCTTATCTTTAGAAATACATAGTCCAAAATTTATGGATAATATGGAATGCTGTCTACACTTACTTCAAAGTATTATAGGAAGGGAATAAGATCATGGAAATTTAAATGATACAAGATTGGACAGGAGTTGTTAGTTGTTAGAGTTGGGCGATAAATACTGAGTTATACTATTCTGTCTTCTTTTGTGTATGTTTACAACTTTTCCATAATAAAAGATTTTTTCATGGGAATAAATTTTTTAAAAAGTGTTCCCAGGTTGGCTGGACTCTCCTATAACTCCCAGAAGCAAATAAAATCTCTGGAAGGCTCTGAAGCATTTCATAGGAAGATTATTAGCTCACTTTTTTTTGTTTGTTTTTTTAAAGAAAAGCACTAAATACATGAGGAAGAAGGACACTACGGGTAAAGAGCTGAGAAAACAAAGTTCAGAATCAAACCCACAAAGATAGCAAATATATACATAATAAAGAGTATATGGAAGAATAATAAAGAAGGGGATTATCAAAATTGAACAAGAAGATTTGGAAAAGAACAAAACAGAACTTCTAAATATAAAAAAATCTATAATTCTTGAGAGGAAAAATTGAATGGAGTGGTTTGGTAGTAGAATACAAACAACAGAAGAATTAGTAGAAAGATCTGAAGAAATTATCCAAAATATAGCACAGATACTGAAGATAGTAAATGTGAAAACAAAACAGTTTAGTAGAATTGGGGCACAAGATGGGGATGTACAATAAAATTCTACTTGTAATTCCAGAAGGATGTATTAGAGATGGAAAGAGTCAAAGAATTACAAAATTCCATAATTGATAGAAGACAGGAAGATTCAGGAAGCCCAGTAATCCAATAATAATAAAAAGAAATCTGTGCTTACGTAAGTTATAATAAAACTCCAAAATAAAGACAAAAAGAAAATGCTACAGCATCCAAAAGAAAAGAATGATCCCTTACAAAGCAATGAGAATTATACTGACAGTTCACTTTTATGGAAGTCAAAAATAATTGAAAATAGATTCTAAATGCTGGGGAAAAAAATAGCTTTCAACCTAAATTATACATCGAGAGAAACCACCTTTCAAGAATGAGGGTGAGAGAAACATTTTCAGGCAAACATAAATGGGAGAGTTTACCTCCCAAAGACGCTCAAAGGAGAAAATTTCAAAAGTCTGGTAAACTAGTACTGTTTCAGGGAAATAATCCAGTCTAATGAAAAAGATTCCAAAAAGGAAGGTCTGAAGTGCAAAAAAAAAAAGAAAACTTCTTTGTAATTCTAAAAATCTTGACCATGTCTAATTAATTGGATTTTAAAATTCAGGTAGCAATAAACTCTGGGTATTAACAGAATATGATATGGGAAGGAATATCAAACTTAAAGCATTCCTTAGCTCTGAGCATTATTCAGGAGAAGTGTAAAAATACTGACTAACTTTGGAACTTAAAAATGCATATTAAAATATGCAACATAATCACTAAAAGGTAAAGTATGTAACTTCCACCCTAACAGAAAAAAATGTAGAAAGCAGAAAATAACAAAAACAAACTTGCACCAACCTAAAAGAGGACAAAAAAGGAGAATAAAAAAGAAAGAACATAAAGTTATACAAACAGAAAGCAAAAATAATGTGCTAAAGATGAATCCGAATCTATCACTCATCACCATCAATTTTAATGGATTAAATTTAGAAGTAAAGATTGTAAAACTGGATTGTTTTAAAAGTCCAACCATGGGTTATCTACAGACACAAGATACAAGGTATATTGAAAATAACAGAATGAATACACATAAGGTACCACAGATTTATTAGTACAAAATAAATTAAGCTTTAATTTAATTAAAGGCAAAAAGCATTTTTTAAGGCAAAAAGCATTACTAGAAACAAAGAGAGTCACATAAAAATTCAATTCACTAAAAAGATAAACTATAAATGTAGATGTACTTAATAACATGGTTTTAAAACAAAGCAAATATTAGCAAAAAACAAAGACATAATATAGAAAATCAATATAGTAAAAAATTGTTTCTTTGAAAGAAGACCAATAAAATTAACAAACCTCAGGCTAGATTGATCAATAAAAATAAGAAGCACAAATCAATAATATATACATATAT
>NW_006770403.1:765280-848199 GCF_000442215.2 Lipotes vexillifer | reverse complement strand
ATATATTTTGCGGTACGCGGGCCTCTCACTGTTGTGGCCTCTCCCGTTGCGGAGCACAGGCTCCGGACGTGCAGGCTCAGCGGCCATGGCTCATGGGCCCAGCCGCTCCGCGGCATGTGGGATCTTCCCGGACCGGGACACGAACCCGTGTCCCCTGCATCGGCAGGCGGACTCTCAACCACTGTGCCGCCAGGGAAGCCCAATAATATTAAGATTTTAAAGGGAAAAATAACAGATTCAGATTACAAAAATGACAAATGATAATATTATAAACAACATTGCAATAAATTTTAAAATAGAAAAAAAAAGGGAAAATCTAGAAAAGTATAAGTTACTAAAATTGAAAAATAGAAATTCTGAATGTCTCATAGCCATCAAAACATTTTGATCACCAGTTTTACAGTTCCATACAGAAACCACCTGGCCCAGGTAGTTTAACAACTTGTCTGATCATTCAAAGAAAAGATAATTGACATATTATACACAATAAAGAGACTATTATATTCTATTTCAGAGAATGGGATGGGAGTGGAATAGAAGCAGAAATACTCTCCAGCTCATCTTATAAGGATAGCATATTTCTGATACCAAAACCAGACAGGGACAGTATAAGAAAGGAAAAATGCAGGCCAATGTCACTCTTAAACAGAGATGCAAAAAATCGTATATACACACACACACACACATATATACATATATACACATATACATGTACATATACATATATAAGCAATATATATTATATTACATATTATAATATATATATTAACAAACCAAGTCCAATTGTGTGTAAGAAAGAAACTATATATCTGCCAGGTTTCAAGGTTGGTTCAACATTATAAAATCTATTAATATAACTCACCAATTCGACAGGTTAAAGAAGAAAACTCATATTTTAATCTTAATAGTTTCAGAGAAAGCATTTGTCTTTGTCTTCATTAAGGACAGTTACTGTATTAAAATCAGATGAAGGATAACAGTGGCTGAGTGGTAAACAGTTTACATCGCCCTCTCAGATGGTGAAGAAAATATGATTTGAAACAACTTTTTCAGGTTTAAATGAGGTCTTCCAAAAGTATTATATTGAGAAGATGTGTCCACACAGGGTGATCTATGACTCTGCGAAGTCTTAAAGAACATAAGCTGTAATTCCCATAAAACTATCCTGCTTTTGAAGCATTTAATATTTTCAAGCACCAAAAAAGAAAGTAGAAGGCAGTGATAACCATTATTATGAAGATTTACCTTGAGTTTATGTTCTTTCCTGTTTACAATCACAGCTGTGATTTGCTGGTCCATGAAAATGAGAATGGTGACCAACAAAGCAGGTATAGCAGCTGCAAGGTACACCCACCAGGGGTTTCCTCCAAATGGTGGAACAAACCAACCTCGGTTTAGACTTGTTGGCTTTAAGTAGAGAGAAAACATTTTTTAAAACAATATTAATACACACTACTTGGTGAAAGATCAGTGGGGGAGACACACTTTTATATATGGAGAGCCAACATATTAAAAAACAAATAGTTTTACTGATAGCTTGTACAAAGATTATTCAGCAAGAACTTCCTAAAGGAGGTTATTTTTAAGGCAATGTTTTAAATGAAGGAAACTGAGACTATACGGTGATGGAAAAGAAGTAAATGCCAATTTTCACATTTAGGATGCTCCAAGATAAGAATCAGGATGGAAGAAAGTGATTTAAGTTTAAGGGGTGGCCATAAGAAAAACCCAAATGTAATATTCAGTAAGGAGGTAGGCAAGAAATTACAAAACAACCATGAATTTTGTTCATGGGTTTTAGCAATTATACAGAAGTTGTTTTTACTACTGCCAAATTGCAATCGTTTCATGATATAATACATAAAAAGCGACAAATATTTTATATGTTATAATTAAGCTTATTTAAATACCCTGACCTTTTTTCATATTTTCCTATTCTTTTCCTAATTTTAAACAATATAAATAAACTAAAACAGAATCCTAACTATGAATTATTTTCTCCACATTTACTATGAAGAAAGCTTCACTTCTCCTCTGAAGATATTTCTGTCTCACTTTGCTCATAACTCCATCACTGAATCTATTCACATTTTACTACCTTTACCAGGTTGTGAGCTTATAAGGAAAGGAACTTTGTCTTGCTCTTCAATGCATTTCAAATTCCCAGTATAGGGCTTGACTCAAAACAAGCATTCAATAAATACTGACTTAACTAATGACTGAATAAATGAGCACTTACCTTTGCTAATAAATATATCATGGCAGAGAAAATGCAAAAAACATTTTGTTTGCTATAACACAGACATCCCTTCCTCATCAGGTAGTCATTAAGCTAAAACTGCAGTTCGTTTAATTTTTCTTAGCAAATATATGGTTCTCAGTGATGGAGAGAGAGGTTAGGAGTGTTCTAGAAAATAAGTGAAAGACTTGTGGTGAAAAATTAGATAGGGATACTTAAGAATGAATGAAATGTAAATATTACCCATTAGGCTTGTACATACCCACAGGTTTATAAAATGAATAATTCCTATATCTTTGTAATAATTAAAATGCTCATTATATATACGCATGTGTGTATATGGCAGGTAGTTTGGTGGCAGGAAAAGAGCACTGAATTAGTAATGTAACCTTAGGTATTTTACTTAATTTTTATAAGCTTCAATCTCAACTTCACAAAATCAGGATGATGATAGTTACATTGCAACCTAGAATTATTATATGGGTCAAGGTTATAAGTTGATAACCTTGAAATATCCAGTTGAAAATACTCTGGATATTTTTAAATACTCTAAAAATATAAAGCAGAGTTTATAATGTTATCATAAGGTATGCCCAATAAAAATCAATATAATGTGAACCTTGCATTTAGTCCTAGTCAGGCATTTAATTTTAGTGAAAAAATAGACAAAATGTATATATGCACCTAGTGATTGACCATTTATAAAATAAAGAAACGGACAACTGTATAAAACTAACTCAAAGAGAAAATACAACAAACTAGAATAGGGGAAAGGAAAGAAAACCGAAGAATTCCAGGAATGACCAAAAGACAAGTTCACCTACCTTGAACTCACTTGGCACAATCAGTTTTGGAGTATCCACACCTACCAGGGCATCTATTACACAAAAGATGAGAATGGACAAGATAATGGCGAAGTCACTGATCAGTTTCCTTGCCTGAGAAAATAAAAAAGAAACCAGGGACCATTAGGCACTGGATATATATATATCTGCCTCTGTTTGAAGTGAATGAAGAATTCTATATTTCCTAACAGTTTATACTAACAGCTTTATTAACAAATTAAAGGAGGTGTCGTACTGCAGAGAGATTATTTTTAAAATTGCTTTTGCATCACTTTCTTACCTGGCCAGAAATAATCTAATTGCACAGAACAGGTGAGAGAGAGAGAGAGAGAGAGAGAGAGAGAGAGTGTGTGTGTGTGTGTGTGTAGGCAGGGGAAGCGAAGATCATATATCCTTGAGGTACTGTACAAACACTCTTCCTGTATGCAATACAAAGGAGACCAGAATAAGGATGAAATCTCAAGGCATATTATAAAATCTGCACAAAAATTCAGAATTCTGTTTATTATTTGGGAGGTAGCATTGTGAGTACAGAGCAAGATAAATTCCACAGGTAACCTGAAAACTCCAAGAACCAAGCAGGGAAAGTGTTACAGTTCCAGTCCAATGAACAGGCTTAAGACCTCAGAGGAAAAAAAAGCAATGGAAGACAGAAATCTGATGGTTTCACTAACTTTGCCAAAGAAAATATTTTTCACTCTACGCTAGTGCTTAAAATCTCTTGTATGTGGAGCATCTCTTTCTCCACCCACTTCTTTAAGGGAAAAAAAGTAAAATGTAATATTAGACTTTTTTTTTTTTTTTTCTTGCGTTATGCGGGCCTCTCACTGTTGTGGCCTCTCCCATTTGCGGAGCACAGGCTCCGGACGCGCAGGCTCAGTGGCCATGGCTCACGGGCCCAGCCGCTCCGCGGCATGTGGGATCTTCCCGAAACGGGGCACGAACCCGCGTCTCCTGCATCGGCAGGCGGACTCTCAAGCACTGCGCCACCAGGGAAGCCCTCCACCCCACTTCTTAAGTGTGGTCAACTAAACTTCCTAAGTACCTGCCTCTAGTCAGGACAAGGGCTGGGTTTTATGGGAGTGCATTAAACCCAAACCTTTCCCATGGAGTGGGTGCAGAATGGCCATTTCTGAGTCAGTAGCCACACATGGGACCATTTAGTTGGTTGGCAGTTCCTCTGCGGTGTCTAGTGGCACTAACAGTGGCCTACGAGCATTACTATAGCACAGACAGCTGAGTTTCCCTGTAAGGTATGTACACATGGTTGTGCATAATTTGATCATTCAACAAAAATTTACTTAGCACATTCAGCCCTCTGTATTCACGGCTTCTGCTTCTGTGAAAACGGAGGGCCAACTGTAAGTACCTAATACTTTGCTTGGCACTAGGGATACCACAGTAAACAAAACAGACACAATCCATGTCTTCATGAAGTTCACAGTCAAGTCATACATGGGGAAGGCTGCTCCTAAACGAAATCAGGATTTATTCAGCAGTGATCACGTAATCTCAGAGTAAGCAGTCAGCTTTCTGGTGCTGCTAGGTTAAGAGAGATCAGTGATGGGCTGAGTGGCTGCACAGTTCTCAGGACAGAGGGTCTTTGGAAAGCGTAGTAGGACTACTGCAATCAGGTGTTCAATAGAAACTGAAGTGGAGAATGGAATTACTTGGCGACGTGGGTGTGAAGGACATGGTAGTGCTCAATTCTTTTTATTTTTTTTGCGGTACGCGGGCCTCTCACTGTTGTGGCCTCTCCCGTTGCGGAGCACAGGCTCCGGACGCGCAGGCTCAGCGGCCATGGCTCACGGGCCCAGCCACTCCGCGGCATGTGGGATCTTCCCGGACTGGGGCACGAACCCGTGTCCCCTGCATCGGCAGGCGGACGCTCAACCACTGCGCCACCAGGGGAGCCCAGTAGTGCTCAATTCTTGACCGTGACCAGGTATCAGAAGCCTTGGGTACTAGCAGCAGGATCAAAGATGGCCATTTGGCCAGAAGTTCCTTTCCCTCTTGGAGGACTGGTTTAGCTTTCTGGAGAAGTACACACAGAGGAGCAGAGAGCCAGCTATGGGACTTTTAGGGGCAATTTAACACCAAGCACAAATAGATGGCAGGGATCAATTTGGGGAAAACATATAGTACAGCAGTTAGAAGCACACGGTTTCTATAGTCAGATTACCTGGGTTGGAACTCCAGTACCATTATTTCCCACTTGTAAATACTTATCCTTTCTTAGCTTTAATTACTCCAACTGCAAAATGTAGCCAAAATAATCCCTACAACTTCATCGGTCTGTCATAAGAATTACATAGGATAAGCCATGAAAGTGCTTTTTAGCACAGCACCTGCAGCATCAAACTCTCCTAATATACATTAACTCAGGTTATTTCAAGTTCCACAAAGCCTCTTTGGCTGCAGAAACCACTGGACTAACTAAATAATCTACTGTCAGGAGGTCTCTGAAAGAAATCTTGAATTCCAAGAAACAAGAAATAAAAACCCAGTAATAATATGAAACTGCCACTCAGAGCTCATTTTGGTTGGAAGTATCTGGAATCCCTGCAGAAAAAGGATGCTTCCCAGGGGCTCAGTACGGGAGGAAACACCCATTTTCTTAAGTTTTGTGCAAGTAAATTTTCACACGGGCAGCTCAGGATGGTCTGGCAAGAGACGCTCGTTGTTGAAGCAGGCTCAGGAGTATATTAAGATGTTACAGCAGCCTCTCTGGTCCGGTAGGTCATGAATCACTGCAAGACCAGAGGTCACTGCCAAGGCAAAAAAGTTCTCTCTTCTTTATCACCCTCCCAATCCTTACTCAGCAGATCCAACTTGTTGACAGCTCAGATATCCTACAAGTTGTTCTTTCTAAAGAGGGCGATGGTTATTAAAAAGGCACTGCTCCTCCTTTTTTTGTCCACCCATAAACAGGAGAAGGGAAGTAGAGGGTAGCAAATGAATCCAACTGGCCATTTCTTAGTAGAAATGCCCCTAGGGCCCGCACCTCTGGCCCTTCTAGGGGACAGATCTGCCTGACCAGAATCACTACCAGGCACCGGGGAAATGCTGCTTCTTTCTTAGGAGAGGAGCCATTCTCAGCCTTCCATAAACTGAGCACTGAAGCCCGAAACCTGCTCTTTCAGTAGTTTTCTTCATTTTAATTAACGGCAGATTATTTTTTTCCTATCGCTTAGGCCCAAAACTTTGGACTATCCATGCAACTCTTCTCTTTCTCTCACATCCTACATCCAACAGGTCAGCAAATTACGTTCAAAACATATCCGGGATCCTGTCTCTTCTCATAACCTCCATTGCTATTCCCACCCTTATCTAAACCACCACTTTATCTCATATGGTTCCTGCTTCCTGTCTCTATACTCACCAACTTGAGGACACTGCCAAGGTATCACCCAGAATAATCATGTTAAAATTTAGGTCAGATAATGTAGAAGGCAGAGTAATGCCCCTCTAAAGATGCCTAATTCCTGGAACCTGTGAATATGTAATGTTACACGGCTAGGGAGAATCAGAGTTGCCGACAGAATTAAGGCTACTAATCAGACGATCTCGCGATTAGGGAAACCATCCAGGATTATTCCAGTAGGTCCAGTGTAATCACAAGAATCGCTGTAAGTGAAAGGGGAGGCAGGAGAATCTGTGTCAGAGTGATGCAGCGTGAGAAAGACTTGACTGGCCACTGCTGGCTTTGAAGATGGAGGAAAAGGCCAAGAACCAAGGAATATGGGCAGCCTCTAGAAGCTGGAAAAGGCAAGGAAAGACAGTCTCACCCAGAGGCTTCAGAAAGAACACAGCCCTGCCAACACCTTGATTTTAGCCCGTTGAGATATATTTCAGACTTCTGACCTCCAGATCTCAAGACAGTAAATGTGTTGTTTTAAGCCATCGTGTTTCTGGTAATTTGATACAGCAGCCACGGGAAACTACAGATAGTTTGGGCTTCCCTGGTGGTGCAGTGGTTATGAACCTGCCTGCCAACGCACGGGACACGGGTTCAAGCCCTGGTCCGGGAAGATCCCACATGCTGCGGAGCAACTAAGCCTGTGTACCACAACTACTGAGCCTGCAAGCCACAACTACTGAAGCTCACGTGCCTAGAGCCCGTGCTCCGCAACAAGAGAAGCCACTGCAATCACAATGAGAAGCCCACGCACAGAGACGAAGAGTAGCCTCTGCTCGCCGCAACTAGAGAAAGCCCCCGCGCAGCAATGAAGACCCAGTGCAGCCAAAAATAAATTAATTAAATAAATAAATGTAAAAAATAAAACAAAATAAATAGTTTATTTAAGTTTAATTATTTCACAAATTTATATATAATATATTTATATATAAATTTGGTAGAACCCCTTGGCAATGGCATTTTTGTCAAGTGTGGCACTATTATACTATAGGTATAACAGTAGCTAAAAAGTCAAATGCTAATAATTCAGGACTACATTTCTTAAAATTATGGGGAAAGAATGATACTCTTAATAATATTGCTTAACCTTATTAAAAATCACAGCTAGGGTGATATGTTCTGTACAGTTATACTCACTTCTATTTCCCCTTCCTTCCCCTTAAATTGTACAATATGGTTCAGATACATCAGAAATCACTCCTGAAGAGTGTTTATTGTAAGACATTCATTTCTAAGATAGTGGATCTGGTCTGAACTTCATAGTCAAGGAAATTGATTTTTCCCAGGCCACTTTTGTATTCAACTCTAAATCCTCTAATTAGCGAAGGCAGGTAGGGGTGCTATTTTAGCAGGCTCTTCAGGTCTTACCCTGTACTAAAATTAAACTTTAATTTGAACTGCCCGAAAAATGCCAAGTGCTGAACTTTGGGGAACCTGTAAGTCCTGATCATTGCTATAAGTACAAGTTGAATACAGAGAACTTATTTTAGGAGACGGAATCAGAAAACTCTCTTTAAAATTATAGAATACTAGAGTTTAAAGGATGTTAACTGTCATCTATTAATTTCTTTAAGTCTCTCCCTTTATGCGTGTGGACTAAAGTCCACGGTTAGCTATCAAAGGGCACACTGTTAGTTAATGGCTAGTGCTGGCACTAGCATCTACTGCTTCTGGGTTCCTACATCTGTGCTCTTTCCATAAATTGCAGCATTTATCTCTACTTGACTGGTTTCCACTAGTCAGCAAGTATTGAGTACTAGCCTGCATCCAACCTGGTGCTAATTGCTGTGAGGAGTAAAATAAAAGTATAACAGTTTCCCAGCAGTTTACAGTCTTCATCGACTAACAACTCATGCAAAAGTTTGGAAATGAGAGTGCAAGATAGCAATGACTGTGTAAGTTAAAGGAGAATCGGACATTTTGTACGGCAAGGACACTGCCATCCAGTATTAGCATTTTGCAATTTTAGAGGTTTCACGTGAATTGTTGGTGTGAGTGAGGAAGCAGTAACAGTTAGGCTTGAACACTGTCACAGTAGTCAAGGACTATCTAACTTATCATGTTTAAGCATATGTTTTAATTGTAGAATATAGTATACAAGTATAAGAATCTATAAACCTATGTGCTCCTACCTATAGAGACCATCCTTTTAAATGACAGTTTAAATGAAAACATGTTTTGGCAAACGAGAGGAAAAAAAGATGCTCTTATTATTCATGTATGTATGTATGAATTTATGTATGTATTATTATTTAGCTATAAATGTGAAGTGAGTAGGGGAGATGACAGAGTGAAAGCCTACACACTTAAACATTACTCCTTAGAAATCACATATATTTTCTCCTGCCTGTTTATTTTATAATTTGGTGTAAACAATTGTAAACAATGCGAGAACCTTCTCAATAGGAATTGTAATTAGAATGCTACCATTATTCTATTTTCACATATTCAACATTTTTCAACATTTCTCAATAGCATTTATCAATGTCTGAGAAATTACCTGCTTGGGCTCTTATAAGGGGCAATTTCTTTAAGTCTAAAGAGCTAGTATCAATTTGGGAATTACCACTGGGAAAAAAAGGTGATGTCTACATAAACAGTCAAAATTCGTCACTATTCATCTTAAGGTTGAAATTATTTTGCCAACTACAATTTACAAGTGCTTCACAAATTTTCTACTTTTCTACCTACTACTATGCCTAAATAATATCAGACTTTGGCAAATAAAGATATAAAAAGGGTGATAATTCCCAAAGTGTGAGCCAAAAAAAAAAAAAAAGATGCCCCATGAATTAATAATTAAGAAGGAAAAACCTCAATAGAGAAGAAGAAATCACCCTCAAAGACCTCTACCCAGGAATCTGTTCTACACGTAATATACCACTGAAGAGGCGGATCAAGTAGGCACATTTCCCAGTGCGTGAACTGGTGTCACAAGCTCAAATGTCTTCAGGGACATGCACTTAATCTGAATGTGTGAAGCAGCCAAGTCTTAGACAACAGAGAGCCGTGAGGACAGTAACTACCTGCAAAGGACAGGTTCCACCTAAGCCTCCAAGTGTGCATGTGTGTGTTTACAAACTGTGAACTAAACAAAGAATGTCTGGGGGCTGAATTCTGCCTGTGGACCACCAGTTGGTGATGCCCATTTAAGGCAGACAAAGTTGAACGCTTCTTCCTACATTTCACTTTGAGGAAATGTTTCATTCTTTGGGCCAGCTAGCTCGGGACATTTCATTACAGCTGTGGTCTGAATGTTGCGACCCTCCAAAACCCATATGTTGAAATTCTAACCCACAAGAAGGTGATATTAGGAGGTGGGGCCTTAGGAAGAACATGAGGATGGAGCCTTCAGGAATGGCATTAGCGTTTCTATAAAGGACACTCTGCAGAGCTCCCCAGCCCTTCTACCTCCTGAGGGCACAGTGAAAAGGTGCTGGCTAGGAACCAGCAAGAGGCCTCTCACCCAACCATGCTGGCACCTGATCCTGGACTTCCTGGCCTCCAGAGCTGTGAGAAACAAATTTCTGTTGTTTATAAGCCCTCCAGTCTGGTATTCTGTTATAGCCACCCAAACACATTGAGACAATCATCAAACCTTCCCTTTATTTTCCATTTTAAAAGAAATATCAGAGAGTCAAAAAATTTCCTAGCTGAAAATGAATATATTAATTGTCAGTTTCATTTCCCAGGAATTAAGAAAAGGAACTTTATTGACTGCATCTCATGTCTTCCAAAGTTCTCCTGCTCCTTCTACACAGAACACAGGAGGAGAGATTCATGAGATTTCAGCTGTGGAGAGCAGCTCATTGATAAAAATCAGGTATAATCAACATTACTAAGAAGTATTGACACCCTAAACAGTGACAACTGAACTGTAAAGCAAAGGATTAGTTTTGTTCTGCAGGTAAAAACACAATATGCCATGAACTAAATGTTGGTCTTATCTTGTAGTCTCTCAAGGAACCACAGTTTTGACTTTGAGCTCACCTAAGCATATTAATGGGAGACAGGATGTCTGCACAACTCAGCTCAATTATCTGTGTTTCCATAGTAGGGCGTTCGTCACTATGGGAAGGAAAGGTTGGCTCAGATGACACTCATATCTTACACCAGTACTAGTGTAACACGGCTCAAGTTTACTCCTACAGTCCATGATTCAACTACTCAATTACTCTCATGTGCAGCTGATGAACAAAGAGTTCTATGTCAAAATTCCTGATTAATATGAAAAGAGTTTTGGCTTAGTACACACTATGGATTTAGAATGTCTTTTCTTAACTTGTGCATTTTTGTATAGAATACACCCCACTTTTTTCTTTCAGTGCAGTTGGAATTACAACAGTCAGAATTTAGGATAGAATTATGTGAGCAAAATCCTTGGATGGTTTTTCAAAGATAGACTACAATTATATTAAGAATATGTATGCACACAGACACAGACCAGAAAGCAATTTTTTAAATGCACAAATTTATATTGGAAAGGTTGAATTACAGGGACCTTTTTCATTTTGTAAAGCTGTATTATTGTTAATACAGTGGGAATTCAATGAAAATTACTTAAAGCTCAGGTACTTACCGTGGTTGGAAAATAACGACTAGTTTTGAATTTTTTCAGAGCCATAGAAGAGGTGTAGGTGCCCAAGAAAAGGATGAAAGACATGAGAGTGATATCAGGAACAAAACCACAGTTGTTGCCCATGAGCTTTCCTCCATATTTCAAACACTCCTTCGTCGTCAGAAATGCCCAGTCAAAGGTAGCATTATGGTGCTGAGGAAGAAAAACAGGAAAATTTTTCTAGGAAACACTGTGCCACAACAAAAGCAGCTTTTGATACTTGATGGGCTATATACGGAATTATGCTAAGAGTCTCTGTAAAACAGCCTGAGGGTAAACCATTGGAAGGTGACACCTGAGCAGCTGTTAATGGAATAACAGGTAAGGGGGGCCAGGAGGCTATCAATTACTGAAAATACAATGAGAATGGTGCAATCTGTTACCTGGTTTGTGCTACAACCCTGCAATCAACCATCTGTTCAACAGAAACAAACCACAAAGTCTTTCTTTCCTGTGAACCTTCCTGAGAGTAAACCAAGACACAATAATATCTTAAGTCTCCAAACGTGAGATTCTCTGAAACATCTTTGTTGTTCAAAAAGTAATGACTTCTGATGGGACTTCCCTGGAGGTCCAGTGGTTGAGACTCCACGCTCCCAGTGCAGAGGGCATGGGTTCAACCCCTGCTTGGGGAACTAGGATCCCACAGGCTGCACTAAGCAGCCAAAAAACAAAGTACTGATTTCTGTAGTGCACAGATTCTTGTGCTTCAAGCTGATGGCCATAGAGTTAATGCTCTAAAGGTTATATTTGGTTAACTAATTTACCCAGAGCTTTCACAAATGAGCTACTTCTTTTCTAAATAACTATAGACATTGGTGACTTCAGGAACTAAACTATAAAAATGTTGGAGATCTCTGCTTTTTTCAATTGCATAACCTAATAAAATACAGCTTTTCTTGTTGACTCCAGGTCAGTGTCAAGAGAATCCATTATTGGAGAGTGCTGTGATGGGCTGTGGAGCTGGGTATGGGATCTCTAGCCCTGTGTTACATGGCCTCAAGCTCATAGGTCAATTTTCAAATTTTCTTCTGGCTCATGAACTGCTGTCATGTTGTCAGTGCTGTATTTCTTGACAGAAGCTCACTCCTGTTTCTGTTTCCAATATGCAAGAGAATCCTTTTGCTAGCATAGTGGATAAGGCCTGGGCACCCATCCTCCAGCTGCTGAGTTTTAGCTGCTATCAGCTCACAGCTGTCTCCTTCTCTAGAAAACTGCCTTTTGCTGCTTAAGAGCAGCCTCACCCGGAAGGTTATGCCCTCTTGCAGCCAGTTACTGACCAATGCTAATGGGGTGCTACTGTCCCCTAAAATTCATATGCTGAAACTTTATCCCCTATGTGATGGTATTCGGAGGCAGGGCCTTTGAGAGGTGATTAGGTCAAGAGGGTGGAGTCTTCATGAATGGGATTAGTGCCCTTGCAAAAGAGACCCCAGAGTGCTCCTTGTTCCTTCTGTCACATGAGGACACAATGAGAAGACTGTCTAGAACCAGGAAGCAGACTTTCACCAGACACTGAATCTGCCGGTGCCGTGATGTTGGATTTTCTCTTAGGTGCAGGGCTAATGGCTATGTCATGTGCTACCAGAAGAGTAATTTGAGAATACCTTTCAAATAAATATAGAAAGAAAAACTTTTCCTGTCCGTTGGAGGCAAGAGTTGTCCCTCACACCAAATGCATCATCAATACCCTTTACTATTCATGAATTCGCTTAATATAAGTCATCTAGTCATAAAAGAAGATCACACACATAAAAGAAGTACCTCTGGCCAGAAAGAGTTCATATTTTTATAGAGCTCAAAAGGTAAAGTTCTTACATAAGTCAGGAAAAACACCAAAAAAAACTCTAGATCTTTCCCTGAAATATTAGTTTCAACTTGTAAAGAGCTGAATTGCACAATTACTCTTTTGTTAAAGTATGTTTCTGAGAGGTGATTAATCACATCTCATTTTTTGTTTTTCAGATTTCTGCATATGGATATTTTTTGCATAATACTTTTAAAGTTTAGAGGTCATAACAGGTAACAGATTTGTTTTAAAACCAGCAAAAATTTACCATAATGTCACTTTAATTTCAGCACTTTAATATCAGCAGAGTCCTTCTTTATAGCTGCAGCTCCCAGAAGAGATAAGCTGCATTAAAACAACCCCAACAGGCAGTTTTATTGATTTTCTTACAGAGATTCAGGTTGAGGTGAAAACTATACAGATGTGCAGGACAGACATGGTTTCTTGTTTACATCAACTTAAAATGCCAGTAACACATTTTTGTATGCCTGAAATGATTCTTTGTGTCATTGTACAGAAATTTTAGCCTCCAACACCATCTTTCACTAAGGACTTCAGTATAAAAACTTTAGGCAGCATGTATTTATCTCAGTATCTGTATCTCAACACACAGTTTCCCACTCCCATAAAACAAACTCTAGCTAAAAATAATTCTACTTAAATATCACTGAAAAGACATCTATATTATTTGTGTTATTTCAGTGTTATTATTCTGCATAAGCTGGTATCAATGAATGTTAATTCTGTAAAACTTCAGGCAAAATCCATATCGTAAACTAAACATTAAGACCAAGCATGACTCATTATTAATGATGTATATACGATGAAAAGTAGAGTGTTAGATAATTAGCTTATGATTTAATCATCACATATATCAATTTATACAATTTTTACTATAACATATCTCATTTTGTTATGAAACAGATGCTTCTGCGTAGAAATAACATCTTTTGCTTCAGAGGTCAATTTTGCCTTACCTAAGTAAAGGAAACATGAAAAACAACAAAAACTGCGCTGATACAAGTTGCCACTTGCTAGAAGCTAATGGTTTTGAAATTTTTATCATCAGTGAAACATCGTTTTCATGTAAAATTTACCCAGGACCCCAGTAATTAAAATGGACAAAACTGAGCTGTTCTGCCTTTACACGGTTAGGAGGCCTTGAGTCTCTCTGTCTCTCAACATCCCTGCCTACCGCAAAGCAGCTCCTGACTCACCTCTCTGGAATCCTAGCTCAGTCTGAGAGGAGTTTGAGATTAACAGATACACCCTACTATATTTAAAATAGATAAACAACAAGGACCTACTGTAGAGCACAGGGAACTATATTCAGTATCTTGTAATAGCCTATAATGGAAAAGAATCTGAAAAAGAATAGATTTGTATACATATGTATAACTGAATCACTTTGCTGAACACCTGAAACTAACACAACACTGTAAATTAACTGTACATCAATTAAAAAAATTGTCATCATCTTCACGGACAGCACTCTTTGCTCCAGGCTGTGCTCTCTTCACACCGAGTTCTCTAATGACAGGTTAGGGGCATGTGACGTGAAGTAAAGATGAGAATGGAGAAAGGTCCAGATAGGTCAATGTAAGGATGAGAATGGAGAAAGGTCCAGATAGGTCAACTTATTCCACTGATTGGGGCGATTATTCAACTAATCTTTTTGAGCTCCATTCTGGGCTGGGTGCTGATACAGAGAAGTTCTAAGTGTAGCTTCTGCATTCAATAAACTTAAATCTACTCCATGTTCGTGAACACAAGAAGTTTTCTATGTAGGCAGCCTTAGGTCAGCAGCTTTAAAGCACAGTATGTGAACCCTGGAGGGAGGCCGGTGCTGAGCAGAATTATCTATCCACCTATCTGTTTATCTATCTACCCATCTCTTATTAAAAAGTTATCTAAAATTACCATGAGTAGTTTAATCTAGGACTCAGTAAACAACGTTTCACTGGCCAAATACAACCCACTACCTGTTTCTGTAAATAAAGTTTTATTGAAACACAGCCATGCTCATTCATTTACACACTGTTCATGGCTGCTTTTTGCTACAGTTGCAGCATTGAATAATTTCAACAGAGACTGAGGCACAAATCCCAAAATATTTACTATCTGGTTCTTCATAGAAAAAGTGTGCCTACTGTGGTTTAATCTCTTGTCTAGGACTCCTATGTTACTTTACATTATTGTACTAAATAAAAATCTCATGATTTCATCAGAATAGTACATTACACATTTCTGTTTGGCAGCCTTTTATACTTATTATTTCATGAATAGTGTTTGTGATGCTGGTTGATTCACTGTAAATAATTCTGGTTTTGATCATTTGTAATTCAGTCATAGAACAAGCAAAAAGATGTAAATGATTCTTCTTTAGTTCATGGAAATACTGAACATGTATCAAAGCAGCAGACTGGGAAAATACCCTCACGGGTTTCAATCTCAACTCTATCACCACTCAGTTGGAACACAGAAAAAAGTAACTTCACTTTCCTGTGCAACTACAAATAGGACTTTTTTTACTTAAATAGCTGCAAAAGAGTACCATGAAGATCACTGTGATCCTAACTTCGGAAAATGCTCGAAAGTGAATAGTATCCTTCACATGAAAACCACTCTGTTTACAGTTCAGTAAGTCATGGTGGAAAATGTACAACCAAATAACACTGATTCCTGAAAGAAGGCAATACTGTGTTGGCCACATCCAGCGTAGATGTCAAGTGACATGAAGAAGAAAGAAATCCCTCAGTCCGCTGAAATATGTAAAACATTGTGTGTATGTACATTTATCTGGGAAGAGCAACCAAAGATTTCTTTAGAACCTCAAAGGAGGCAGTGATGCAAAGAAGCTTCAGAAGTACTGCCTTCGTGTTGTTATAAGTGAGATAATTCTGTCCTCCTAATACGACATTCTCTGTGTATTTCAACCACACTCCAATTTTCATTCACTCTAAGAGCAACTTCCTGCTTTCAGGATTAACAGTGATTTCTTAACCCCTCAGCAAATGTTCTCCAATTCAGAGAAAGATTAATCATTTTGTACCTACTTCTTAGTAAACTATTCTACATCCGTACTTACATCCTCAGAGGCATGTTAAACTTAACCATGTTCAAAAACTAACTCCTAATCTTCCTCAAACCTGCTCCCCCTAGGGTCTTGCCCATTTCTGTTAATGGCAACTTTATCCTCCTCGATTCTAATAACAGAAAACCTTGAAGTCATTGTTAATTCTTTTCTTTCTCGCAAGTCACATTATGGTGAAGACTTTGTATTAAAATACATCACATCTCACCCATAACTATGGCTAACACTCTTGTTCAAGCGACCACTGTCTCCTCTGAGCTTAATGCAGGAGACTTTTATCTCGCCACTCTGTCCTTTACTCCTTATAGGTGATTCTCATTTCTCTATGGCTTTGATCTTTATTCCTCAAAAGTCTATGCACAGGATTTAAGTGATTAAATCAGAACTTTAATAACAAGACAGTTGGGAATACAATCTCAGAAATCCTCTTTGCCTGTCAGAACTCTCATAGCACATGATCTCTAATTCTCATGATGTTTCTAACCTCCTATTGCAAGCACAGTGTAGCTCCCTTCAATGAGACCATCAGTGTTATAAGGTGCAAATGCTCAGAGAGATGTCCAATGGGTCTGGCATCTAGGAGAGATGTCAAGTTTGGAGACATCGACTAAGGAGTCAGCTGCAAAGAGCTGATCACTGGAGTAATAAAATTTAATAAAACTACAAAGGGAAAGTGTGCTAGAAGAAACGAGTGTAAAACATCTAGGGTACCTGCAATAGAAGTAAAAACACCACAAAAGACTTTGAGTGATGGGTAAAAGGAAAAGTACAATCACAGTGTTGAAAATCAAAGGACGAGAAAATAGTAATATGTGGGGAAGGGTTGATAAGGGTCTAATGTTGCAGAAATGGTAATGAGGGATGAAGACTGAACAAAATCCATTGATTTATTTTCATTGCTTTTTTTGTGACTAGAATATTTTTGGTAATTTCTTGAGGGGAGTTCAAATAAGGGAAATGAGTTGAGAAATATGCGAGGATGAAAAACTGCAATGGCAATTCCAGACAATTTTTAAGAAATACAGTAACAAAAGGAAAGGCTAGAGCATGCGAGCATTACAGGATCAAGGCAAGTTCTTTAGAGCTGGCGAAGACTTTTGAGATGCTTGTGGTGGATGAGAAAGAACCCAGTTATGGGTATGGAAGGAAAAAGGGAGTGCTGGGAAAAACAAGAATGGAGGAAGGAAGGTGAAAGATTAAGATACAGAGAGAGAAAGGGAGATTGACAAGGATTTGGCCTCTTTTGACAGGATGGGTAGAAGACAGAAATGACAAAAGTATAACGCCTGCAGACCAAAGGGACTGTGTGTCACCAAAAAATAAGAAAGAAGAGCAAAGACAGGGGAAGAATTCAACTTAGGATACAGCAGGCGCCAAAAGAAACGTTTGTTAATTGAATGAATGAAATCACTCATCAAGACACAAATATTTGACATATTTAAGGAAGATATCTATCAGTGTATCTACTCTATCTGGAGAACAAAACTAAAGTAAAAAAAATATTCAATTTAGATCATCAGGTAAAATCTAGTATTCCCAGTTACATATGAGTTTCAAATAAACAGTGAATAATATTTTTAGTATAAGTATGTCCAATATGTAGGACATATTTACACTAAAAAAACTGTTCATTATTTATCTAAAATTCAAATGTAACTGGGACCCTATTTTTTTGTCTAACTCTGGTGATGCTATTTCAGTTAGATATAGGCTATTTTGAGTAACAAAAGAGAAAGTAGAAAAATGTGGCCAAAAGTAAACAGAAAATGCACTGGGCCCCAATTACATGGCTAACTAAGATAAGCTTTAAGGGAACAATAAAGAAGAATAAAAACAACAACTTTTAAAAGTTTTATTGGAGAAATAAAATATGCCCACTTAAATATTAACTAATAATTCAAGGCATCAAAAGCAAGTGTCTAAATGAATGGTACAGAGATGATTAGATCAGAAGGGGGACTGATTAATTTCACCGAGCATAGGGAAAACAGAAGTTAAACTGCACCTTCAAAAAAGAACTGGTCTTTGTAGAACTCTCATACTCAAAAGGCAGTAGCAAGAAGTGTGGCAGGACAACAAAACTAGAAAGGAATGACAGAGGGAGTAACAAAAGCCAATGAAGAGGGGAATAAAAGTGACAAACTTGGGGTGTATATTTCTTTCTGCGTTGGCAGAAACAAAGAGGTAAAGCATTAGATGGAGAGACACCATGAGCAAAGATGCGGATTCGGGGACATATGGTGCTTCATTCACTCATCCAGTAAGTCCTTTAGGCACCACTTATTGAATGCTCACCATGAGGAGGAACTCACAGTGAGTGGACCAGAGCAGAGTGTCCATGTAAATGGGTAGTGAGAAAAAAGGTGCAAAGGAAATGGGACCAAGTTGCTGATGGTCTTAACTGAGATCAATCTCATGAAAAGAAATTTCCACCTATTTTTATGGATGTCATTTTCTAGAGGATGACCCTATTTGTATTGAGTGAATATGTTTATAAATCTTAAAAGCAAAATGTACACTGAAGGATTAATTTTAAAATTTGGAACACCATAGTAGCCTCCGCAAAGACAAAAGTGGGGGATATATGAGAGGCAGTGGGGAAAATTTTGACAGTCATTGAAGCTAGGTGATGTGTACATATGAGGATTTATTGTACTATTCTATTTTAGTGCATGTTTTAAATTTTCCATAATATTTTTAAAAGTTAGGAACATGTACTCTTTAAGGAGATTTAAGGACAGAAGTTTTTGCACTTCACTTTCTTAATGAGAGAAAATCACAAGGATGCTATGCACAAGAAGATTAATATGACATTCCATTTCCCATGAAAATGAATGTTAGCTCCTAGAATCACCCTGAAGGTACATCAAATCAAAGCACTTTTACTTCCATGTCTGACGGCCAAGCGGTGTTTATGAGACTTTAACAGGCCTTAGGCCCATGATTAACAGCATCTCCATGTAGACTATCATGATATGCTTCATTGGGTAATACAATAAGCAAAAAAATTCAAAAATAAAAATTAAAAGAGTCTACGTTGCTCTCTTTGAGTATCAACTGGTAAAATATAAGCCTTTAAACACACACACATGTATATTTATATTCAAACATACATATAAATGAGGGTAATGCTACAAATAAAAGTTTCAAGGTTAAGTGGTTAATGTACTCATTTAGGACTTTTCCCCTGCAGTGGGTAAGCCAGACTTGCAGTGATCTGCAATCTTACTTTATGGTCTACAGGATGTATGTGAGCTGTGACTGTAGTTATATATACTGTTGTGAAATACCAAAACTAACTGGTTGCTTACTTATGATTAAGATATAGAAAGTTACAGGAGACTGTTAGTTGTCCCAACCTAACAATAAAAGCAAGCAGGATAAGCTATAAAATCATAGTTTAAAAAATTCCACCAGTGACATGAGGATGCAAAGAAACCTAAATAAACTAAATTCCAAAGTTACAAGAGTTTCATAGGAGAGAAGAGATCCATGGCCATCTCATCCCTGGCAGAGTAGCAGGTGGAAGATAAATGCACTTTAGATGGAGGGGTGGAGAAATAAGCCAAATCTTTAATGAATTTTTAATGGTTGCCTGTAGTCTGGGGTGACACGTTGGAATTCTGTGGAGTCTCAGGTGTCGACAAAGCCTGCGTCCGTCCACCCACCAAACTTTCTAATGGCCTTTGTCAAATGCACAGATAGTTCAGAAAAGCCTGGAGATTCAACAGAAGAGCTGAGAGAAACCCCTCTTAGACCCAGAGTCTCCATCAAATGCAAGAAAGCCACTTTCCTAAGATGGGAAGCAGGGCAGGAGAGCAGAGAGAAACCCCTCCGTGGCATTCAGCTACTTCTGAAAGGGCTAAGGCATCTGCCCTCTGAAGGTGGCGGCGGGGGCGGGCGAGGCAGAGCAGTTTGGCAAAGAAAGATCTCCCAAGGCTCAAAAAGCTGGGGCATAAAACAGGAAATAGAGCATTTCATAGCACTTTCTGGGATGATGGAAATGTTCTATACCTTGTTTTGTGTGGTGGTTACATGAGGTAAAAACTTGTCAAAACTCATTGCAATGAGCACATAAGAACTGTGTCTTTTAAGGTACAACTCAATTTAATAAAAAACGAAAACAAAAAGGAATCTAACATGAAAAACAAATACTAACCGATCCATTCTATCACATCTTCAGAAGAGAAGCTTCTGACATTAGATTTTGAAATCTGTTCTCTCCCTCTAAGAGCTGGTAAGTGGAAGCCAGCAAATCTCAACACTAATTGCTTAGAGACAGTGTGGATAAGCTGTGGCTGGTCTCAAAGATTTACAGAGCCCTTTTAAAGAGCTGTGTTTTGCAGGCTGAAGGGATATTCCAAGTGAGAAATCAATGGGAAAACTGATGAAGGTGAGAAGATTTAAAGACACAATGATTCCAACAATAAATGCAAATAATGGAAAATCTGGATTTTATCTTGAAGGGTGGTTATTCTTGAGTTCTAACTTCTGTCTAAATGCTCTCATGCCCCGTTTTTCCTGCCGTTTCCCCCAGAAAACAAACCCATACCACAAGGAAGAAGAAAGCTTGTCTTCATGCTAATGAAGCTGAAAAGAAAAGACCTTCCTTCCTCTGACAGGATGTTCTTAGGGCCTTGTGAGAGGGCGTCTCATGGGTGCCCAGGGGCTGCATGTCACTCTTACAGCACCTTCTTTCATGATCTAATTATGGCCAAATGAAAAGAAGGAAATAAAGTCCTGCTGACTGTAGGTCTTAGGAAAGGTTCAGGGGAACTGAGCTAGTGTGGCCAAACACACAGAGGACCCAGTAGGTGGTCAGAAGCAGTGGCTTTCAATTTCTTCTCTTCACCAATCTGAGTTTTGGTGACAAACGGCCCAGTAGAATGATAAGAACACCTAAATAGCATAAAAACAGTACCTAACATTGATTGACATACAAGTATGTGCCAGCCACTCTGCGAAGTTTTGCCTATTTATTAATCTGGCTCTTCTAGCATCTTTGAGGGAATACTCTTATCATCACCATTTTATAGATGGGAAGCTGAGAAGGTTCCACAGCCTGTTTTTAAAGTAGTGGGGCACTGTCTTTGCAACCAGTCTGACATGAGAACTAAGTATCTGTAAATCCTTCTACAGGACATGCTATTCTGCTTCCCCAAAGAATGGAAATATGCAGATTTTGGAGTTAGAAGGACCTGAGTCCAAATTCTGATTTTACTATATACTTGTCATATGGCCTTTGGAAAGTCAGCTAACCTTTATAAGCCTCTGTTTCATCTATAAAAAACAGGTAACATCATAACTCACAAAGGTATTGTGAGGATTATAAACAATTAATGTAAAGAGCCTGGCCCCTAGTAGGTGCTCAATAGTAGGTGCTATAAGTGATGATAATAAATCGTATTACCTCTCTAACACTCATTTTTGGATCACATATATGTGTGTGTGTGTGTTTATGCAAAGTATACATAAAGGAATAGATAGAGAAAAGGAGAAACAAAGAACAGAATAAAAGTTGTCCTTTATAATTACATACACACACATTATATATTTTTCCCTAATTTCTTCTCTAGAGGTGCTGGACATAGCAACTTAACATTTTAATTAAGGTGTGCAACTGATACACACATGAGGGGACTGCTGCCCTGGAGTATAGAGCATTCATAGGAACTAAAAAAGTAAACAATAGTAAACATTCCAATTTGCAAACACTGAAGCATCACGGTGCATTAGCAATAGCACAGGTCGTGGAACCATCCAAACTTCAGCTCAATCTTTGTTCTACTAATTTATCGCTATGTGACCTAGGGCAAGAAAGGTTATTTACCTTCTGCAGCTTCAGTTGCTCTCATATATAAAATGGAGATAATTATGCCCAGTAGGTTGTGTTAATGATTACAATACATATTAAGGTTTATAATGATGATAATATGTATAAAACACCTGGTCTCTTGTAGATGCTTTGTAAATGGTAGCTAAATTATCATCATTATTGTGCCTTCATGTCCTCTGTCATGGTCATACCAGAAGTCAACCACAACTTCCATTTGTTTTCCATGAATCTTATAGTGACATCTTATTATAATTACATATCAATTACTAGAGTCTCTCCAGGACTTGCCCAAAGACAGGGCTTAAAAAATTCATTAATTTTAAAGCTTTCTTGATTAGTTACAAAAACAAGTTAGGAAACAATCTCTTTTTAAGGCATTGGAAGTATTTTATTAATTTTTATTGCAAATGAACTTACTGTTTTAATTAGTTACATATATATTTTAAATTTTTACTTAGATTTTAATTAAATTCCTTAAAAGTCTAGAAGAAAGTATTTTTCTCTGTGTTTTAGTCACATCCTTTTAGGCACTAGGCTGGCTGACTGGCTTGAAGATTGAAAACTGAACTCTCTTCTGTATGTGGCCTTTAAAACATATACATAGTCTCTTTCATATACACACTCTCTCTCTCGCGCGCACACACACACACACACACACACTATACACACACACACACACACGCTCTCAAACATGGAAGAAACAGAGAGGCAAAGTTTGGAGAAAGTCAGAGAAAACAGTAAGGAAAGAAGTCAAGAGAGCCATTGAATATGAAAACAAGAGAGAAACAGGGTCAAGTGAGAGTTGTCCAGGAAAGATACAAAGCATCATCTTTGAAAGGGATGTTGTGGGCACTGATTATATAATATCTGCAGAAGTGTTCTGGTCTCCTGAGAGATGGGCACTCGATCAATACAAAGTATTATGTATGGGTTCTGTCTTTATAACTGAGAGATTGATATTCTTTGGTAAGATTCCATATCCAGTGTAGAAGGAACACAATTACAAGTCTGAAACAGCACTTTCCCCTTTTTCTCTAACACAAAAGTCTTCTTCCAGTGTGCGACCTTCCATGCAAAACAGCTCATTTTTAAAGCTTAGTTCCAGTCTCTTAAAGATCCTTGGTTACAAGCCATGGGAAAGGATATCATGTGACAGAGGCACGGTCCTTTCTAAGTGACACGGGAAGTGTCCTGCTACAGTCACCCTCAGTGAAGGGAACACAGCACCATCTGGTAGTCAGAAGAATTCGTAATCGTACTAGAAAAAAAGAGAGGATACTACGCTCTCACTTTGCAACTTCGCTCACTTTCCCTTGTGAAAATATTTCAAGGTGACAATTAATGGACAGAACAGTCAAATTCCTGAGAAGGTTTGAAAAGTATGTTGCACTTTAAGTGCAGTTAAGTTTAAAAGAAAAAAGAAAAGGAAAAAAAGCTGACTAGAGTACAGAAAATGTTTTTCTTGTCCCTGTACCATCACTGACTATTAAATATGTGTTCAGACTAGGCTTGCTGAGTGGTGGGAGACATCATATTATGAATATTATTAGAGTGTACAATATGCAAATGATCTGAAATACTAAGCCACTTACTGCGTCAGTAGAAGAAACAGTTGGCAAATCTTCAGGAGCCAATGTGGTATCATTTGACATGGAGATATTAACTGTAAGCAAAAGACCATTTTTTACTGTAAAAATAAAATTAAAGTGACCTATATCTAAACAGGCAGGCTTAGGCATTAAAAAAAATGTCTTCAATAACAACATAAAGGCACAATAAGTTTTTCTTTATTATAACTGTATTCACCTTTCACCTACATAAAACAACCAAAAATTTGGACGTGTCTTTTGTGCTCTAATCCGATAAGAAACAACGACAAATATTTAAGGAGATGATATTGTACTTTGTTTCAGGTTTAAAAACAAAAACCCAACACTTCTATGTTACTAAAAGGCACTAAATATATTTTGCCTAGTGGAAGAAATGGCTGTTAATAAGTGAGGAAGTTGATCACTGGCTTCACGCACAGTCAAATCCCATGAATTGAAGCTTTACTAATTAAGAATCAGCTGATTTTGGACTTTGGAAATTTGGAATTCATATGAGAGTATATCTTTGCAAAATGTGTGAAAACAAAAAAGTGCTAAATAATAAATTATATATAACGTATTATTATAATGAGCATGAATATTTAATCTAATTTTTAAATTATTTTCATACAGTTTGGCATCATTTGTAGATTTATGAAGATGTCACTTGCAGAAGAACCTAGTTTATTAATTAAACCAATCCTCCTCTTTGAAATATTTCATTGCTTCCTTTCTACTTATGAGTCTAAAATTAAAACAGGATTTAAAAAGTATTCTATAATTACAAGATTTTTCTTTATCGGATAAGCTCTTTTCCTATTATTTGAAGCTTTATGTATTAGAAAATAAATTGTTGGCAGAGACTATCCCTCATTTATGGAAATATTATGAAACAACACTTACCAAGTTTTTGTCTTTGAGGTCACAAAGTTCATTTAACATCCAAATTGCTAATTATTGTTTGGTCCCAGAGTGCCCCCCAACCCAGCCCCCAGACCTCTAGCCTGTCTTCTTAGTTTGCCATGTTTTAGGTCTCACTTATATAAACTTCTAAGAAGAAACAAACAGGTTTATTTGACTGTTTCAATTTAGAATATAAGATCCCTGAAGAAAGAAGAAAAGGGGCATGCCTTCTCCACTGCTTTTTCCCAGAATCTTCCCAGTCTGGCACTTAACTAACAGGAACTCAAAAATATTTGTTAATTATTCAACCTTAAAAAAGGAGGAGGGCTTCCCTGGTGGTGCAGTGGTTGAGAGTCCGCCTGATGATGTGGGGGATACGGGTTCATGCCCCGGTCTGGGAGGATCCCACATGCCGCGGAGCGGCTGGGCCCGTGAGCCATGGCCACTGAGCCTGCACGTCCGGAGCCTGTGCTCCGCAACGGGAGAGGCCACAACAGTGAGAGGCCCGCGTACCGCAAAAAAAAAAAAAAAAAGAAGGAAATCCTGCCACTTGCAAAAGCATGGATGAACCTGGAAGACATTATGCTACGTGATATAAGTCAGACATGGAAAGCCAAACACTGCATGGTATCATTTATAGATGGAATCTTAGAAAAAAAAAAAAGTCTGGTGGTTGCCAGGGGTTGGGTGGTGGGGAAAACAGAGAGTCGGTAAAAGGGTACAAATTTTCAGTTGTAAGAGAACTAAGGTCTGAGGATCGAATTATAACATGGTGACTGCAGTTGATAATACTATACCATAGAACTGAAATTTCCTAAGAGAGTAAAACTTAAGTGTTCTCACCAAATAAAACAAAATAAATATGTGAGGTGATGGATATGTTAATTAAATTAGTGGGAATCCCTTCACAATGTATACACATAAGGAGATCATCATGTTGTACGCTTTAAATGTAATTTTATTTGTCAATTATACTTCAATAAACCTGAAAGACAATTGTTTACTGTCAGTAAGAGAAGCTAGGAAAGGGGTCATTCAATGACTACAAATGAATGACAGCAGATAAAGGCAAAAGAATTGAAATAAGGAAAACAAAAGGGGAGAAAATACTTAGCTTTGGTCCTAGTTTTTTGCAATCCATTCTGATCTTTGAAGGCTCTGGAATTGTTAAACTTTTAACCTCTTGCTAGCTGCCGCCAGGGCTTCCCTAATTCATCAGTAAAACAAGCACATGTGCAGACTCTATTTTCTCATTCTTTGTGTTTCATTATAGGTCACAGAAAGAATCAAAATAGGATAAAGGATGCTTGGCCCAAAGAGTAAGACAAAACATAAATCCCTGAAGGAAGAAGATGTTAGTAAATTATTAGTAGTAAAACCTAGACTCTTATTACTATTTTGTTCTAAAAAGCTTAAAGTACATTTTCTTACATTATTCCATTTGTTCATTTTACAACATATAAGAGCACAAAACAGGTATACTTTTCTTTTTTTTTTTACCGGTATGCGGGCCTCTCACTGTTGTGGCCTCTTCTGTTGCAGAGCACAGGCTCCGGATGCGCAGGCTCAGCGGCCATGGCTCACAGGCCCAGCCGCTCTGCGGCATGTGGGATCTTCCCGGACCGGGGCATGAACCCGCATCCCCTGCATCGGCAGGCGGACTCTCAACCACTGCACCACCAGGGAAGCCCCAGGTATACTTTTATACACGTTTTATGTTGGATGGGACTCTGAGGCAAGATATGCCAGGTTTCTTGCCCAGGATTACAGAGTTAACCAGAAGTAGAGCTGGTACCAAAATCTTGTCCATCATTCTTCCTTTTCCTACCCAATAGTTCTATTCATCAAAATCAAGATGATTTATGTGGCCACAGAATTCAAGGTGGGAGATAATGATTCACCAATGTTAGATGATGTGGATCTCTCTACTGTAAACAGAAATGTCTGACCTGTCTAAGCATTTGAAGGAAAACAGCACATGAGAAATCAAAGGCACCATTTAGAGGATGTCTGGGAAGCTGCCTTTCCTGAGCTAGATTCTTTGATGCAATTTTATGAGCTTCCTGTCTTAACAGAGTGAAGGTCTTTTTGCAACACACTTTTCTGCCTAGTATGAAACAAGTAGTGAGGAGGGAGGGGGAAGGTATTCTAGGCTCTTTCCTTGTGAAATGAATGACAGATAATAAAGACCACGAGTTCCAATCTGAACTTTTAGTAACCACTCTCGAGTTCTGGATACATGTCAATTTGCTCATCCAAGTTTCTTTCATCTTTTCAGTATGCCTCTGAGACAAGCTATGCACATTGGCTCTCAAAATCCCAAAAGACCAGTATCAAAACAAAAGTAAGAAGTATATACTTTTCCTACTTATTTTAATAAGTGGCTGCTTCAAGAGAAAGACCTCCAGATAAATATATAAACAAGCACTTCTATAAATAGACATATTGGCAGGATATGGCAGAGCCCATAAATAAGATTAAAAGTAAATTTCTTTAAGCTCATAGAAGAGAGAATGATCAATTCCAATTGGAAACTTGATCTACAAGAGCCCTTGGTCACCACTTGGATCCAGACACATACAGTGCAAATATTTTGTCAACCAACTGCAAAATGATCTTGTGTATAGAATCTGTAATATCCTTAATTAGGATTCTGGAAAGGTGAAATGGAAAAGCCAAAACACACTGCACTCTGTGTCTTCACTATTTGCTTAGCACCATGGCTTATGAAGAAAAGAAACATTTTGCTCTAGGAACCTGGTTAATTTAGAATGAGCCAATTGTCACTGGGACAGCCTGTGTCCCATACTTGGTTTCAGGTAATTTACACAGGTTGATCATTTTACGTTCCTTGGATTTTCACGTCTTGATCCTCCTTTCTGTGTATCAAATTCTAGCTGATCCTCTGGAATGGAGGAATGAACACAGTATTAGATGTTTAAAAATGTGTCTGTCATACAGATGGTCAACAGGCACATGAAAAGAGCTCAACATCACTAATTATTAGAGAAATGCAAATCAAAACTACAGTGAGGTACCACCTCACACTGGTCAGAATGGCCATCATTAAAAAGTCTACAAGTAACAAATGCCGGAGAGGGTGTGGAGAAAAGGGAACCTTCCTACACTGTTGGTGGGAGTGTAAATTGGTGCAGCCACTATGCAAAACATTTTGGAGGTTCCTCAAATAGCTAAAAATAGAGTTGGCATATGACCCTGCAATCCCACTTCTGGGAAAATATCCGGACAAAACTATAGTTCAAAAATATACATGCACCCCAATGTTCATTGCAGCACTATTTACAATAGCCAGGACATGGAAAAACCTAAATGGTCATTGATAGATGAATGGATAAAGAAGATGTGGTACAGGGCTTCCCTGGTGGCGCAGTGGTTGAGAGTCCGCCTGCCGATGCAGGGGGAGCGGGTTCCGATGAAAAGTGGCCCCCGCTTGCCACAACTAGAGAAAGCCCTCACACAAAAACAAAAACGCAACACAGCAAAAATAAATAAATTAATTAATAAACTCCTACCCCCAACATCTTCTTAAAAAAAAAAAAAAAGATGTGGTACATATATACAATGGAATACTACTCAGCCATAAAAAAGAATGAAATAATGCCATTTGCTACAGCAAGAATGGACCTAGAGATTATCATATTAAGTGAAATAAGTCAGAAAGAGAAAAGACAAATACCATATGATATCACTTATATGTGGAATCTAAAATATGACACAAATTAACTTACTTATGAAACAGAAACAGACTCACAGACACAGAAAACAGACTTGTGGTTGAGAAGGGAGAGGGGGAGTGGGGGAAGGAAGGCTCAGGAGTTTGGGATTAGCAGAAGCAAACTATTATATAGAGAATGGATAAGCAACAAGGTCCAATTGTATAGCACAGGCAACTATACTCAATATCCATAATGGAAAAGAAAATGAAAAAGAATGTATATATATATATATATATATGCATAACAGAATCACTTTGCTGTACAGGAGAAATTAACACAACATTGTAAATCAATTGTCAATAAAATAAATATTAAAAAAAGAAAAAAATGTGTCTGTGACTTTTCCACCTTAAGCTGGCTTTTAGTCTTTGTGTTTAATGAGAGATCTAGAGAAAGAACAAGCTGCAGGAGCTACGAGGAGAATAAGAAGGTGATATACACACATCAAAGATATAAACCTCCTACGTAGAGCATATCAACTGTACTGTTTAAGGCTGTTCTTCTTTATCCTCTAGTGACCTGGCACCAGGAACTACCCCATGAATCCTCCGCTTTACACGTTAGCAGAAATGGTACCATCGGGAATAGGCACCAAAGCTCACTTGAGGCTAACAGGTCAAGTAGAAGCAACAACCGGCCAACGAGGCAGATGTGCCTGCTCTGAAGCACCATCACCTCACAGTATAGAGAAAGGAGTCCCAGGAGAACTGCGCTGGAATGCTGGCTGCTCCTCCTTCTGAAGCACAGTGGCCCCAACTCCCTTGCCACATAATCTTGAGGACATTACCTCACCCCTCTTGACCACAGGTTCCACATTGGTGAGATTGGATTTGATAGCATCCACCTCATAAGGTTACCGTGCAGATTAAATAAGGCAATATAGGCAAAACTGCTAGCACAGTGCCCAGTACCAGGTAAACTCTAAATAAATATAGCTAAGATTACTATTAGCTTCACCACCCAAAGATACATATATATTATTAAAATATTATATATATTAGAATATAGTTTATTAAAATCCAGTAGTAAAGTGTCTGGCATTTGGATGGTGCTTAATAAATGTTAGTCAGATCTGAATTTATACCTTCAACATAGCTTCTTAGGGGGGAACTGATTAACCTGCTCTGAATAAGAAAAAATTTAAGAGTATTCTCCATGATAATAAACCTTTAATGTTTTATTCCATCCTATGTAAGCAACATCTTAAGGCAACTAAGTAACTGGAAAATAAATACAGAATAAAATTTAGGGCGTCTTGCCTGCATGGTCATGTCAGATGTACTTAAGGATTCTGGATAACTTGAGCGCACGAGAGTCTCTTGATAAAGTCAAATATTTATGCTTTAAGTTTCCAGATCACTAAAAGGACAAAAATGGTTTTTGTAGTGAAGTGAAGTGAAGGAGGAAGACTTTGGAAGAAGTGGCTCTTGGGAAATTACCTGCCACGATCTCAGCCTTAAGTCTTAAAACAAGCAAAATAGGAAGTTTTTACTCACTGTTTCTTGTGATTATCCTTTTTGTTTTCCTAAGTATGTTTACCAAAACTTCATGCTTGAGATTTCCACTGTCATTAGACAAGTTCAAGGTAAGATGTTCTTTAATCCGTGAACACTCTCTTCACATGCTCACCTATGATGCTGCACTGGAGCTGAGCTACTATCTGGTAATAAGCTGGATATATTTAGCCACTACTTTCACAAAAACTTCTCTTCTCTACCCACCCATCCTTACACTTAGGATGTGCATAGACATTATTCTCGGGGACATTTTCCAAATCTGGGTTTTATTCAAACCCAAAGCTAGAGAATTACCCGGGTCTGGTAATTATCCAGATACACTGCTTCTCCTTTTCTGATTCCTGCAAGCTTTATACAGAAACTGCTAAAATATAGGTTAGGTCAATAAAAGGAAACTAAAATGATGGGTCTTTCAAATATCCAGGGTTATCTCAAAAGACCATGTTACCAATGAATGACAAAATGTCAGCTGCGCTGGTAAAGTATCTTGGCAAATGCAAGCCTAAGCGGTGCTATAGCAGAAGGCCTTGCACCTCCTGTTCAACCCTCGGTCTATTACTTAAACCCACTTTATAAGCAAAAGAGGGAATGACATAAAATAAGAATAAAACTGCATAGAATATGATGCAGGTCATGGAAGATGAATTAGGGTTATCTTTTATGTCCTAATTTTCTTTTAATGGGCTAATTATGAAGCACATATTGACTATAATATGGGACCACAGGAGACACGATCCAGCAGTTCTTTTTAATGGTAATGACATACTGGTGCATAGAATTTATTAAGATAATAGAAAAATTATATACAAAAAAAGGTAACGAAATTCCACTCTAGTAACGATAGTTTTAAAGCATTTGGAAGCCTCCTCATGCTGTAAATATAACCAAGGTGTGGAAATGGAAGCCATGCTTACTTCCAATCACTTGACTTGGTCTGACAGTTTCATGCCAGGAAAAAGGCCATGTTTTACTTAGAGATACTACAGACGGTGATGCACTCGGTGCCTGAGAAAGGCTTTATTCTTCTTAATCATTCATCCATTACTAAGCATGTTCTCCCTGGAACAGTCAACACTGAATCGATAAGATATACCCCTGCTGTTAAGAGTATATAGTGTCTATCCCCTTGAGGCAATTTTCCTTGCTTTTCTGATTTGTTTATCATATTTAGCAAGACTTTTTCCCCTCCAGATACAAAACCAACACCTGGTCAGAAAATTTATTTTGACCCTTTCCAAAATATTAACAATGCCCTTGAGTGTATAGTCACTGCAACCCTGACATATTAGGCAAATGAACAAAGGTACTAGGGTAGAAATTTACTTATAAAGTCTAGGTCAAATGAATTTCTGACCTTATTCATTCAAAAAGTAATTAACACTAATTAAAAAGCAACTCATTTTATAAAAAGCAGTGTGTATATATGTATGTGTGTGTACATGCATGTGTAAGTGTGTGGTGTGTGTTCTGCTTCATTGCAAGTAGCACAATTCTTAAAAAGCAATGAACTGCACCCTCAAATTTTTGTTGATAGCAGAAGGGGAAGAAGAAAAGGCAGGAGAAGGAAGAGAAGGAGAGGCGGAAAGAGAAGGAGGAAAGTCTACGTCCTGTTCCCTATTTACAGAATTCTAGCATTAATGTGTTTTTTTTTTTTTTTTGCGGTCCGCGGGCCTCTCGCTGTTGTGGCCTCTCCCGTTGCAGAGCACAGGCTCCGGACGCGCAGGCTCAGCGACCATGGCTCACGGGCCCAGCCGCTCCGCGGCGTGTGGGATCTTCCCGGACCGGGGCACGAACCCGCGTCCCCTGCATCGGCAGGTGGACTCTCAACCACTGCGGCACCAGGGAAGCCCGCATTAAGTTTCTGAATGAATTACGTAGATAGACTCTTCTTAGAAGAACTAGGTATCTCACCTCTGGGACTTTAAAGCCTTTTTCTACATGACTGTGTACAGTGTACAACACTTTTGTAGTCTTGAGATTCAGGGGTATAGTATTAAATGATCTAACTATGATACACTGAACGCCTTAACATTTTTCCCTTTAAATACCACTTCAATGTTTCATATTTATCTACAACAGTACCTTAGTTTTTGTTTGTTTGTTGGTAAGCTTACAGTGAAGACTAGTCAATATCTTTTCCTAGGAAAATTTAAAATTTAAATTGAATTTTAAAATGGAAATTTAAATTTAACTTCCCTTTCTAGGGAAGTTAAACGTGTGAACCCCTTTAAAAGAATACAACTAAAAGATTTAACTGCTGGGGCATCTTTTGTGGGACAGTGAGAAATGAGAAAAACAACAAATTTTTACTATTAGGTGCCAAACAATTTTACATATCCTATTTCATTTAATCCTTATAGTAACCTCTAAGCGTAGGTACAATTACTAACCCAGCTCACAGATTATAAAACAATGACATTAGGAAATCAGCCTGGCCCAAGGTCACGCTGCTAACTAGAGCTAAAATTCAAACTCAGTTTCCTTTACTCCAAAGAATTTATGGTTTATATTTTATCACACTAACAGTTTTCTAAATTGGGATGTTGGTGATGAATGAAATATTGTGAATTGTCCTTCAACTGGATATTGTTCAGTTTTCATTCTGGGCTTTTGAACTGAATCATCTTCTTTCCTATATACCCCCTCTGCTATGTAGCCATCAAGGCAGAGTGGGAAATAGAACATCTATTACCTCTATTAATACATTAATTAATAACTATCCTATTTCTAGGAAAAGAGAATGCTAGCACAAAAACCAGGTGCTAATAAAAACCTGACTGATATGTCAAATTTCACGGCTAACTTTCCTAGCAATTGCAACTGAGCTTCCTTAGTTCTTCAGTAAATGAGAACCTGGGTGTATGACAGGTTACTGAGCAGCAGATGGGGGCAGGAGGAAGGGATGAAAAGGTGCATTAAGAAGAGGAAACTCAGGAGATGATGAAGTTTTATGGAAGCAAGTGAGAACAAGAAAGATCAGGAAGGGGGGAAGAAGAGTTGTCTTCACAAAGCACCCAAAAAGCCACAATATTATTGTGGCCACGAATATAGTTTTCTTAGCGATTAAGTGACCCCTATTTCCTTTCCTGTAAAATCATTCTTCAGTTTGCAGGATCACGACTCCATCTGCGCAGCTGCTGGTTCATCCTTACATACTGTCCCAGTGTTGAAAAACAAGTCATCTGCCAGTTTAAATATTATTGGCTCATTGATTGAATTCTTTTACTAGGAGTGCACGTTGCGATGAAAGACCAGTCTTTTATTGTTTTTAGAACACTTACTCTAGCTGTATATACAACTGTATTATTCTCTCACTATTGGTTTTCAGTTTGTTGTCATGAAGAACTAAATTTATGGTGGGTCTATGCAGTCTTCTATCAAAAAGGATTAAGGTTATGGGAGAAATACACGATCATTAATCTTAAAAAGGGTTTTGTAAAACATGAGATTGTCCTGAAAATGCAAATAACCATTTGCCTTTTTCCATACCAGAAACAGATCTCATCTCCATGGATTAAATAATCCCTCACATTCACGTACATATCTCCCATGAGTGCCACTCGTCTGAACGACTCTAAAACTAAGGGGTGCAACCAACAGTCTTGCTGCAGAATGAGCCAATTGCCCAACAACATCTGCTTAGAATGGAGGATGATGAAAACTGGTTTGCTTGTCCTGTCATTCATACTTATGAACCCTAAATTTTAATAAATAACAACAGCAATAATAATGGTTGTTATATGGTTAACATTCAATTACTTACTAGAAACTGTCCTAAATGCTTTGTCTGTAAGACCTCATTTTTTTCTTCAAAACAGTTCTTTAAGGAAGGTACTATTATTAACCCCATTTTATAGGTAAGGAAGATGAGGCAAAGTTTCCTTGGGTAAAGGAACTTGCCCAAAGTCACACACTGGGCATTAGCCAAGAGGGACTTGAATACAAGATTTTCTGACTTCAAAGCCCTGCTACGCTGCTTTATTGGTAACCCCTAGAGTTAGTGGAATTGCCAGAATCCTTCCAAGACAGCTCCTAGCTATTTAGGACAGACTTTTTATACAACCTAGGGAAAATAGGTCAAAGGAAAAGTTATCTATCACCCCCTCAGCCAGCATTTGCTATGCATGGGTAAAATCGGTTCAAGCCTCAATATCACTTTCTCAAGAAAACAGAAATCCTTCTTGGAAGGAAAATTACATGTAAAATTTTTGTTGTACTTTTCACAATGAAAACGCATTCAGATATGTCTTCCCTGGTTTCAAATTACCTTCTCTGCCAGCATCCAATTAAAACAATGAATGCAAGTTTCCAATAGCCTCAGGTAGGTGTGGGGCTGACACTAGGGAGATCTTTGTGACAGGTGTGCTGACAAAGTCCTCATTTGGTTCATGAACACTTCAAACCTCCAAACAGCTGGTAGTATATTTTTTCCTCTAGAAAATCTTAACGTATGATTACTCAGAATGCCTAAGAAGTCAGCACACAGACTTTTCCACAAGTAAATAGATAGATAGATAGATAGAAACAAATAAGTAAAAAGGAAAGTTCAAAATCCCACAATTTAATATGTCTGTGATCCGATATTTTGAATGTGTGTGGTTTGGACTTCCCCCGCAATGTCCAGGATGCACGGTTAGAGGGAGTTTTACCCCCTTCTCTCCCAGGAAGAGTTCTAGGAGTTGTGTAATGGCAACACATTTTCTGCGTCTCTCTGGGGAGGATATTTAATTGGTTCTAATCATATCTGTCATGTATTAAGTGCTTACTCTTTTCCAAACACTTCTTAAGTTTTGAAATATTTCTAATCAGTATACATCTTAACGATAATAGGTCTTTATATCTACGGCACCCGTGTTGCCTGAATCTTCAAATTTCCACTTTTTACCTGTCTCTGCTTGCTTTTAATAAGCATGGGATTTATTTCAATGTGAGCTGATTTTCCTTAAACAAGACAAAAAGAATCCATAAGTGCAAAACCCAACAATGCCCTATCTTTTCACCAGTGTCACTGACTGACCCATTTTTAGGGAGATACTGTTCTCTTTCCTCTCACCTCTCAAGATGCATACGGGTCATATAAGACTTCTCCACCAAAGTGGCAGAGAAGGCGGCAGATATACCAGCAAAATAGCCAGGAGTCATCTGACACAGCCTGCACAAGCATTAAAATTCTTCATAGTTCTTGATGAGCTTTTGAATTAAGCATCTTGCATTCTAGTCTATAACAAAACCATGTTTGTTTTACTGTAAACAGTAAGTGGTTTTTCCTTAGAATGTATAGATAAATGGCTGTTACATGAATGTGCCCTATGTTTAAGCCCAGGTTTACACAGCCCTCAATACGCTGCTGTGCTTCTGGTGCTACAAGACCTTAGTCAAAAAGTATATCAATTTTTATTTTAAGGGACGATGACATGTAGCTAATGTCACAACTAGGGATCACCAGCACTATTAGCATTTAATTGTCTGACACAAATGTCTACCCCTCATTCTACCAAAGCAGATATAAAGCAACTTTCCCCAAAGTAAATCTTTTTTCCCCCAAATGCCTTCCATGTTATAAAGTGATAATGAATTACTCCAAGAAAAAATTCCAAAGACCAAATTGAGCACTGTTCTGTGAAAAGGTTCTGAGGCTGACTCAGGTTTAGCAAGATGGATGTTAAAGTGCTAAGATGTATAGAATCATATTCCTTACCAACAAGTTAATTTTATGTCTTTCCTAACCCTAGAATATAAATCTTCTCCAAGAACATAATATTCCTTCTTTTCTTTCTTTCTTTTGTTTCTTCCTTTCCTTTCCTTTCTTATTTACGTTGTCTAGCCCAGATGAACTATAAAGCTCTACTTTATCACTGGGTGACTCTAGTCTGAATTTCTTTCTTAATTTCATGCTTCAAATTATATAAAGTGAATTAGTATCTTGCTTCTTCTATAAGTTTAAGATAATCTATTTAGAATTTACTTGAGGAAGAGATTCCTACAGCAATAAAGCAGCAGCAAAATAAGGAACAGAAGTTCAGAGCGCTAGGTTGGTACGGTCCTTAATATGTTATATAGATAGCTGGTTTCCGCACCTATCAGAGAAGATCAAGAATAACGTACACAAAATTTCCTCGCAAATACTGTAGCTTGAGTTAGTTTCAAAGCACTGAGCTAATTATGTTCACATCCCAGAGCTCCTGATTTCACTTCCTGGTTGCATCACATGGCTAAGATACCTCAGGCGATGAGACTATAAATTCTGCAGGATGATTTCTCAGAGAAAATAAAACCCCTTCCTGAGGATCGGGATACCGTGTTGAAAGTCTGCATGCATGGAGCCTACGGCTTCCTCCAAACACAGGGTAAGCAGAAACACCATAAGCATGCTGTCCTCACCTGGGTTGGGAGGCATACAAACACAGGAAAATTGAGTATTGTAGCCCACTTTGAAGTTGGAGTTGATGGGGTAGTAATCAGCTAGCTTGATCATCTTCTTGAAAGCGTCATAGATAAAGATGAAACTAATCAGAGAAGAGAAGCCCTCTTCAGTGAAGCGAGTGAAGTACTGAACCAAGAAGCTGGCATCAGTGGCCACCAAAATGAGACACATGAAGGCTGACCACAGGCCAATCCAAAGGCGAAACTCCAAGTAGTCAAAATTATGGTCCCTGGAAAGAAGGCAGAAAGGCATTTAGACTCCTCCTCCAAGGAACACAAAGAATAACACAAAACTACCAAATGACTACAGAATGATTGTTAAAAATACAAGATCTCTTTTAGCCACTAGATGTAAAGCTCATTCTTGATTTTATCCAGAAAGTATTACCTTTAAGGATCTGGTCTAGTGACATTAGGCTACCACTAAGAAATAATTCCAGAAGTTTGAGAAAAGCACATCAAAAGTAGTCATAACATTTGAATGTAAATAACTCATTAATTTTCTTCTTGTATTCATCCTTTTATCATTATACAGTGTCCTTTTTTAACTTTCTTTATGGCCTTTGTTTTAAAGTCTATTTTGTCTGATATGAGTATAGTGACCTCTGCTTTCTTGTCATTTCTGTTTTGCATGCAATATCTTTTTCCATCCCCATATTTAATTTTCTCATTCAAAAAAGACAATCCCTGCCTTTACAGAATTTACAGAATAAACAATTTGAAAGCATAACACTGGTACCCAGCATGTGCTCAATAAATATTTGTGGGCTTTTTGCTTAAGGAAGATGCTAAGATAAATATGCTCTCTGTCCCCAAGTCATCGAAGTCTACTGAGGAAGACAAACTGATAAACAGAATCACACTATAAAATACTAAGTGATACCTAGAGTTCCCACAGAGTGTCACAGAAGAAGGATTAACTAATTCGGGCTGGCGTGGGTTGGGGGACAGATAAAGTTGCAGAAAAAACTCAAGGTATTTAAGGATAAGTGGGAACTTTCTGGATAGACCAGGGAGGGCCAAGCCAGGAAGAGGAAAGAGTACTCAAAAAGGCAAATGGGGCTTCCCTGGTGGCGCAGTGCTTGAGAGTCCGCCTGCCGATGCAGGAGACGCGGGTTCGTGCCCCGTTTCGGGAAGATCCCACATGCCGCGGAGCGGCTGGGCCCGTGAGCCATGGCCACTGAGCCTGCGCGTCCGGAGCCTGTGCTCCGCAAATGGGAGAGGCCACAACAGTGAGAGGCCCGCATAACGCAAGAAAAAAAAAAAAAAAAAAGGCAAATGGCATGAAACTGCGTGCAATGCTCCCTGTGGACCAAGTGCCACCAACACAGGGAGATGGGATCAGATATGTAGGCTGTAGTGAGATCAAGAAAGGCTGCATTGCCACGTTACCACTAGACACTAGCACTCCTCTTGAAGCTCGCTCACAGGCATGATAACCTTCTGCTGAAGCTGTGTGTGAAGAACAGTTTTAGAATAGGTTGCCTCCATCCAAGTGGGCCATTTTTTTCAATGCCCTTTCCATTTCTTACAAGTAAATTAGTTTAAGATTCACATTTAGGAAAAGATGGGTCAAGTGTTGACATCTTACCATTTCATATTGATTCTTTCAAAATTATGTGGCGAGTGTTTTAAAATAGTTTTCTTCTCATCATTTGCAATGCAAAAGCAGTTACTGGTAATCTCATTTCTTGTGTGAGAAAAAAATAAATCAAGGATCATGCAGACTTGAAGCTCGACGGCCTTGCTTTCAGACAATGAGTTTCTGATAACTGACAGCCACATATTTTAATGCTTTCCCAAAGACATCGTATCAACACTTTCGTCATCAACACCCCAGCTTGGGCCACCAAGAAGTCTTTGATTGATTCTTATTAAGAACCTCCTTACTAATATCCATGCTTGTCCTGCTCAAAGCCATTTTCCACATCACAGCCAAAATGACCTTTTCAAATGTAAATCAAATGTCCCAGTTTAAAATCTTTTGGTGGCTTCTCCCTGCTCTTAGAATAAAATTCAAATTCTCTACCTAGCACAGTGCCCGGAGCATAGAAGGGTTCCAATAAAGAGCTGGTAGATGAATTAAGCCATGCCTGCAGGTTACGACTTGACAGAGACAGTTACAGTACTGTCGCTGGCTGATGAGCTATCACAGGCAACCAGACGGTGACCAACTAAAAATTTTACTAAATATTAGAATTAAATTTGCTTAGAGTTCATGTGTCAACTTGACTAGGCCATAAGGTGCCCAGATATTGGATCATACATTATTCTGGATGTTTAAGGGTGGTTTTGATAAGATTAACATTTAAATTGGTAGACTTGAGTAAAGCAGATTGTTTTCCATAATGAGGGTGGGCCTCATCCAGTCAGTTCTTCAACTGAATAGAACAAAAAGACCAGCTTCCTTCAAGCAAGAGAGGACTCTCCAGCAGGCAGACTGCTTTTGGACTTGATTTGTAGCAAAGGTTCTTCCAGCAGACAGCCTTGGAACTTGAACTGGCACATCAGTTCTCCTGGGTCTCCAGGCTCTGAGTCACCCTGCAGGTTTTGGACCTGCCAGCCCTCTATAACTGTGTGACCCAATTCTTTATAATAAATCTCTTATATATGTATACATACATCCTATTGGTTCTGTTTCTCTGGAGAATCCTGACTAATCACCAACTGGTCAAATATGCCTCATTTTATAGATGAGGACACCAAGGCCAATGGAAACTAAGTCATTTATCCAATGCCAAGGCTTCTTTTTTTCGGTACGCGGGCCTCTCACTGTTGCAGCCTCTCCCGTCGCGGAGCACAGGCTCCGGACGCGCAGGCTCAGCGGCCATGGCTCACGGGCACAGCCGCTCCGCGGCATGTGGGATCTTCCCGGACCGGGGCACGAACCCGTGTCCCCTGCATCGGCAGGCGGACTCTCAACCACTGCACCACCAGGGAAGCCCAATGCCAAGGCTTTAATGGCAGAGCTGGACCAGAAACCAAATCTCTGTACTCTTGGACTGCTCCTTTTAAAAATTCCAGCACGGTTCCTCCTATCCAATTTATATTTAGCTCATGGTAGGGTGGGCCTTAAAGTCACTGTCCTCTGTTTCCTTCTCACCAAATCACACAAACTGGAATACATTACCAAAGCAGGAGATTAGTAACACTTGGGTAGAAAGCTATCTTCTACAGATTTCCTGAAATCTTTCTGAAGACATCTTTGGCATTCCCTCACAGTTCCCTTTACGTCTGGAACCCCAGTATTTAATCTTATGCATGTCTTTCTGAGATAAGTAGACTCAAGAAAAAGCTAAATTCTAGGAATTTGAGATAATTTACATTATCACACAGTGAGTCAGAGCTCAGAAACAGTTTTATTACTTCTGAGCCAACAGACTTTCTCCTTAAAATAAAGTTTTAAACAATTATCTAGTTTTCCTTCCCTAACAAGATGAAAGTTAGAGCAATCTTAATTTGTTCTAAGAATACTAATGGGTGTTTACAAAATTGATGTTTACAAACAGGATGAGAAATAAATCTAATCACCAGCTAATGGTCAGGAACACTATCAGTCTGAATACAAAGGGGAAAACAATGCACGTATAAACTTAAATCTTAGGACCTGAACAATATGCCAAAATAGCTCCTCTAAAATACTTCAATACTCCCAGACTGGCTCTGTAAGAATAACCCAAATAAAATCACTAATACCAATCACTCCATTAGGTAGGAAAGTGATATGTTTACAACAGCAAGAAGAAAGAGGAATAAAAGATGAGGAACTTCTTTAAACAAGCCGATCAACAGTAATGACCACAATAAAAGGCAATGTTACATCCAATAAGACTATCAGTCCCCTTGGTGCCAAGTTTAAATAGCAGTTAAGTTATAAAAAGTTACAAGCTATAAAAAGGAAATGATAGTAGAGACCAAAGAAGCTATAGTGAGTGAGAAGGAGAAGATGGGCGTATATCCTTTTGGTAACACTCAGTGTTTCTAGAGATTTTAAGTGATAGTTTTGAGCAGCATAAACCCAAGAGTACAGACAAACTGAAGAGCTCACATTTGAAGCATATGCTTCAGAAATCAGCCACTGACAAATAAATATAAACTCCCTAAACTAAATGATTAAATCCAGGAACTGAATAGAAGGAACTCATAATTTGAAGGCCAAAAGTAAACTGTTCATAGAATATAAGAAAGAAATTATTAAATGACCAAATGACAATTGTACAGGCTAAAATCCAACTTTAATTATGAAGTTTCTAAGTGGCTTAGAACACTGTTAAAACCTCCTTCAGATCCTTCCTGAAGAAAAGGAAAAGGAATCTAATTCTCTATTATTGGGATCAACGTGTAAAAATAGCGCAAAAGAGACTGCAGAACTGGGGAAACAAAACTACGTGTTCTCTGCAAAGTTGTGAGCTATTCCTTCATTCTGTTACTAATTTTAAAAGGTGACAGCATATCATTCATATGCCTTTACGATTCCCCAGTTTATAGGGCAAATATTAAAACCTGTATTCCAAGTCAGAGATAAATCTGTGGATTATGTGGAGTTACTGTTTGAGTCCACTGAACTCATAAAACAAGGATTTACCTATTTCTCCAAAAAAAAAAAAAAAAAGGATTCCAGAGATGAGATAAATCTGTGGATTATGTGGAGTTACTGTTTGAGTCCACTGAACTCAAAAAACAAGGATTTACCTATTTCTCCAAAAAAAAAAAAAAAAAGGTAAAATATGATGGGGGAAATCAGGGCAAAACACAGTAAAACAGTTTCTTTACTGAACGACTTCTCAGATCCCTTACTATGCTAAAGTGTAAAGTGAATGACCAAGAGGGGGATATAATATAATGTACAGCACTTCCCAGACTTACCGGGATCACAGAAGGTTTTTTTTCATGGGGCATCTAATGAAACTAGTAAATGATGAAACACACTTTGGGAAACAGTGATCTACACAAATACTCTGTATCTGTTTAAAATGTTAGCATTGCTGTTATGATATGTAAGCAAATGATATAGTATTGTGAATTAAAGAATAAGGTTTGCCACATAAGTGTCACATGTTGTCCAGTGATGGATTTAAAACACAGTTTCTCAAATGTTTCTTGTTGCTTTACAACCATTTGAAAATAAATCACTTGAAACTATGTTTAAGTTTCCAAATATGATGAAACAGAAGGGAAAGTGAGAAAGGAACTTGCTTAGTGAAAGGAAATAATCTCTATCCTACAATTGTCTAAAGCAAACCATGATGCAAACATTTCTGTAGATTAAGGCTCTGATCACATTGCATCCAATAAATCTTGCTGCAAAGGTTGCACATGTTTGTTCCTGTTTATAGTACATGCCTGTTTAATCTTTCCACAAAGGCTTTCTTGTCTCCTACAATATTTTCTTAAACATATATAAACTGTTTGACTCTTTCTATAAACTGACATGAGCAGAATTCTTTCCAATGGTCTTCTGAGAATTATGATGGAGTGATTTGTAGTAATGATCTACAGAAAACATAACACTATTTAAAATTTGGGACTTTAAATTCTTGGAAGACCCTTGCTTTTCTTTTCAACCCAGTTCTCAAAACACTCATTTCAAATTCTCATTCCCTCCTCTCTCTTGTGATCTTTTTTGATGGCACACACAGTTTCAAAGGCCATTATATGAGTCTTTATGTCCATGAGGCATTAAGTAGGTAATGACATTTCTAATATTAAAATCCCAGAAATGTATAACAATAGAAGTATATTTAAATTCCAACAAGGAATGTTAGCAAGTCGTATGAAATTCTGCAATCTGTCTGGGTATTGAAATCTGCCAGTAGAGGCAATTCTCTCTCAGACATATTAAGTTCATTAGAAAGAGGCCAGAATTCCCAATCTGATTTTGAACCTATTTGTGTGCCATTGTGGTCACTTGGATAATTTGCTTAACTCAGTTTTCCCCTTCCTAAAATGATCCATCAACTTCTAAAAGAAAATACTGGTATCACAACTGTCATGCCCAGTAGTAACGTCTAGTGATTCCATAAAAGGCGTAGGCTCTGGAGTCAGAAAGCAGGAATTCAAATCCCAGCCCTGCCAACGACTGGTGATGCAACCTTCAGCCGTTTGCTTATCCACTCCATGCCTGCTTCCTCATCTATAAAACAGGAGACAGTCCCTACCTCATAGGACTGCTACAAGAAATAAATGAGGGAGTGCCTGTAATGTGCTTAGGACAATACTTGGTAAATGGTCAGCACTCAGTAAGTGTTAGTTATTACTCATTTGAGTCTAGAAATGTATCTTTAGTTAAGAACGCTGGAATGGGGGTTAGGAGCAGTGGACCACAGGAACACCCAGTCTCTTTCACAGACGAGCCACGTGACCTTGAACAAGCCACTTCATTTCTCTAGTGTGTCAGTCGGGATCATGGCAGGAAACAGAAGGCAATCTCCAATGGGATTCTGAGGAAAACTTAACACATGGACTATTTACAGAGGTATGAATAACAAAAAAATGGCAAGTACTCAGGGACTGGCAATATCAGGAAGCCATTTCTACCCCCTGGCTTGAAAAGGCCAAGGAAGTAAGAGTCACCAGAGCCTGGTGAGGGCTGGAGGCAGTAGGGAGGAGACACCTGACAGGGGCTACACTCAGAGGACAAAGCCACACTGCCAGACTGCCTGGTGAAGCAGAGGCAGTGAGGTGGGAAGCAGACACACCCTGACCTCTCTGCCTGCCTGTGTTCCTGGGGCTCTGCAGGAAGCCAGAGGGCAAAGGAGCCTGAGTGCTGCAGTCCACAGCGGCCAGCTTCCAGAGGCACAAAGCAGGACAACAAGGCAGAGAATCATGGGGGAGGGCAAGAGGTAACAGAACATAGCAGCCTCAGCTGAAGCAAACGTAAACACGTGCTGGAGGACTTAATCTCTAAGGGCCTTTCAACCTCCAAATCTTAAAATTCTCGTATTCTGTTATACCTAATTACTACTCTGTGCTCTATCTAGACTATGAATGGTCCACAATTAAACAATTCTAATTTATAGTTAGATATGTATATACATACTTGCTGAAATTAAATAGCAGCCTCTCAAAAACTAGAACAGGTCCTGTGCTGCTCAAAATAGTGAGTGGTTGACCAGCGAAGAGGCAAAAAACGGCTCCAGAGACAGCGGTGCCCAGGAAACTCTCCAACACGCCCTAATAGAAAGAAAATATAGGTGTTAAACGAAACTTGTCTTTTTTTCTTTTCATGTGTGATGTCACTAGGGGAATGAAGCCACGTGAATACGCTATTATGATGGCTATTGTAAACATATCAAATATAAAGAATAAAGATTCTTACCAATATGAATATTACCTTTTATTTCACCATACATGCGATTTAATCATTCCTGCCTACTCCAAGGGCTGAACTGCTCCAAAGAACTATAATGACTGTCATGACTAGTGGTTGATTGCAGAAGGCAAAGGGTGACTCTGATCTACTTTTAAAAATATTAATTGAAGCTTCTGTACATAAAATCGTATTACAAAATCCCACCATGTGCGAAGAAGTGATTTAGTACTTTTGGTGGCATTTTTCTCTCTGTGGTTACTTTCAGTGTTTGTTTTAACCAGATTTCACCTTGCACGTAGCAGGTACTTATAAGTAGCTACATTTTATGCATAAAAGCTATCTTCTACAGAGAAAAGCTTTTTAAGTGAAGAGGGAGCAAAGAGGAGACAAAAAAATGATTTGCCCTCTATCTTGCAAACTCTAAGACACCAATTCCAAACCAAATTTCTTAGTACATATTCAGTGTCCAATGTAACCTTATAGAAGAGCTTCAAAGAGCTACTTTAGAGGAAATAAATGCACGGGGACACGAATAACTAAACGTTTGTGGCCACATGTCCCTGAAGGTGTATCTCTGAGAAACAACCTATTATTTCCCTTTAGCATAACAAGAACAAAGAACTTATATGTGTGTGTGTGTGTGTGTGTGTGTGTGTATATATATATATATATATATATATGTATATATATGTATATATGTATATACACACATATATATATATAAAATATATAATATACACAAAAGTATGATAAAGAAATTGGTTTTTTAAAATCAATTTACAGAACTAAACTAAGTGCTATCCCCACTCAAAAGCCATCCTAGGAGAACCTTATTATAATGATTACTTGAATTTTTGTTTTTTAGGCTAACAAGAACCCTTCATTCGAAGATCAAACATCAAGGGGAAGAAATACATTCTGTAACACACGCACATCCCCACCCCATGCCCTGCAAAAAAAGCATAAGCAATAAGATACATATTTTCCAAAAATTACTAACAAAGAAGTTAAATCTTTTCACCTTGAAGATATTGCATACACTAAAATAATGCATCACTAAAGACTGAACAAAGTAAAGAAAAATGTCAAAATATTGAAATATTTTTTCCATGGCTTCAAAGCCAGCAATATTTTCTTTAGAATGACATTAGCAATAGTATATCCTCCTGTTTTAAGGGTAGGATTCAATTGGGAAAACAGGGAAAAATCCTTTAGCACAGCATTATGTAATAATGGGGTTGGGGTGGGGACGGCGCAAAAGAGCAAGAATTGACAAGTAATAAGACTGGCTCCGCGCACAGTGAGCAGACACTTTCTAAACAACTCAGTACAACTACTTCCGTCCTCAATGTCTAGGTCTGAAATCTGGCAGGTAAGTCTCGTAAGTGGACCCCATTTATATACTTGTGAACTCCACTGCATGTTTGAATGGTGCCATCTCTTTACTTTATAGCCATTCCACACATAATCACTGTGTCCAGCTCATTCTTCCTCAGGGGGGCAGCAAGCAGAATAACAAGCAAGGCTAACAGAAACAGGCTGCCTTTATGTAGAGAGAGAGAAAGAGGCTCCCCTGTGCCCCCAAAATAGTATTACTCTTGATCTCTTATCCGTGAAGATACTGAGTTTCAGGGGGGTTAAATGATATGAACAAATCCACACTCACTGTGGCACAAGTCTTTGGAGTATGGTTACCTGCCCAACTACTACCACACCCTTGGCAAAGAGAAAAGGTATGTTTTCGGCTGGGATTTTCTTAGACTTGCAGTTTTTTACCTCCTGTGCATTGAAATTGGGCTTTCTATGTCTTTATCGTTTATCTTTCTTTTTCATAACTTATCTTAGTGTGTGTGACATGAAAGGGTAGGGACTGGAAGGCTCTGCGTGGCAGGACAAGCGACACTCTAGGGACAAGTGATAGGCAAAGTTTCACTGCATCATTCTCTATCAAGCATGGAGGAGTGACTATTTCTCATCACTACTGCAGGATCAAATTACAGCACAGCCTGAGTGTAAGAGAGAACACGAAAGAAGAAAGGAGGAATGCAAGGTTAAGAATTCTCTACTTGGCCTGACGTGAGGGGCCAGGGCAGGGTCTCTGGTGTCATCCATGTTTCTCTCCCTCCCACTACGCTATACACTATCCCACCACATGCTCTGCAAGCACCCAGGAAATACTAAAGGAATCCAAGAAGACGCCCAAATCACACCCTACATCCTGCTTATCAAAGGCTAACAGCCATCACTGCTCATTCAGTAAAGATAACGACTCATCTCTTCCAGAAAACGGCTTTGATTTGTGGAAGTCATGTGACTGTTAAAAAAGTAGAGTACTTTTATTTTAGTACTTGCTCCTTTGGTAAGTGCTACAGTTTCCATTCTGTTACTATTTTATTTATTTTATTTTATTATTTATTTATTTATTTATTTTTGTGGTACGCGGGCCTCTCACTGTTGCGGCCCCTCCCGTTGCGGAGCACAGGCTCCGGACGCGCAGGCTCAGCGGCCATGGCTCACGGGCCCAGCCGCTCCGCGGCATGTGGGATCTTCCCGGACCGGGGCACGAACCCGCATCCCCTGCAACGGCAGGCAGACTCTCAACCACTGCGCCACCAGGGAAGCCTGTTACTGACAATTTTAAAACAGAGACAGGTGATTTATTATACACATTGCACTGGAAACTTGCTTAAACTCAGAGACGTTTCCAGTGTTTCTGAGAAAAGAACTATTTTCACCACATTTTGACATGTTGCTCTTGACAGTACAGAAATTTAAGAAAATAATCTCATGAAATGAATAACTTTAATTGTAACTAGAATTTAAAGCAATTTATAAAGTGAACTATCAAAAACCCCTCTTCTGATTTATTATAGTCAGTGTTCACTAATATAAAAAAGGAAATAATGTGTGGATGTGTGTATTTTTTTTTTTTTTTTTTGCGGTACGCGGGCCTTTCACTGTTGTGGCCTCTCCCGTTGCGGAGCACAGGCTCCGCACGCGCAGGCTCAGCGGCCATGGCTCACAGGCCCAGCCGCTCCGCGGCATGTGGGATCTTCCCGGACCGGGGCACGAACCCACGTCCCCTGCATCGGCAGGCGGATTCTCAACCACTGCACCACCAGGGAAGCCCCAATGTGTGTATTTTTAATAGCTATAGCTCATAAAGACACTTCTACACCTGATTTCCCACAGAGGAACACACTCCCTAGCAATTCATGAGAATGTAGATGGCTGAGCTCTGAGGGGTGGCAGAATCAGGTGCCACAAAGCACTCCAGCTCCATTTTGATTGGGCTTTTATTTTATTCCATTTCCAATTAGGTGATGTACACTGTGGAACAGAAGAAAGAGCTAACAACTGGCCCTCAGGAAACCCAGAGTCTAGACTCTATTCTGTCACCAAAGAGCTGATGATCTTGGGAATGTCACTTAATCTCTGTCCATTTTGATTTCTTCATGTAGGAGAAAAACATCAAGGCAGTTCAGTGTAACGATCGACTGTGGAGTCAGACCACCTCAAGTTGATATCTAGACTCTATCGTTTACTCCACTGATGACTTAAGCAAGTTACTTAACCTCTCCATGCCTCATACAGTCCGTGTGAATATTAGATTAGATAACGCGTGTCAAGTGCTTAGCACAGTCATTGATAGATATGTTTTTTATGAACAGTAATATATACATAATGTATCTATTCAGATATGAGATGAGGAGGCTGAACTAGGTCTCTTCCAAGGTCTCTCTCAGGTGTTTCAGCACAAAGAGCAGGTCTTGGAGTCAGGGATATCTGAGTTTAAATCTCAGCTCCACCAGTTATCAACCTCTCCAAATCCTAACTCTCTCCTCTATAAAATCAATGGCTATTTCATAGGATAATTATTTGGACTGAATATGACCATACTATAGACAGACCTAAGAATAAAGTAAAGATGCAGTAAGATGCTGGTTCCCTTCTCTTCCTGTTTCTCATCTCCTTCTTCCCAGTCTGCCTCTATTACTTCTCTGTCCTTCAAAGGAGGAAGGAGATGGACAGTGACAGTCAACAGGAGTGATATGAAAAGATGAAGATCAGTCCTCAGCGGAAAAGGGGGAGAAAAGCCTCTTTATAGATTCACAGCGTTTCGCAGAGCAAAACTCCAACTCAACAGAAGCCTTAGAGGGCGACGGCTACAGCCATTGATTTTGTTGCTTCTTTTCATTCCTTGTGTTACTAAACACATGGAATCAACTACAATGAAACAAAACAGTTTTACTTTACAGCAGTGAAGTCAAAATCCACATCTAAAACAATTTATGAACATTTTTCTGCTCACGTGAGGGTATGACGTTAAACCAAAGATGGTCCTTGTCTTATAAAAGAGCCAAGAAAATCAGCGCAAGTCTCATAACAGAAAAATCAAGCATAAAAGAAATCTGACCATAGGAGCAAGCTTCTTTAGGAAAAGAAAACATCCAACCATGATTGGTAACACCAGCATTTTGTCTTTGAGCTACTTGTGACAAGGTCTGCCTGGGCCATCATGCCTGTCATGGCTAACACAAAGCAAACACATTCAAAATGATAAAACATTAAAAATGTATGCTGAGACGGGCTTCCCTGGTGGTGCAGTGGTTGAGAGTCCGCCTGCCGATGCAGGGGACACGGGTTCGTGCCCCGGTCTGGGAAGATTCCACATGCCGCAGGGCGGCTGGGCCCGTGAGCCATGGCCGCTGAGCCTGCGTGTCCGGAGCCTGTGCTCCACAACGGGAGAGGCCACAACAGTGAGAGGCCCGCGTACCGAAAAAAACAAAACAAAACAAAAAAAAGTATGCTGTCTACTTTGACTTTATTGCAATTTAGTATCTTTAGTATCTTCATATAACACTAAAGAATGACCTTTGTTGTTTTATGTCCTTCTTATTAAGAAATGTATTACTTGGATTAATAATTAATCCAAATGCAAAACTGCCTTAAAAAACAAAAGATTTCCTATTTCTTTGACAATTTTCAACCAAGTAAAACTTGAGAAAAATAATATTTTGGTGGCAGTAAATGCTAAAATATTCACCAACACTATTGCTATATTTCAAGCCTTTTTTAAAAAATTGTCTTCTAACCATAAAAAGAAATTTTGGCACGTGTTGGCTGTAATCTATTCAAACTGTGTAGAATGTTGATTAATTAAACTTCTCTAGATGAGTTTTTGAATCTGAAATTTAGCCAAGAAAAATGATGCAGCCTAATGCCATTTAAACATGGCCATTGGAAATAAGCAGACAAATCTGAATTACCTATAGGAGTTTTGATGTCAGATCCCCAACATAAATTAGCCACATGATCAAAAATAAGTGGAGAGATGATGCAAGTATCTAAATTAAATTTGAGTCACAGGAGAATTATCTGGGAAGGTTTATTTTTTGCTTTGTTTTTTGGAGTTTTAAAAAATAAACAAACAAAACGTTCTTTATCTCTACTTTGAACAATTAAATCAGGATCTCCGAAGATCAGGTCTAGGGAAACCACAGTTTTTCAAAGTTCCCCAGGTGACTCTCATATGGTCCAAATCTAAGGTACAGCCATTCAAGCAACCTCCCTTCCTCTATCAAAATAAGAACCACCTGCTAGCATGGTTAATGATCGGTGGTTACACAGACCATTCATCTATACTAGGGAAGAAGACTGGATATACAACCCTCATTTTTTACTTTACCTGTGTAGCTACAGACTATAAATCAATGATTTCTGTCCTGACAGATCACAGCTGCCAAGTCCTTAGTGTGCCATCTACTCTGCCTGAAAGTGCTTTGTTGTCATAAACAGGATTTCTGTTTACACTGCCCAGCAGGAACAGCAAAAACAGGGAAGACTTGAAAGACGAATTATCTCTCTGCTTGAAGAAAAGTATGAGCCAAAATCTTTACCAAAGAGCTTCAATTCCAAGTCCAAGAAAATGGATGAGCAAGTAAGGGAGGCTTTAAAATACTGTTTTGTTTGAAGAGCTGTGAATATGTACCTAGATCATCTGAAGTGTCCAAACATCAAATACCAGTATAACCTTACACAAAAATCAATTCCAGATGGATAAAAAATGTAAATGAAAACATAAAAGAACTAAGATATGTGGGCAAATATTTTTCTAATCTTGGGGTGGGGAAACCTCTCTAAATACATCACGAATATAAGAAACTATAAAAGACTGAAGATTTTGACTACAGAAGAATTGAAATCTTCACAGCAAAAGAAATCATAAATGAGGTTAAAAGATATGGCAGACCTGGGGGAAAATATATCTGCGATATTTCTGACAAGCAAAGGGAAAATATCCTTATTATACAAAGAGTTCTTATAAGTCAATGAGAATAAAAAAAGAAAAAAGAATGCCCAAAAGGAAACTATTCCAAGAGTACAAATATAAAGATGCATAGGTAAGCAATAAAGCGTGTAAGGATATTAACTCTCACTAAAAATCAAAGAAATTTAAATTCAATACAAATGAGCCATCATTTTTTCAAGCCACAGAATGACAAAAATGAAAATATGAGACAAATCCTGTTCTTGCAAGAGTGTGAGCAAGCCAGCACTCTTGTCATTACTGGGAGAAGTATAAATTGGTATAACCTTTGTGGAGTGTAATCTGAAATAAATAACAAAAATAAAATAGGTATATCCTGCAATCACATGTGGCTAGGAATTTACTCTAAGGAGGTAATTAAGAAGAATGAAAATGTGGTTAAGCACCAAGTTTGTTTACAAATGAAAAAACTGAAAAAAACTGAAAGTCTACTAATAGAGAACTTATTAAGCAGGTTATAGCACATACATCATGTGTATAAATAGATGCAGCAGTTAAAAATGATCTTCAAGATCGTATTGAAGTGGAAAGACTTCCATGAAATGCTAGTCATGTATATGATCATATATGATCTCACTTACATAAAATCCTATACACTGATCTATCTGTTTACACATGCATTGCAAGACATACGGAAAGATATTCGTGAAAAGGTTAATAATGGTTATTTCTGGGTGATGGATTTAAGAGCAAAATTATCTTCTTTGCAGTGTTACTGTATTGTTTGAATTTTCCACAATGTATAATTACATCTTATTAAAAATAAAGCTACTTCAAAAGAATTTCAAGCTAAACACAAAATAATTTTAGAATTTAGCATCATTTGGGATCTCCACTGCTGCCCAAATGACTATCATTTTCTGATCACCAAGAAAATAGAGTTGACAAAGGTCTTAATTAAAAAAACAACCAAATGAAAAAAAAAAAAAAAAAAAAAAAAAAAAAAAAATTATTTACCTTCAATCAAACAGGTTTAATTCAAAACTTGTAAATAAAATGAAGTAAATTATCTAAAGTTAAAGTTCCTTCCAGGGAAAAGGATGACCAATATCCCTTGGAGGCAAGTAAGCAGTGCAGCACCCTTTGCTTTGTCACTGAATACACATTTATTTTTTCTTACCACAGCAACCTAATTGGATCATTCCAACAGACTAGCCTACCTAACTTTTTGAAACTAGAACATGTTTCTGGTACAGATTAACATGTCACCTTCTATTTCCACTTCAAAGAAGAAATGCACTTTGGTGCCAAAGTGCAATATTCGGGTAAGGTGAAATTATTATACAGTCCCTCATGTAGTAAAGCAATTATCAGCTGCTTTAATCCTGCTGTTACAAAGAAGTATTTATCTTATCAAGGAATATCATATATAAATAAGAAATGATACATTTGCATCTTGAGTAGATTGATCAAATATTCTCAGCACAGCAGTATGTTAAAATAAAGTCTCAAATTTGGAGATGCCAAATTTATATTTATAAATGTTCCTTATTATGAAACAAGTTCCCTTAAAATGTGCTCTGTTAGGCTCCATAAATATCACAAAACTCACACAATTCTAAAAATCTTACTGTATTCTTTTACTAAAAGGTTTGTGAAAATAGGATTATATTTACTCCTGAAAAAAATTTAAATGACTTTCTTCACTCAGACTTCCCTCTAGACTGTTCTCAGTCATTCACAATCAACAATGTCAATTTAAATTAAAGCACTTTTCTGTGTTCCATAAAGCTCAGAAGAACAACTTTTAAACAACACAAAGACTTGCCATAAAGCATCAAAAAACTGTTCCTTATATCAGTATCTTACCCATAGACTAAGCTATCCATAAATATTTGTTAAAACAACATTTAACAATTTAGAGCATCTAAATGAATAGGACAACCAAGAGTAGTAGAAATATAATGCAATGAGTTCGCATGCATGGTCACAGAGTTTAGTTGTGAAAAAGACATGTTTTTAGGATAGTGAAGATAAAAGCCCTTGTTTACTTGACAGTATGGCAAGGGGAACAGAGGATTATTACAGTGGGACTTACTGAAAAGGACAGTAAGAGAATTGCACAGTTCTCAGGCCTCAGAAAGCCTATGCTCTAGTCCTTTGTCTTTAACTCTAAGAACAGGAAACAATTACAAGCCAGGGCTAGATCTCAGACAAATATAAGGTCAACTCTTGGCAAAGCAGTTCAGTTACTCCCAGAAGCCCAAGCTAAACTTTAATTGCCCGCACTTAACAAAGAATCCATGCATACCCAGACTGGAAGACTCAGAGTCCTCTCAGAGAAGCATGATGGCCCAAATGTATGTGGAAAATTGAAGAATACATACAGTTATCTATGTTACCATTATAATTTGATTATATTTGGAGCCACTGTAGCCTCAACTGTTTTATTTTGAACAGAGTTCCATGGGAAACGATCCATGTGGCTCCCAAAATCTGCTTCTAAAGAGGTGTGTGTATATGTACATATACAAACACACACATATAGTGTGTGATACATATATCATTACATATATATGTATGTAATGATTACATATATATGTATGATTATTAAATATCTTTTATTATAATATATAATTAAATATATAATATACAAATATAACTCAGAATATGTGTGTATACTAATTATATATATATGCATATATATAATATATATACTTCTGCTCTGAAATGAACACTTAAATGTAAATTCCTATCTCTGAGCAGGCAAGACCTCCTGAACAGAAGTTGGCAGAAGAGTTTGCTTAAACAACACCAGTGCAGTGACTCATTTGTGTTTTCACAACATGCTTCTACCCAGCACCCATGTCTATTTGTAGCCTCAAAATAAAGGCTATGTGAACCATCTCTGAGCTGCCTGCCTTTAAAAGCAATGACACTGTTCTCAGTTGACTCATTTGAGCTGCCCGTGCTTTTGAGAATAACCCACTGTCACATTTATGAAGACGTGATATAATTTAAGATTATTTCAGGCTGTGCCAATGCTCTTCTGCTTAGTCTCGACCTAATGTTTAGAAAGTCAAATTCACCCCCCTAATTAAGCCCACTACAAACCACTACTGGTATCTCTGGGGGGTATAAAAATGATTGCTTTATCAACACTCTAGATTGTAAATACAATCAGAATAGGGATTCTTACCTATTTTGGTCATGTTATCTGTATCCCCAGCACTTAAAATAGTGTCTGGCACATGGTAGACACTCAATAAATATTTGCAAAGGAATGAACCAACCTCTGCCTTAGACCTGTGAAATAATAACCTGGGTCTCAGCACCAAATCCACAAAATATTTTGTTGTCCTGGTGTCCAAGTCAAGAAGACATCTACCGCCAGAGCATCAAAACCTCTGTACGTGTTATACAGATGGCCAACAGGCCCATGAAAAGATGTTCAACACTAATTACTAGAGAAATGCAAATCAAAACTACAATGGGGTACCAACTCACACTGGTCAGAATGGGCATCATTAAAAAGTCTACAAATAAAAAATGCTGGAGAGGACGTGGAGAACAGGAAACGCTCCTACACTGTTGGTGGGAATGTAAATTGGTGCAGCCGCTATGGAAAACAGTTTGCAAGTTCCTCAAAAAACTAAAAATAGAGTTGACATATGATCCAGCAATCCCACTCCTGGGCATATATTCAGAGAAAACTATAATTCAAAAAGATACCTGCACCCCAATGTTCACAGCAGCACTATTTACAATAGCCAAGACACAAAAGCAACCTAAATGTCCACTGACAGATGAATGGATAAACAAGATGTGGTACATATACACAATAGAATACTACTCAGCCATAAAAAAGAATGAAACAACACCATTTTCAGCAACATGGATGGACCTACAGATTATCATACAAAGTGAAGTAAGTCAGAAAGGGAAAGACAAGTACCATATAATATCACTTATATGTGGAATCTAAAATATGAAACGAATGAACTTGTTTACAAAACAGAAACAGACTTGTGGTTACTGAAGGGGGGTAGGGTGGGAGAGGAATAAATTAGGAGTTTGGAACTAGCAGACACAAACCACTATATATAAAATAAACAACAAGGACCTACTGTATAGCACAGGGAACTATATTCAATATCCTATAATAAACCATAATGGAAAAGAATATGAAAAACTTATATACATATATAAAACTGAATCACTGAATCACTTTGCTGTACACCAGAAACTAAAACAACATTGTAAATCAACTATACGTCCATAAAAAAACAAGACAAATAAAAACCAAACACCACTGTATGTTAAAGTACACCCTTTCAGTTTTTTTTTTTTTTTTTGCGGTACGCGGGCCTCTCACTGCTGTGGCCTCTCCTGTTGCGGAGCACAGGCTCCAGACGCGCAGCCTCAGCGGCCATGGCTCACGGGCCCAGCCGCTCCGCGGCACGTGGGATCTTCCCGGACCGGGGCACGAACCCGCGTCCCCTGCATCGGCAGGCGGACTCTCAACCACTGCGCCACCAGGGAAGCCCCCCTTTCAGTTTTGAGATACCCTTCAACATATTATATTCACCTTATTCCCTGGTCTTCAAAATAGATAAAACCAACAGATATACCAATCTAAGTCATCTACCATTGCAGGAAAACCTAATTTGATGACTATAGGTAAAATATTTCCATATTGAAATACTAGGATATGTAAAATTACTATGCAACTATTGAGTTAGGTATGTGTGCACATTTATATTTATATATTTTATTTTAGATCTATAAACTCAGCACTTGGATCTATGAACCCATTTACTAATAGCATTATTCCACCCTAAAGAAATTGATAATAGAGTACTCTGTTCAACAAATATCTATTAACGGTCATTAATTTTTTTTTCCCTGTGTTTCAGTGTTTCTGCCACCCACTGAATATCAAATTGTAGCATTTCATCAATGTATTTCTTAAAGAAAAAAGTCTTCAGAAATGAAAGGAAAATATGTCCATCACTATTTTCATTCAGAGAAACTTTTAAAATAATGAATTCACAGTTTCAGTGAAACTATCAATGGAGGTTACAAAATCTATTAATAAAGTGACCAAACTATGTCTAGCAAATTGTCCTCATAGGTGTGAATTAGATACTTTGAATTAAGTCAACTCCCAGGAGTAACATCCAGTCAATGGTCATTTTAATGGACATCTTGACACACTGAATGCATTTATATTTCTCCTAAAATCTTCAGAACCCAGAAAACAGCTTACTACACCAGCAACGCCTTTCCCATAACACTTATCACAGAGGAAAACCCCACAGTAACTATACATGTTACACAACAGAATCCTTTACTTTACAGAACTCACTCATACGGAAATTAATTCACCAGGAGGGATCACCAATAGACTTTAACAGATTTCTTCCTGTCTCAGATGCAGTGTTTTAAAAAAGTTAAGTTTTATGAAATTGAAAAGGAGCTAAATTCAGTTTTAAAAGGTGATAAACTAACACATAAGAAGTGTCATACTGCCTCTGTCTCAATGAGAACATCTTTGAAAAAAAATGTGTTGAAAAACTATCTTCACAAAAAGTCTCTCTACATTCTGAAAGACAGAAGGAGGTTTTGTTCTTGCCGCCCTCTCAAAATCACATCACTCTTTGATTTTTTTAAGATCTTTATTGGAGTATAATTGCTTTACAATAGTTAGTTTCTGCTTTATAACAAAGTGAATCAGCTATACATATATATATGTTCCCATATCTCTTCCCTCTTGCATCTCCCTCCTTCCCACCCTCCCTATCCCACCCCTCTAGGTGGTCACAAACCACGGAGCTAATCTCCCTGTGCTATGCAGCTGCTTTCCACTAGTTATCTGTTTTATGTTTGGTAGTGTATGTATGTGATGCCACTCTCTCACTTTGTCACAGCTTACCCTTCCCCCTCCACATAGCCTCAAGTCCATTCTCTAATAGGTCTGTGTCTTTATTCCCGCCTTACCCCTAGGTTCTTCATGACTTTTCTTTTTCTTAGATTCCATATATATGTGTTAGCATACGGTATTTGTTTTTTCCTTTCTGACTTACTTCACTCTGTATGACACATTCTAGGTCCATCCACCTCACTACAAATAACTCAATTTCGTTTCTTTTTATGGCTGAGTAATGTTCCACTGTATATATGTGCCACATCTTCTTTATCCATTCATCCAATGATGGACACTTAGGTTGCTTCCATGTCCTGGCTATTGTAAATTAGAGCTGCAATGAACATTCTGGTACATGACTCTTTTTGAATTATGGTTTTCTCAGGGTACATGCCCAGTAGTGGGATTGCTGGGTCGTATGGTAGTTCTATTTGTAGTTTTTTAAGGAACCTCCATATTGGTCTCCATAGTGGCTGTATCAATTTACATTCCCACCAGCAGTGCAAGAGTGTTCCCTTTTCTCCACACCCTCTCCAGCATTTATTGTTTCTAGATTTTTTGATGATGGTCATTCTGACCGGTGTGAGATAAGATCTCATTGGAGTTTTGATTTGCCTTTCTCTAATGATTAATGATGTTGAGCATTCTTTGATGTGTTTGCTGGCAATCTGTATATTTTCTTTGGAGAAATGTCTATTTAGGTCTTCTGCCCATTTTTGGATTGGGTTGTTTGTTTTTTGTTATTGAGCTGCATGAGCTGCTTGTAAATTTTGGAGATTAATCCTTTGTCAGTTGCTTCATTTGCAAATATTTTCTCCCTTTCTGAGGATTGTCTTTTGGTCTTGTTTATGGTTTCTCTTGCTGTGCAAAAGCTTTTAAATTTCATTAGGTCCCATTTTTTAATTTTTATTTCCATTTCTCTAGGAGGTGGGTCAAAAAAGATCTTGCTGTGATTTATGTCATAGAGTGTTCTGCCTATGTTTTCCTCTAAGAGTTTGATAGTGTCTGGCCTTACATTTAGGTCTTTAATCAATTTTGAGTTTATTTTTGTGTATGGTGTTAGGGAGTGATCTAATTTCATTCTTTTACATGTAGCTGTCCAGTTTTCCCAGCACCACTTGTTGAAGAGGCTGTCTTTTCTCCACTGTATATTCTTACCTCCTTTATCAAAGATAAGGTGACCATATGTGCATGCGTTTATCTCTGGGCTTCCTATCCTGTTCCATTGATTTATATTTCTGTTTCTGTGCCAGTACCCTACTGTCTTGATTACTGGAGTTTTGTAGTACAGTCTGAAGTCAGGAAGTCTGATTCCTCCAGCTCCATTTTTTTTCCCCTCAAGACTGCTTTGGCTATTCAGGGTCTTTTGTGCCTCCATACAAATTTTAAGATTCTTTGTTCTAGTTCTGTAAAAAATGCCACTGGTAATTTGATAGGGATTGCATCGAATCTGTAGATTGCTTTGAGTAGTATAGTCATTTTTCACAATATTGATTTTTCCAATCCAAGAACATTGGTGTATCTCTCCATCTGTTGGTATCATCTTTAATTTCTTTCATCAGTGTCTTATAATTTTCTGCATACAGGTCTTTTGTCTCCTTAGGTAGGTTTATTCCTAGATATTTTATTCTTTTTGTTGCAATGGTAAATGGGAGTGTTTTCTTGATTTCACTTTCAGATTTTTCATCATTAGTATATAGGAATGCCAGAGATTTCTGTGCATTAATTTTGTATCCTGCTACTTTACCAAATTCATTGATTAGCTCTAGTAGTTTTCTGGTAGCATCTTTAGGATTCTCTATGTATAGTATCATGTCATCTGCAAACAGTGACAGCTTTACTTCTTTTTTTCCGATTTGGATTCCTTTTATTTCCTTTTCTTCTCTGATTGCTGTGGCTAAAACTTCCAAAACTATGTTGAATAATAGTGGTGAGAGTGGGCAACCTTGTCTTAGTGGAAATGGTTTCCGTTTTTCACCATTGAGGACGATGTTGGCTGTGGGTTTGTCATAGATTATGTTGAGGAAAGTTCCCTCCTGCCTACTTTCTGCAGGGTTTTTATCATAAATGGGTGTTAAATTTTGTCAAAAGCTTTCTCTGCATCTATTGAGATGACCATATGGTTTTTACCCTTCAATTTGTTAATATGGTGTATCACGTTGACTGATTTGCGTATATTGAAGAATCCTTGCATTCCTGGAATAACCCCCACTTGATCATGGTGTATGATCCTTTTAATGTGCTGTTGGATTCTATTTGGTAGTATTTTGTTGAGGATTTTTGCATCTATGTTTATCAGTGACATTGGCCTGTAGTTTTCTTTCTTTGTGACATCTTTGTCTGGTTTTGGTATCAGGGTGATGGTGGCCTCGTAGAGTGAGTTTGGGAGTGTTCCCTCCTCTGCTATATTTTGGAAGAGTTTGAGAAGCATAGGTGTTAGCTCTTCTTTAATGTTTGATAGAATTTGCCTGTGAAGCCATCTGGTCCTGGGCTTTTGTCTGTTGGAAGATTTTTAATCACAGTTTCAATTTCAGTGCTTGTGATTGGTCTGTTCATATTTTCTATTTCTTCCTGGTTCAGTCTCAGAAGGTTGTGCTTTTCTAAGAATTTGTCCATTTCTTCCAGGTTGTCCGTTTTATTGGCATAGAGTTGCTTGTAGTAATCTCTCATGATCCTTTGTATTTCTGCAGTGTCAGCTGTTACTTCTCCTTTTTCATTTCTAATTCTATTGATTTGAGTCTTCTCCCGTTTTTTCCTCATGAGTCTGGCTAATGGTTTATCAATTTTGTTTATTTTGTCAAAGAGTCAGCATGTAGTTTTATTGATCTTTGCCATCGTTTCCTTCATTTATTTCTGATCTGATCTTTATGATTTCTTTCCTTCTGCTAACTTTGGGGTTTGTTCTTTCTCTAATTGCTTTAGGTGCAAGGTTAGGTTGTTTGAGATATTCCTGTTTCTTAAGGTAGGACTGTATTGTTTTAAACTTCCCTCTTAGAACTGCTTTTGCTGCATCCCACAGGTTTTGTGTCGTCGTGTATCCATTGTCATTTTTTTCTAGGTATTTTTTTATTTCCTCTTTGATTTCTTCAGTGATCACTTCGTTATTAAGTAGTGTATTGTTTAGCCTCCATGTGTTTGTGTTTTTTACAGATCTTTTCCTGTAACTGATAACTAGTCTCATAGCATTGTGGTGAGGAAAGATACTTGATACAATTTCAATTTTCTTAAATTTACCAAGGCTTGATTTGTGACCCAAGATATGATTTATCCTGGAGAGTGTTCCATGAGCACTTGAGAAAAATGTGTATTCTGTTGTTTTTGGATGGAATGTCCTATAAATATCAATTAAGTCCATGTTGTTTAATATATCATTTAAAGCTTGTGTTTCCTTATTTATTTTCATTTTGGATGATCTGTCCATTGGTGAAAGTGGGGTGTTGAAGTCCCCTACTATGACTGTGTTACTGTCAATTTCCCCTTTTATGGCTGTTAGTATTTGCCTTATGTATTGAGGTGCTCCTATGCTGGGTGCATAAATATTTACAGTTGTTATATCTTCTTCTTGGATCGATCCCTTGATCATTATGTAGTGTCCTTCCTTGTCTCTTGTAATGGTCTTTATTTTAAAGTCTATTTTGTCTGATATGAGAATTGCTACTCTAGCTTTCTTTTGATTTCCATTTGCATGGAATATCTTTTTCCACCCCCTTTCTGTCTGTATGCGTCCCTAGGTCTGAAGTGGGTCTCTTGTAGACAGCATATATACAGGTCTTGTTTCTGTACCCATTCAGCCAGTCTGTGTCTTTTGGTGGGAGCATTTAATCCATTTACATTTAAGGTAATTACCAATACCTATGTTCCTATTCCTGTTTTCTTAATTGTTTTGGGTTTGTTATTGTAGGTCTTTTCCTTCTCTTGTGTTTCTTGCCTAGAGAAGTTCCTTAGCATTTGTTGTAAAGCTGGTTTGGTGGTGCTGAACTCTCTCAGCTTTTGCTTGTCTGTAAAGGTTTTAATTTCTCCATCAAATCTGAATGAGATCCTTGCTGGGTAGAGTAATCTTGGTTGCAGGTTTTTCTCCTTCATCACTTTCAGTATGTCCTGCCACTCCCTTCTGGCTTGTAGAGTTTCTGCTGAGAGATCAGCTGTTAACCTTATGGGGATTCCCTTGTGTGTTATTTGTTGTTTTTCCCTTGCTGCTTTTAATATGCTTTCTTTGTATTTAGTTTTTGACAGTTTGATTAATATGTGTCTTGGCGTATTTCTCCTTGAATTTATCCTGTATGGGACTCTCTGTGCTTCCTGGACTTGATTAACGATTTCCTTTCCCATATTAGGGAAGTTTCTGGCTTGCAGAGTTTCTGCTGAAAGATCAGCTGTTAACCCTATGGGGATTCCCTTGTGTGTTATTTGTTGTTTTTCCCTTGCTGCTTTTAATATGTTTTCTTTGTATTTAATTTTTGATAGTTTGATTAATAGGTGTCTTGGTGTGTTTCTCCTTGGATTTTTCCTGTATGGGACTCTCTGTGCTTGCTGGACTTGATTAAGGATTTCCTTTCCCATATTAGGGAAGTTTTCAACTATAATCTCTTCAAATATTTTCTCAGTCCCTTTCTTTTTCTCTTCTTCTTCTGGAACCCCTATAATTCGAATGTTGGTGCGTTTAATGTTGTCCCAGAGGTCTCTGAGACTGTCCTCAGTTCTTTTCATTCTTTTTTCTTTATTCTGCTCTGCAGTAGTTATTTCATCTCACTGTTGTGGCCTCTCCCATTGCGGAGCACAGGCTCCGGACGAGCAGGCTCAACGGCCATGGCTCACGGGCCCAGCCGCTCCACGGCATGTGGGATCCTCCCAGACCGGGGCACGAACCCGTATCCCCTGCATCGGCAGGCGGACTCTCAACCACTGCGCCACCAGGGAAGCCCTCATTCTTTCGTCTTTATTCTGCTTTGCAGTAGTTATTTCCACTATTTTATCTTCCAGGTCACTTATCCGTTCTTCTGCCTCAGTTATTCTGCTATTAATCCCTCCTAGAGTATTTTTAATTTCATTTATTGTGCTGTTCATCGTTGTTTGTTTCATCTTTAGTTCTTCTAGGTCCTTCTTAAGTGTTTCTTGCATTTTCTCTATTCTATTTCCAAGATTTTGGATCATCTTTACTATAATTATCCTGAATTCTTCTTCAGGTAGACTGCCTATTTCCTCTTCATTTGTTAGGTCTGGTGGGGTTTTACCTTGCTCCTTCATCTGCTGTGTGTTTCTCTGTCTTCTCATTTTGCTTATCTTACTGTGTTTGGGGTCCCCTTTTCGCTGGCTGCAGGTTCATAGTTCCCATTGTTTTTTGTGTCTGTCCCCAGTGGGTAAGGTTGGTTCAGTGGGTTGTGTAGGCTTCCTGGTGGAGGGGACTAGTGCCTGTGTTCTGGTGGATGAGGATGGATCTTGTCTTTCTGGTGGGCAGGTTCCTGTCTGGTGGTGTGTTTTGGGGTGTCTGTGGCCTCATTATGATTTTAGGTAGCCTCTTTACTAATGGATGGGGCTGTGTTCCTGTCTTGCTAGTTGTTTTGCATAGGGTGTCCAGCACTGTAGCTTGCTGGTCTTTGAGTGAAGCTGGGTGTTGGTGTTGAGATGGAGATCTCTGGGAGATTTTCGCTGTTTGATATTACATGGAGCTGGGAGGTCTCTTGTGGACCAGTGTCCTGAAGTTGGCTCTCCCACCTCAGAGGCATAGCACTGACTCCTGGCTGGAGCACCAAGAGCCTTTCATCCACACGGCCAGGTACATGGGGAGTTTCTTGCCTTTTGGGAGGTCTGAGGTCTTCTGCCAGCATTCAGTGGGTGTACTATAGGAGCAGTTCCACGTGTAGATGTATTTCTGATGTATCTGTGGGGAGGAAGGTATGATTTTCTTTATGTGAGGCTGCCTGTATTATCTTCTCCATGCTGGCCTCAAGGTGCTTCTCCTGTGCTTTCTTTTCCACTTGTTCTCTTGAATGATGTGCTTTAGTTATCATTATGCTCTCATTTAGATGAAAATAGCTGCCCAATTTGAATACAGATCAGATTTTATAAAAAATACCATTACTGACAACACTGTTACAATTTAATTTATTCTTTCTTGTCTTATGAATGAGGAAAAAAAGGGGGAAACACCCTCTTCATATACTTCATCTCTGTGTCCTACCATGCTTGGTTTCGATTCCCCATGCCTGGGGAATGTGCTTTCTGGCCAGAACAATGTAACTTTAAAAATGTTAATCAGTTGCCAATATTTAAGAATCACCAGATTTCATGTAAGAAATTGAATTTTCAACCTCTTTGAAAATCAGAAAATGAAGGAATCCTGAGTGCACATTCACATGGGAACTAGGAAAAGTCATGTGGGGAGCCCTCAGTCCCCAACTACCAGACATCCCAGCCTAGGCACCAGTCATATGACTAAAGAAGCCCTCAGGCAACTCCAATCTCAGCTGCCATCTCACTCACAAGTCTATGAAGACCCAAGAGAACCACCCAGCTGAGTCCACCAACCACCAAAACCATGAGAGAGAATAGTAAAATGGTTGTTTGAAGCCTTGGATTTAGGGGTAACATGCTTTACAGCAATAGATAAAGGCTAAAAGATAAAAGCTCTCTTAACAGATGAATTACAGTTGTTTAAAGTAATGTCTCCCTTTTTGCTTAGGTCAACATAGATGTCATAGAGAGTCTCCATCTAAATTTTGTGTTTAAGCAGAAATCTAAAACATGAATGTGCCCAGGGGAGAAAACAGGAGTAGAAGGAAAGCAATCCTTTGGAATCAGCTATATTTTTTTTAAAAAAATAAGCTGGTTGGCAGCACTTATGAATGTCACATAGGTTAAACAGTAATAAGTAGTAACACAGAAGGACAGAGTTTGAAAAGGGCTTGAATATGGTTGTTTTCAGCTTCACTCACTACTCACTCAGCACCTAGCACAATACTTATTTTTCCCTAATGACTGGATCAACTAAGAGGAGTTTTGTACATATTTTTCTGATTATGGGAATTTAAAATATCTTCTCTATAACTAAAGCTTCAGCTATTATTGATACAAAAGGAGGGTGAATGCCACCTGCAAAGTAACCAACAAATTGTGGTTTATACAAAATAAGTTAAGCTAGAGTCTACACAGCTTAATGAGAGGCAGATTCAGGAACAGGAAAATCAACACCTAGTTTTATTCCTTAAAGCTGAGCTCTACCTATAGAGATGTAAATCCAATCTTGAGCAAATCACTCAATCGCTTGCTCACATGAAAAAGGAAGCTAACCAGGCATTCCCCAAAACTTGATCAAGTTTAATAGTATGGTCCACACACTCAAGGTAATAGAAGATCTTAACCTTATACCCAGCACAAAACTAAAGCAGCTGATACGCTTTTGCCCAAACAGAATTGTGTATCCTCATTTCCTTCCCTTCTTTTCCCTACTTGTGACTCAAGCCAGATTTCATCAAGCTATTTTTGTAATTACTAAAATGCTGGAAATACAGCAGCAGGCCAGAAGCAAAGTAAAATGCAGCATCTAGCAAAAGAAAGAAAATCATGCTGAGTAACTGAAAGGCCATCTGCTTCTAGCTGAGCTGTAGGGGTGAGGCAGGCAATCTGGGCTGTACTGTTTGTGTCTTTCCCCAAACCAAACCCACCTGCATGTTGTCAGTGGCATCCCCAAGCAGTCCTCCAAAAGTGATAGCATTAGTTACTGTTGCCAGATAAATGAAGAGAATTGCTGAAAGAGCCTGAATATTTAAAGCATCATAAAAATCACTGGCAAAAAATGGTGCTTTCCTCTTTATGTCCTTAATTAGTCCACCACAGAACCTGCATAGGGAGAAAGCAAACACGTGACAACATGAAATAAATTACCATCAAATTAACCAAGAGATAACTTAGAGATAATTTAACCACAAAGAATTTGTATTTAAAATGTTTGAATTAGAAGATACTCTTCAACTACTTAAGATAAAACCAGAAGACTGTGAAGAATAAATCTTCTGTCTCTTTTTTGGTCACCAAATTAGGCATCACGTTCCCTAAAGACTAGACAGTTGGTCTTTAGACGAGAATGAACTATGTAGATGAATTAAATTTCTCACTGTCTGAAGAAAAACATCCAAACATGTGAGCAGATCATATAAGGCCCTTTATAATCTTGTCATAGCTTCCCTTCCAGCCTCATTCATTCATTCACTCATTCATTCACTCCACAGATGCTTACTGGCCATCTGTGACATGCGCAGCACTATTCTGGGTGCTAGAAAAACAGCAGTGAACAACACAGGAAAAAAATACCCACCCTCATGGAGTTACTTCCTGCGTGGGGGAAACAAAATAAGTAAAATGCATGGTGCTAAAACATCAAAGAAAAAATTAAGTGGGGAAGCAGGTTATTAAGTGCTAGAGTGCTATGGCTGAAATTTAGAGTGGCCAGATCAGGCCTCCCAAGCAAGTGACTCTGGGGTGAGGATTGGAAGGAATTAAGGAAGGAAACCATGCAGGTGTGTCATGGAAGAGCATCCCAAGCTGAGACCCATCACATTCGTCAGCAAGTCAGCTGACTCATGCATCTGTCAACTCACTCCCCCACCCACCCCGAACCAAACCTCGCTCAGCCTTATCCCATGCTGTGCCTTCTGCCTGTGATGCCCTCCCTCAGAGCTCAACAGCCCTCCGAGGTCTGGACCCTCCATTCATAGTTCAGACATTCACTAGGGGCTATCACATTTTCTCAGGATTGCCTGTCTGTCTATCCTAGCTGCACTCAGTGCCCTGCTTCAGTTTTCTTGGTACGCACAGGGCTGTGCATGGTACCAGGCATGCTGCAGACATGCAATACATTTAGGGAAGGTAAAATATGGAAGAAGGAAATAACAGTCTGATTAAATTAAAAAGTTAAATCCCAAAAATTATATCTGTATAAAAGGAAAAGTATATTCCTAATGGAAATAGTTTGTAAAGAACCAGTCAGAAAAAAAAAATGGGGGAAAGAGAAGGTTCTATTCTCTATTCATTTTTTTTTCTTTTGCGGTACGCGGGCCTCTCACTGTTGTGGCCTCTCCCGTTGCGGAGCACAGGTTCCGGACGCGCAGGCTCAGCGGCCATGGCCCACGGGCCCAGCCGCCCCGCGGCATGTGGGATCTTCCCGGACCGGGGCACGAACCCGTGTCCCCTGCATCGGCAGGCAGACTCTCAACCACTGCGCCACCAGGGAAGCCCCTACTCTCTATTCTTTAAGACGGAAGAGAAGAGAAATAATGTCCTCTTAATTTGGGAGAGAAACCCAAGTGGGTCATCAGGGGAAGAAAATAACATAATTTCATCCAGATTCAACTGCATATTAAAATGACTGACTTTTGTGTTTTCAAAAAATCTTCAGTATTTTTAAAAAACCGTATCTTCATAAATGAGTATCCTACTTAAAACTATAGTTAACCCAAAATGAAATGGAGAACCTAACCGTGATGGAAATCCTAATGTAGAGAGATTTAACCAAAGCGATCTGGGAAACCTGAATTCCCCACTGCAGGCCCAGGAGATGGTAGCCTGGGAGTTACTCATTTCTGTAACATGCTACCCACTTCTGAGTAAATGTACCAGGGAGAGAGGGAATCATGAAAGCCAAGTGGGGAAGACTGGCACAATACTCAGTCTTCCTGCAACACCCACCCACGAGCTCTCTTTCTCTCTAACACCCCTCACTCATGGTAATACCTAATACCTTTCTCCCATCACAGAAACTCCCTACTTCTGCTTTATTTTGCCCCATAAAACCAGATCCACATTTCGTTATTTGTTCATTGTTTGTCTCCTACCACTACAAGGTAAGACCCATAAGGAAAGGGGTTTTTCTTTCACTCACTGCTGCATCCCAAGTGCCTGTGGCTAACAGATACACCATAAATGTGTGCTGGCTGACCAAACAAAAGTACAAACAGGTGAATAAAATGCTGACAGAAAGATGAAGGTAAATTCAGATCAGAAGAGAACCTCATCATGAATGACAGTCGAATCCATAAGTTACCTTCCAGTGCGCTGTAATTCCTCACAATCCGCGTGTCCTCCTCCTCCATGGCCTCCATCATGGGGCGTGTCCCCGTTCATCTGAACATTTTCTCCACCTGAGTACATATTCTTTCTAAGCAAGACAACAGAGCCCCCCAAAAGATTAGTTTATTTCATTCACCTGCCTCTTAGCCGGGTCCTGCACTAGCTGATAAAGAGATGGACCCAAAACCCTTTGGGAGAAAGATAATTATTTCCGGCTGCCATCCTAACAAACAACTTTTGAAGTGTTCTGTTGAGAGCCAAGACAAATGAGTGGATGAACAGAAAGTTGAATAACTTGCATGTTGTATAAGAGGGAAATTGTTTCACCTGGAAAAACAAAGATTTCTAGAAAATGGCTTCTCAATTATATCATCCAATTTCTTAACCTCTTAAACCTACAGGGAGTCATCTTGAGTAAACGAATCTTTCCACATGTACAAGGAGTCCCCGAAACAATCCGAAAAAATCTCTACAATGTATTCCAATATCATAATCTGAGATCTCTAATTTGTCATCACTAATCACAACATATAACATTCATTTTACAGTGTCAACGAAATGTCAAACCAAGGCACATGTGTGATTCATTTGAGATAATACCTCAAGTTGAATGGAAACCTGAAAATCTTAGGGCAGTTGGCTGAACCTCTTTTCTTTTCTAAACACAACCTCCTTCTCAAGGATGAAAACTCCCAATGGCCTGAAAATTTTACCTTTTGTCAGATGACGGAAGACTCTTAGGGGGCTCTATCCTGATCGCTGGATCCCATTCCCCGGGGGGAAGGACAATGACTTCATCTAGGAACTCGTCAATGCCAGCAATCAGGTCCTGCCTATCTTTTGCTTTATAAGCGATGTCATGGAACACCTAAAGAATAAAAAGAGATGTGCTGATCCAACAAGAGAGCTCTCCACATGCCTCACAACATGTAGAGCCTGAAGAATGCAATCCATAATCCACTTTAACATTACTATAACCATAGCCCCATATTTGCTATTGTTCAGCTTACCCCAAAATATTTTGGTATTCAGATTATGAACCCAAAGAACATAGGTAGAGGCATGAGAAAACAGCTGTGTTTCTTTTATAAGATTTTTTCTATCAATACCATAAAACAACATTGCCTTTCATCTCCCACTAGTATGCACCATTACTGATATAGTTGTGATGGAAGCCAGATGAAAATGGTTTAGAGAAATATACTGAAGATCATTCCCCAAAATAAAAACTACTGCGCCAAACCATTGCTTATAATTCAAGAAGGGTAAGTTCAAGCTGGTTGTTAAGACTGAGTTAAGACTCAGACACTGCAGCTCTCAAACACACAAATAACGTGTGTTAAAGCAAAGGGCTTTAAGTAGGTGATCATCTGTCTATCTTTTAGCAAGGCAATAACTAAACCATCCAAGGCAGCAAATGTTCTATGTCTTGTATGCAAATATCCAAAGAAGGAGCCTCCACATGTCCATAATCCTCTTTGTCAATTGCTCCATTCCTCTAACCTGGCTGATGATCTGAAAGTCCTTTACACATAACCTAAGACTTTCATACCTCGTTAAGTCAAATTCTTTAGTCTCCAGGAGAGAAGATGGCCCTGATTTGATACCCTTACCTATTCTTAAAGATCGCTACTAAGACTCTTCTCCTCAATTAGAATTTTTAAAAGCTATCAAGCAAACAACACCAATGGTCTGGGGGTTGTGGGGTTGAGGGGAGGGCAATACAAAGTGCCAGCATATCATCTGTAGTGGACACAATTGGCCACAGCCTTATTTTCTCTTGCTAATTCCCTTAGTAGAGGCTGGAAAGTCGTCATTTTCCCAGCCTACCCTGATGATAAGGATGGGCAATTCTGACCCATGAGATTAAAAAAGAAGGGGGATGGGGGGTAGCTTTTGAATACCTGTTAAAAGAGACAGACACAGCTAACACTTCCCTTCCTCCTTCCTCCTGCCTTGCATACAGATGACGTAACTGGAGTTGACGGTAGTAGCCATCTTAAGACCACAAAGCAAGAGCCTTGGCACTTGATTTTATCATTAAGCAGTTTAAATTAGACCAACTCCAGCAACCACCTACCTCCAAATTTCCTCATATGTGAACAAAATAAACCCTAAATTGTTTAAGTCACAATAAGTCAAATTTTCTGTCATTTGCAGCCTAAAGCATTTCTAATTGATACATCTTAGGAGGAATCATTTTTTTAAAGAAATCATAAATATGCAAAAATACATGAAAGAACCCACTGAGATGCTTAGTTGCCTCAAGGGGAAAAAAACAGCATTGCTATCCATCAATGCTCTCAGATTAAGTAACCATCTCGTAATCACCATATAGAACTGCCATAGCTAAATGCTCTATTCTACACTTAACACACGGAGAAGCTAACATGTCAATCAATGAAGCAAAAACAAAACATTCGAGAAAACAGTAAGCTAAAAAGATGCAAAAGCAGAAATTAGTGCTCCCATATTCTCATAGTATTTCTCCTCCTATGAGACCAGTTTGGAGTTTCGTCATGTCTACAATGTGTGTAATGACATTCAAGCTATTAGGAGAGTATGGTCATAATTCCAACGTACTAGATGCTCTGCAGTAACAGTTGCTAATGCATTTTAGTATATGTATCATTCCTTCCCACAAGATAAGAAAACCACAAAAACAGGTACTTTTTGATACCTAAGGGAAAAAATGCATTATCCATTTTATTATGCATTATTTTATAGAACCCATCATTTCTGAAACAACACAGTATATGGACACGAGTTTCCAGAATTAATATATTAAACACTTTAAGAGATTAAGTTAATACAGTGTCTTGAACCTTTTAAATAATATTTAACATACCTCAGTTTAGAGGAAGAAAGGAAAATATGACTTATTCTAACATAAAATTTATTTTTTGAAAACTATCAAATGCAGATGTCAGCTCATTTGCATGAACAACTGTACCTCATGTTTTAAGAAGGTTGGTAACTACATAATTCTAACTGAATAAATTGTGACAGCCAACTCACAGTATGAAAACACAAGTAGGACATTCACAGATCACCATCTTCCCGATTCCCTACCTCATCGGACATCAAGGTGGCAATGGCTCTGCCAATCTCATGGTAGGACTTGGCTTTCCCCTTAGGACCTAAGAGAATGAACAAGAACCTAATGGAAGAGGAAAGAAGCAAAGGCTATAACACACATTTCATCAAACTCAACACACGTAACACTGAGACACATTTACCCTAATTCATAAAATGGTTAGGTCTAGAACTCACCTTTAAAACAAAGGTAATATTCTTGTTAATATGAAAGATACTCTTTCACACTGTTGTGAAGCACAAACTGTTTTTCACTTATTTGGAAGCAAGGGAGAATTTAGCATGGAAACCTGAGAAGCTTCCTCACAGAGAAGGAAAGCTTCACTTTATGAGTCATTCAATCTTTCTTTTCTAAACTTTCTTCTCTCTCCCTTTCTTCTGACTCTCAGAATCTTTGGAGAAAATCCATTAAGCACAATAACGAGAAAGACTTAGTACATCTTCAGATTTCTCTGACGTTTCTTTACCCAATATGGATGATGACAAATGATCCTCTCCATATTTTTAAGAAATATTTCTACTCAGAAGTGGCTGGGAGTCAGCAAAAACCAAGTCTTCTACAAGTAAGCCACATGCTGACAGCCAAAGTAAAGAAAGAAAAACATGAGAGAAATTCAAAATAAAGCACCATGCACAGCTAAAATTCTTTCATGGGCGTCAACAAGTTTCTTTTCCAAACTTGTTTTCTGGATAATGTACAAAGCACTGTTCCATAGCAAGCAGGTCCTGAAACTCGCAATAATGAGCTTATCTCCACTTAAGTTCACCCCTTATCATGTTGGAAGGAATCCCTCACTGATCATAAGGGCAAAGATGCATGTCTCAACTGGGGAGCAGGAAACCCGGTAAGTAAATGAATTTAAAAACATAGACAAAAGGCAACACTAGATAAATCCCTTCCTTGCTTATTTATGATCATATCTTACCTAACGTGGAGATAATGAGGACAATAAAAATGATCATATCCTATGTTTGCACAGCTTTTTAAAGCCTGCAAAGAATTTCACATTCACACATCATTTAAACTCTTACTAGCCTCTGCAATAAGGACAGGTATCTTATTTCCATTTAATGGTGAAGAAACCTAGGTTCAAGGAAGTTATGGATGAGCCCAAAGACTGTCCCTAATAAATGACAGAGTAGATAGACAGGACTTCTTACCTCCTGTTTTTTTCAGCACACGGTTCTGCTTAATAATACCTGCCCAACCTATATACCAGAGTTGTGACTTCACAGAGAAAAGCTATCCCACTATGACTTCCATACGTCACTCTGGGGAAAGATGTTGTGGATACTTAGCTGAAGACAAGAAAACTTCGGTAAGATTTTATGGGACCAGGAATGGCTTAGGACTTTTCTTAGTAAAATTTTATTTTTTACTAATTTATTCCTATACACCGCATTTTAAATAAGAAAGGACTGATAGCAAGCACTCTTCAAGGTATTAGGGTCTGTTCCCAAATGCCCTTGAATAGGTAGTTCCTTTTTTCATCATAAAATTCAATCCAAAGAGTGAAGGAAAAAAAAACCAAATTTGAGAATGCAAGAAGGTAAATCTGAAAGTCTGAATACCCATATTTTATACCAGAATAACCATAAAACCATTCAGTATTTATTTGCTTAGAAACCAGTTCTGGAGTGGAGCGGTACACTCGCTTTCAAGTGTTATCACAGTAGAAGAAACAGCAAAAGCAATCAGCAGGTGCGAAAGTCTGTTCAGGTATGAAGGAAGTCATTATTAGAATTGGATTTTAGTTCTTCTAACTAGAACTTTTCTTCCTTTGAAGCTGGACCTAATTTATATACCACTACATACAGTATTATAAAGTGTTTTTTTATGGACAGTACAATGCATTTTTCTGAAGGGGCAGATCACTGATTTGAGTGCAACACCCGAAAAAAATATTTAACCACTACAGTAAAATATAAATCTCATTAAGAAACATCTACAGTGCTGGTCACATGTCCCAACCCTATTTACCTGTCTACCAAGGGCCAGCTGTCAGGCAGGACAATAAGCCCATAGTTTTAGGCAGAAGAAGGCAGATGTGGTGCGGTAAGCGAAAATACATAACACCTGGATGCTTTACTAAATACATTTTTAGATAATGGATTTCCTTTGCTCGTCATTTTCTATTATTTCAGTGTATCTAAATACTAGTGTCTAAGTAATACGTAACATCTAAAACCTTTCCAGAACCACTCTCTACCTCTTCCTACCTCTCCCTAGTATCTCCATCATGATTATTTTACATTTAGAAATACATTATAGAAATGCACATTTATCAACTGGCACATAAATTAATGATCAGGTTGACTAAATGGCAACAAAGCCAAAATAGTGTCTTCTTAGAAAGTGAGGAAGATACTCTCAGTCATTAACAGTCCCCAAATAAAAACTTTGGCAGACAATGGGTAACTAGTCCAAGAACTGATAGAATAATGGATCCTCTAACTTAAATACTATAAGATGAGGGCATACATTTTCTACAAGTTTTTACTCTGCTCTTTACTAAATAGTACCAAAGAATGAAGGGCAGTAATAGACCAGTGGTGACCATAACATTTATTATAGCAATAAACCCAGCATATGAGAGCTATAGTGTTTTACTAACCTAGATACAAAGGTACAATTCCCCTTTACTGGGTAATGTGATTTTTATTTAAAAAAAAATTATATATATATACACATACATATACACACACTCATATATTATTATAAGTATATATATAATATTATATATTGTATATAAAAATTTATTATATTATATATATTATATAATATATATAATTATATATATACTTATATATTTATTTTATATAATATATATATATATATATATATATATACTTTAATGGAAATCATCAAGTGCCAAATAGAAATAAAATATTACGTATCAGTTAAAATTTTCACATTACTCCAGGCAGGAACCATTCAGTAAATCCATCTCCTTAAAATGATATAGAGAGGAAATCTAGACATCTACAAGTAGCAGGAAACATCACCTCAGGTCAAGAATTTCATCTGTAGGAAAGTAGACCCTTAAGAAGCCTCTAATTTGAACTGCGTTGTTGAAATGGGGATGAGAGGTCTGGGAAAACTAACAACACAGAAAAACTCATCAAGTTGAAGTTCCCTCTGCCCGAAACATGTTCTCTCCTCTTTAACCCTCAAAGAAGCAAAAGCTGTTACAACTTTTATGATAGAAGTACCTCTTGCCAAACTCAGCTTTTATAATGTACTGAAAACTTCTTTCATGACTCAAGCTGTTTTTTGTCAAGGGACAGATGTTTTTTTTTAAACAGAAGCTTTCTTTCTTTATTAACAAATTAGAGTAAACATCAAATTTGTGTGGCTGAAAGGGCACAGCTCATGTTGATGGCTTGGGGGAAATAATTTATGTTGCTGAGTTGTTTTTATTCACTCATAACTAGAAACAAGTCATAGTTAGAATTTTTAATAGTGCCTGGTTGTCTCGAGAATCTTCATGGGGCCTTTCTACTCTTATGCGCTCGCTTTTCCATGCAACTAATTGTGCCTGGGGAGGATGTCTCTAGCATTCTCCACAACAAAAATCAGTACCAGATGATCTGTGTCCAGAACCACTGGGCTATACTCACATTCACAAAATAATTATAGGCAGAAACAGAGCATAATATCAGAAAAAGAGCCAGCCTTCCTAAACCACTCAATCTTTTCAGAGAGGATGTGCACCCCCATCCTTCCTGACATATCACAGCTATTTCTAAAATAAACTCAGTATGTATCAGTCCTTTACTCCCTTCTTTCAAAACAACAGTGAATCAAATAACCCAGTGCTCATATTTAGTGGCTTTGGAAAATGTGGCTAAACTGTACCTTCCACAATAAATTCATGAGGACCGCAAGCCCACCGTAACCAACCATATTACAGTGAGCAACTGGAAGATGGTCACACGAGACAGAACTGAACTAGCAGGACCTCCATCCCAATTCCTCTAACACAATTTTTTATAGTTTTGACAATTAGGCACAAACAACTGCTTTTAGGCAGATTGCTATTTATAACATAAAATATATATTAACTTACAGTGATATAAAGGGGTAATAAGCATTCTAATTTTTTAGAGGGCTAGAGCTCCCTGAATAACTATTTGCCTTAGATGTGAAAATCAAGGTCAGAAAAGGACAAACTGATCAGGAACTTTGATTATTCTTCATGGGAAAACGCTCAAGTATTTTATTCCAATCCATTCTGGATATCTCCTTAGATTTTCCCTAAAAGCCTGGCCTCGGAGTCAGAAGTCTGCACTGGTAGTGAATCGTCCCTGTGCCTCCACCTCTCAACTATAAAATGGGAATTATGTTCATCCCCATGTGGCCCCTATATATGACTGAGTGGCAGCCTCTATGGACAGATGTAAGATGATAGCAAGCAAAGTATCTGCAAGATGCTAAGAAAATCATAAACGTATCCTACCAAGTCACCAGAGATCAAAGGACAGAGTTTATTTGCTTTCACATGTACGGCAAGAAGGGCCCCTACGTGGAGAACATCCATTCAGTTGGTAGGAGTCCAGCTGCAAGCAGAAAGCTAAAATAGATCAAGCCAAGAGCAGAGGAGATAGAGAAACTTGTGGACTCTACACAAAAGGAGCAGCTACCACTACATTTCCTAAAAGATGCACAGTAGTAATGCTGTTTATGATAAATAGTAATAATAATAATAATAAGCAAAAGAGCCTAACATTCCTCCACCTTCAAAAGGAAAAATGACCGCTGTTACAAGTTGTGCACAGAAACAGACTTCTCGGGTCTGCCTGCAGGACAACAGGGTGGCATGCATGTTAAAGCACATGGCTGACTGCAGAGGCATCCTTCACAATGACTACCACACTCCTTGTAGGATTTCCTTTATTGGATTTCACAGGATGCAGCCATTGTAAATGGCCCCATATTACTCATACACAAAAAAGCTAATGAGACTCCCTACTCAGTGATTACAGCTTGCCCTGGTTCGGAGGACAGCAAATGGATAAGACTACTTCCTGGAAAAATGTTAACATGCTAGGATATATTATTCAGATTATTGCCCTGAAACAGCTTTACGACATTATTGAATTACATTCCCTTGAATTGCCTGGGCTCCTTTTTTCTATTCAAATGATGCTGGATTGTACCCTTAGACTAGTACCACCCTCCAGTACAGAAGAAAATGAACCAGACAGGAACAGAAGATTAGAGGGACACAAAAATAGTCAAGACTTGCTACTCAATGAACTTGCATTATTGTTAAACAAAAAGCCTTTAAAAATATTTTTTATTTGTAGCTTCCAGAGAAAAATAATAATAAAAATGAAAAAGCAAGAGAAATTTAACACTTCTGGGCACACTTTTTTTTCTTCCAAGCTCCAGTAAAGTTAGTCCAAAGAGACAAAAATAAAACCATAGGGACACACAAGCTGGACTTCGGCCATGATCTGAGTCAGCTAGCTGTTCGCCAGGTGATTGCTCAGATAGAACTGCAAGGCTCTGCTGGAATGTTTTCAAGCAAAAAGCTAAGTTACAGAAAACACAAATCATGATAATCCCATTAATTGAATATGATCATCGCCTTTCCTCTGCCATTTGTCCAATGACTGCTTATATTATTCCTATATTGTAATATGACAAACATTATTCCTATTTTAAGTGTCTAAGAAATACAAAAATGGAGTAAAAATGCCTGTATGATAAGAATGGCCTGTAATCTATAAATTGGGAGGCCATAGGAAATGTTCTCCTAATTTGCCTCCTAAGTTGGCTCAGAACAAACCTTGACCCCCTTGTCTTGTTGGTTGATCACACTCAGATCATCTGAGGTCACTAAGCATTCACAGCCCTTCCTGCTCACGTGGGAAACCCAAAGAAAAGTCCCCTGGGACCCACAAAAGGCACCCTCCCCCCAAAAGAGGTCCTATTTATATGATAATTTTCTAAGGTCAACCTGAAGATTATAAACTTCTCTTTAAACTCTTCTTAAGCACAGGTTTAAGTGAAGCATTAACTTCTATTGACCCACTGCACTTCGGAAGTCAAGCTTCCTAACTCCTCTACTGGGCTCAGTCACAGAAGGAAATAAAAGAGGATGACTTCTAAAGTATTGAGCAGGGTAATGAGTACATGATTGTAATAACAGTAACATGCTTCCTCTTAAAACTTTATGAGTCATAACACATAACAGTAAAGTGTGCAAATGATTTTTACATATGTGTATATATATATAATATACATATAGACACGTCTATATATGTACATATAGACGTGTCTATATATATAATGTGCATATGCATGTATGTATGTACCCACTACCAATTTTCTAATAAAACAGAGAGCAAATGAAAGCAACTCCGACCTTTGAATCATTCACCATCTATATGATCTTAGAGAAGTTACTTAAACTTTCAAACTCAGTTTCTTCATCTACAAATTCCACATACCTATAATCATTATGAGGATTAAACAGACTAATCCATAAGAAACTGTTCTGTAGCCCAATGAATTATTATAATTGTTATTATTATTACTACTGTACAAGTGCCAAGTAATCTGATAGCGTGAAAATCCGACTGAACCATTATTTCGGGTTAAACCTTTCCAATATGTTTGCTTTGGACGTACCCTCATCCTCTTGGTTCTCTAGCCTGAGGGAGAGGAGCTGTCCCTATCACTACATTGTGGACCCCAGCGGGTCATGGAGCAGCTTACCTTGTGGGCACAGGGACCTCAGTCAGGGCACCCAGCATGACGGCCTGCTGCAGCCGAACAAAGGCAATGAAAGGAGAATCTAAGAAGTTGACCTCGCCAACAAGCACGTTGGAGGCTTCGGCATCACGTGGCAGTTTTTTCATGAACTTATTCTTCAGCTGCACGGGAAGAGCCAAGAAAACACAACTTATTTCCAGAGAAGGGAACTCAAAGAATTTCCTTTATATGAGTCTACACGCAACAGGCAAGCCCCGGCTAGCTATTCTTCTATTATGTTTAACCATTCTATCATAATAAACATTTCTCTGTACTTTGAATTCAAAAACATTGAGAGTATAGTCACATGGTTTACATGAGGGTATAGTCACATGGTTTACATTGTTTTAACAATATTTACATATATATCAATTCATTTACTTATTCATTCAATAAATGAGCTGAGAGTCTCCTATGGGCCAGGAACTGATCTAAGCCTTAGGGATAAGGGATGCGTCAACTAATTACATGTCCTCCTTGAGCTCATATTCCAGCAGGGGAGAAGTAAAATATGACTTAAAGTAGTGCTAAGTGCTGAGAAGGAAAAATAAAACACGTAAGGGGGTACTGCTTTAGGCAGGGAGGTCAGGGAAGGCCTCTGAAGAAATACATTTGACACTGGAGTGAGGGGACAAGCCAAGCCAAGATCTGGGCAAAGAACACTGCAGGCAAAGAGAGCAGCAAGCGCAAAGCCTCTGAGACAGGCAAGAGCTTGGCAGTTAGGGGAACAGTAAGTAGGTAAGTGTGGTGGGAGCTGCAGGAGAAAAGGAGAGGAAAGGGCAGCAAATGAAGTTGCAGAGGTTAGGGGGGACCAGGTGGTAAAGGAAATGAAGGCCACAGAAAGAAGTTTTGGATGTCTTAGACGGAACGTACCTACTAAAAGTCCAAGTGGAAACGTGGAGCAGAAAAACATCAATTCAGGAGATACCACCATGTAAGCAGTATTTAAGACCATGGGATAGGATGACACAAGCTCGGGTGTGAGTGTACAGAAGAGGGAGAAGTCTAAACCCCGGGCTACTCTACCTTTTATAGGAACGGGAGGGGATATCAGCAGAAGACATTGAAAAAGAGCAGCCAGTGAGGTAGGGAGAGAACCAGGACTTCATCAACTGTCCGGTGAAGAAAGGGCTCAAAAAGGAAAGGGTATCAGCTGCTGAGCCAAAGCCTGCTGGAAGTTCAAATAAGATGAGAACTAAGAAGGAACCAATGAATCTGGCAAGGTGGAAGGGCTGGGTGATCCTGACAAGAGCTGTTACAGTGGACACCAGGCTACCCAGTAAAGAATGAGAGGTGAAGAAGTAGAGACAGGGAGTGGAGAGAATTATTTTGCGAAATGTTGCTGCCAAGAAAAGCCAAGAATTAAGGAGGTAGGTGAAGGAAGGCATAAAACAGGGGATTTTTTAAACGGGAAATATGATAACACTTTGGAGTGTGCATGAGGATGATCTAGTAGAGACAGATTATTGCTCTAGGAGAGAGGGGATAAATGCAAAAGCAGCTCAAGCAACCGTGAACTACTGAGATGATGAGATGATGTCCACACACAGGTAGAGGGATTAACTTCAGGTGGAACACAGAGAGCTCATCAATCTCAGCTCGGGAAGGCAGGGTACAGATGGGGGTGATCTGGCAAGTTTGTGGGGTGAAGATGAGGGCTTCTGAGGACTTACATTTTTGCAGTGAAATATGAGTGATCTGATGGTGAGGAGGAGGTGGGATGTACATGAGAGCTTGAGGAGAAAGGTAAAGGGGTAAAGTGGTTTTCTTGGAGAGTAAACGTTGCTTAACAGTCACTTTGAAAAGTTATCTTGTAGCTGTTATTCGTTCCTTTCCCCTCCTCCCCAGCTCCCACTTAGAGTAGGATTGTTCAAGCACCCTTCATTGAGTGGGAAACACCTCCCCAAAGCTCAAGGAGAACATCTCAACAATCATAAAAGGATGGAGGTAAGAATTTTGCAGAACCTTATGAAACACACAGACTTCTAGGATACACTTATCATCAATATGAATGTCTCTCCCCTCAAGTCAAAAAGTTAACAGTGAACTTTTTTTGCCATGGATTATTGCTGATATGGAAAGTGGGAGACATGGTCCAATTTTCCCCAATAATGAAAAATTATAGTAACATTTAATTTTCAATTTCCATTTAAAGAGGGAAAATAAGTGCCATGACAGTTAATTCCCCCAAACTATCACCCTCAGTAGCATTTTTATGAGATTCTTTCATTTGGTAATTCATGCAAGAAGAAAGCTGTGAGTCAAAAAAAAAAAAAAAAAAAAAAGTTGGGGTTAATAATTTAGTGGAAACGAAAAAGAAAAATAAAGCAAAGGCAAGATATATATTTTTAGATGTCAGAAACATGACTACTTCTAGCAGTAAAAGACGTTTCCAAAGTTTACACCGAGGGAAAAAAAAAAAAAAAAAAAAAAAGTTGGGGTTAATAATTTAGTGGAAACGAAAAAGAAAAATAAAGCAAAGGCAAGATATATATTTTTAGATGTCAGAAACATGACTACTTCTAGCAGTAAAAGACGTTTCCAAAGTTTACACCATTAATCCTTCAAAAAATACTAATATTTCAAAAAAATCTGTTTACGTTCTACAGATATGAAAAGAGCAGCCACGGGAATGGTCTAAAAACATCAAATTGCCAGAATTGTTATTATAGCCTAAGAAAGTTACAGTAATGAATTGTTCTCTGTAACACAGAGTAGAGTGTGGGGTACAGTCAAGTGACACAAACGCATGACAAACTATCACTGCAAGAGTCACCTTCTTCCACCTCTTTCCAGAGAGAGCTCCCATTACCAACACAGTACAAGAAGCTCTATAATAATCCAATTCTCTCCAACACTCTTTGCTCTAGTTAGGCAAGCAATCTGATCATAATCTCCTTCTGTTTTATGTACTTAGACTCCCATACTTAGGATCAAAAACTGTCCTTTCCTCATTTCTACCTTTTCTAAACTTCAGAACTCAGAACAAGCCTTTCTACTACCTCAGTGCTCCTCCTTGGGAATTCCAGAAGCATTCATTTCTGAATCACACGTTTGCCGAAGGTGAAGTCTTTCTCCCCAGCTTCCGGAGGGTTAGGACAGTTTATTCCCCGTGGTACTAAACACTTACTTTGCACATAATTCAGCTGTAATAAATATTTTGAATGGCAGCAATGAATTCTGTAGCACTAAAAATCAGACCACAAGACCATCGAATGCCCAGGAAAGTTAGAGAGGTTTTAGAGGCTCATTCTAGACCATACTAACTATGTCTGGATCTTCTATCACTAAGCAACTACCTGACCCACAACACACAGAGAATATTCCACAGTCAACTATTTTCTTCCACAAAACGCTTTACTAGGACTATGGTACCTTTACTGAGATGACTGTACCATCTTGGAAAATTAGAAGTATATTTTTACAGCTAAAGGAACTGTATTCTATGTGTTCTGAAGAGAAGTAGTTATAAAGATATGTTCCTTTAGATCAGCATACCTCAAACTGTGTTTGTGGAATACTAGTGTTCTTGGACAAACTAACAGCTATTCTAAAATAGCAACGTGTGGCACCTGAGGCGCCCCAGAACTTAGTCCTTTGATGGCTCTTTTCTTTCTACACACACTCCCTGGGTGATCTCAATCAAGTCCCATGCCTTTAAATACCATCTACATACTGATGACTCACAAATTTATATCTTCAGCCAGGACCTCTTCCCTGAACTCCAGTCCTATAACATCGCTACTTGGATGTCTAATAAGCATCGCAAAGTTCACAAATCCAAAACTGAGCCCCCTAAGAGTCCCCTCAAACTAGCTCTTCCTGGAGTCTTCCTCATCTGGTTAATGGCAGCTCCATTCTTCCACTCCTCAGGCCCAAACCTTGCTGTCATCCCACATCCCCTCCTCTCACACCCCGTGTCCATCTTATCAGCAAATCCTGTTGGATTTATATTCAACGTATATCCAGAATCCAACCATTTCTCACCACCTTCACTGCCACCACCCTGGTCCACATTATGAGCATCTCTCTCCTGGGTTATGGCATTGGTCTCCCGGCTGGATTATCTGCCTCTGCCCTTGCCCCCCAGTCTGTTCTCCAAAGCAGCCAGAGCAATCAAATCAGGAGTCAGATAAAACCCTCTGTTGGCCCCATTTCACTGAGAGGCAAGACAATATCTTTATGACAAGCTGCAACCCCAGCATCATCTGGCTCCCCGTCAGTTCCCTGACCTCCTTTCCTACTGTCTTTTCCCAGTCTTCTCCTGACCCCCCACTCTAGCCTCCAAGTCCTCCCTAAAACTCGCCAGGCACACTCTTACCTCAGGGCCTTTACACCTGCTGTTGCCTCTGAATGGAATGTCTGCATGGCTTCCTCCCTCATTTCCTTCAGATCTTTACTTAGGTCACTTTCTCATCAGTCATAATTTCCCGGGCCACATTAGTTAAAATTTCAACCTCCTTCTCCCCACAGATTCTTCTTACTCCTCCTTCCTGCCTCATTTTTTAGTTCTTTGTATTTATTATAGTCAAGCATGTTGCATGTTTTACTTATCTTCTTTATTATCTCCCCACTAGACTACCCACTAGAATGTAAGCTCCCTAACAGTAGGAATATACATTTCTTTTGTTCAGTGTTGTATCCCTAATGCCTAGGAGAAAAGCTGAATAAATATTTGTTGAATGAATGAATGATGGTTATTATTTCTGCTCTTCACGATAAGCTTTTCTAATGCTTCTTTTAAAGTAGTAGGTTCTGGGCATCCCACCACTAGCCAGGCCATCTAAGTGGACAAGAGGCCTAGATATGGCCTATCTTAGTAAACAGTGACTGGTAACAGTGTTACCATTCACACAGGGACCAAAATATTTTGGAAAATTAATACTCAAATGTGCAAAAACCAATATTTCCCTTTCACCTGAGGTTGTTCCCCTCTTTGTTGAAAGGGCCTGTCACAGTACTGTCCACACTAGGAGAGAATGAGGTCAACACCCAAAATGAAACACACAAAATCATGAGAGAAAAATGGATGAAAAGTGACTGCTGAGTCCCCAGCCCAGGCCCTGAGGTCCTGCAGCTTCTCCATTCTGTGAACTCATCAAGAATTCTTACTAGTTATATAAGCCAGAAAATTCCATTTAGGGCTTATATTAATTTGAGGTGATTTCTGTCTACTGAAGTCCAGACCCTTCAAAAAAGTTCATTCGTTAAATAAATTTGTGGAGTACCATGTTAAATAGAATTAAATAAGTTTCTATACTATATACTCTCTTAGAGTTTTGAATATGCCTATATGCCTAGGAATGCTTTATCTCCCACTAGGAGATAAATAAGGCACATTTTGATATGAAAACAGATTTTAAAATGCTGTTTGAGGCAGAAATTTTCTCATCTTCCATTTAATCCTACTCTCAGCTCCATTTAATTCTCTTCAAATTTAATGGGTGCCTCCAATGTTCAAGGCCTGATAGTGGGCACTGCAGAGAACAGACAGACCCTACTCTCCTGAAGTTTATAGTCCAATAAAGAGAAGCGACTATAGAAATAGCTCTAATGAAAGAAGAAACATGAAGCAATACGAAAGGTATATTGTTCAACGGAGGTCACAAAACATAGCAATCACACCCGGCAACAGAGTTCAAGGAAGGCTCTTCTCTGGATCAAGGTTTAAAGATCCCTCTCATAAAGGTGGGCTCATCAAATACTGATTCATACGGGTTCTCTTTTTCAAGTACTTCAATAATATTTGATAAAGGAAGAACTAATGACTGAAGTATAAAACCATTTCTGGGCTTACACAATAAAATGCGAACAATAATAAAGTACTAACAAAAAAACCTGTCAGGGCTTCCCTGGTGGCGCAGTGGTTGAGGGTCTGCCTGCTGATGCAGGGGACACGGGTTCGTGCCCCAGTCTGGAAAGATCCCACATGCCGTGGAGCGGCTGGGCCTGTGAGCCGTGGCCGCTGAGCCTGTGTGTCCAGAGCCTGTGCTCCGCAGCAGGAGAGGCCACAACAGTGAGAGGCCCGCGTACCGCAAAAAACAAAAAAACAAAAAAACCTGTCAACATTACACAGAATGGTGTAGAATAACCATTCTTTTATTGGCTATAAAAGATAAAAGATAATGAAAAGATAATGAAAGATAATGAAAATAAGAACAGACGTTAAGGCTTTCAAATCAGGTTGAAGATCACCCAATAAATTCATCTGGATTGAATTCCAATGATAAAGTTTGACATCCTTTTCTTATGAATCATTAGCTGATTCTCCAAGGGATACCCAGCCTGCATGTTATGCAGGGCCAACTACGAGAACACACACAGTGGAAAAAAATTCCTTTAGCCAAACTTGATTCCAAAGAAATGGATTTCAAAGGGCTGCCATGTGGAGGTACAATTGGTAAAAAGATACTTTGGCTAGCTCAGCGATTTGGGGACACTTTTTTGTCGTTACCAGGTAACATCACCAACTCTGTGAATCCAGGGATGTATATTTCAGGTTCCTTTTATATTAGCCTGTATTCTTTCTTCCAAAGTAAGGTCTTGCTACAATTACTCAGAAGTATACGGCTTGCCCTCTGCCATAAATATTTACTCTTAGAATTTCTTAACCTTCCTTACTTTCTGAGCAGCTTTCTAACAACCCAGTGATCAGAGTACTAGCATACCAAGAAACTAGAAATTATGAAGGGATAAAGCAGAACAAGTAGACTGATTATAACAGAGACAGCTTACTTGGGATGACCACCCATGTGATGACGGGAACGTTACTCATACACAAGCAATATGCATCACATATAGCTAATTGAAAAAAAATCAATCTTCCATATTCCACTCAGGTCTTAGATTCTCGTGCCCTTTCCTATGAAAACAGTTTGTATTACAATTTTAGGTTTTCTATATGGGACCTGTCACAATGTAACTGTAATCAATCTTGATTGACTGGGATACCATTATGGCGTCCTCGCCTTCTTGCCATCATCCTCAGACCTGCAGCATCACCTGGTAAGTAGGTCCAGGCTATCATATTATTCCTCAGTCACTAGGCAAGTACCTAAACCCTACCTCTTTTTCTTTGCCATTATTAGCACATGTTAAAATAAGTGTAATCAAGTGTCATTTATAACCAGGAGCACTCACAATTTGTCATTTGAGTCTGATTTATTAGAACAGCCTATAGGCTGTTCAATGCTCTTACAACAAGTGTTGTTTTAAAAACCATTTAAATTTGAGTACACTTTTTCATTATTTTTCCAAAGCTTACATCTACCCCCATTCCATACATTCTCTTTTCCTCTCCAGAAGACTGATTTTAATCTTCTAATCTGTGCTTATTCTCAATTCACCCTGCCTAATGCCTCATGTCAACAGGCTGACAACCACCTGCTTTCCTGAGCAAAGAGCTTATTCCCGGCTTCCTTATTGGTGTTCTTTTCTCTCTTATTTTCTTCTTCTTAGCTTATTTTCTCTTTTTCCTGCTG
>NW_006770403.1:757434-765243 GCF_000442215.2 Lipotes vexillifer | reverse complement strand
TCCTGCTGATTTCCTCCTTTCCATTCTCTTTGAAAATTGCCAGCTCTTATTGTTTCCCAAACAAACTCATCTGGTAATCTCAAAATCATTCTAGGTCACCCTAGTACCATGTCCTTCCAGTGCAAAGGTATCTGTATTAGTGGTAAAATGGGGTCACCATAATTATCAGTTTAGTGATACATATGACAGCCTCAGTTTACACCACTGTCCTGGTGTAATTGTTAATATTACCTTCTTTCATTCTCAAAAGTGTTTTGGGCTAAGGAAAAAAGTTATATGATCACTCTACATTTTAATCTCACTGAGGTTGACTCCTGAGCAGTGTCTAAGATATGGCATTGGAAAATAATTATATGCTATGAAAACTTAAGACTCAAGGAACTCAAAAGTATGAGGGATTGCCTGGATCAAACAGCATCTTAGTAAATTATGCTCTCTGAGTATGAATTTATTCATTTACTATATACTAACAATATTAACTGTTAAGATAGGAAGAAAAGCGTTCTCTCACTCACCATAAGTGAAATGATTCTTCCTCTGCCCACTCCCTTTTTCTACACCTTGGGAAAAGTGGCCAATATGATGAATGAAGTTTGACAAATTCATTGGAATTTTTCCTAATGAAAGGGTTGCAATGCCTTGAAGACAAGAAGCAAGCTATTTTCTCTTACAGCAAGACAAATGAATGGATAAAAGAGATTTTACCTCCTAATCCACATGGCTGGTTAAATAAGATTCAGAGTCAGTTTCCTACGCTCAATTATAACTCCATCATAACTCATGTTTCCTAAGTCTGTCAATCCCAGAATTTAGATTCTGCATGGGTGGTTTTAGACACGGAGCTGTATATTTGGTAAACTAGAAATTTCCAACCTAAATAATGTTTCTGAGAGACTTCAGTTCCAGTTATTGTAAATTAGCTTCCATCACACCAACCCTTCCGGTAAGAAAAACTGAAAAGCTGGACTTCTATAATCTGTTTAAAGGAATCAGAAAGTTACTATGACATTAAAAACCTAAGGAGCCAATGTCCCTGAAGAAGGAAACTGCATAAAGGTGAGGCTAAATTCAGCTCACCTTTTTCTTCTAAAGGCATTTGATGATTCCTAAGTAGCTGAAGAGATTCAAAAATTGAACAGAGCCTTCAGCAGTCTCAAAGTGATGGGCAAACATGCCAGGCATTCAGTTGGGATCCCTAAAGGACAAGACTAAAGGCGAAAGGGCAAACTAGTAATAAACCAATGCACATAAAGAGTGAAACCTAGCTTCCAATCAGCTCAATTCCAGACTAAATATTAAGTTGGCCTGCCCCCAGCCTAAATGTCAGCCAAAAGCAAAAGAAATAATCTCTGAAGAAAAATAACATTATCATGTTATCAAATATCAAACACAATATCAAATTAGCTCTACTATATATATAATATATATATAATATACATAATATCTGACATTCAATCAGAAATTGCTAGGCATACTAGTAGACAAGATCAACTGACTAGAACCCAAGAGAAAAAAAAAAGAAATTAGAAACAAATTTAAAGGAGCTACATATTGTAGTTATCAGAGATAGACTTTGAAATAACTTAATCACAGTTTTAAAACACTGATGAGATGGAGACTTTCAGAAGAATCCATTTAAAAAACAAACCAGATGTCCTAGAGATTAAAACATGTATCAATGACTAGTTAAAGTCAGTATTATTCATAATTTGAAAATAGAATGTATCAAAATTTGTGGAATGCAGCTAAACAAGTGCATGGAGTAAAATTCATAGCCGAAGTGCAAACATTTCCAAAGAAGAAAAGCTAAAGTTTGATGATCTAAATACTATATATCTCAAGGAATAAGTATAAAACAGCAAATGAACTCAAAGAAGGTAATAATAAAAATAAGAGAAGAAATCATGACATTAAAAAACCAAACCTGCTATGCTGATCATGTGTCCATATTGTAAAAAATTATCAAGTAGATTTTATCACAAATATGTTTCACTTTAATAAAACAATTATACTACAATGGGTGTCTTAATAAACAAACGGTTATTTCATTCCAATTCTGCTTACATGTAGTGCTCCCTTGGCAGGAAACCTTTAAAGGAAGTCAAGGATGGTGAAAAACTAAAACTGTATTCCAAAGTCCTACCTCATACGTCAAAGGCTTTTGTAAAGATTAGAAGAGATAAGAGGTAAAATGCCTAGCAAGATACAAAAACATGTGGGGCTCACTCCTCCCCCACCTTCTTTTTAGTTTCTCCAACATGGAAAGTAAACCTTTCTACTGCCTTCTTTCTTCCTACCATGCATATCCAGGAGACCACCTGATTGTGCTATGTTGGAGGTGACATATTCCTGCCTTTACCTTCCAATGGTATACAAACCCTAATCTCTCACTACTCAACATAAATATAATATAACCTAACCCAGTATACTTCTCTCAGGTTAAAATTAGCCTCCAACAGGGGTGGGAAGAAAAAGCAGTCCATCAAAAGCAGCCTTGTGAAAACTAATCCCTGGGATAATTTTGAAATAGATTTGACCTACCAAGAGCTATGTGTATATATTTGGAACAGACCTACCATCTCAAATGCTGGGGGTCCTAGAGTATGATAGGTGGAGACCAGTGTACTGCCTCCATCTGGCCTCTATGGTTAACTGAAGACTGTCCCTATGGCCCACCCTCCCCCAAGTTTCCAGCAGCCCTCTCATCCCACATCCAAGGAAGAAGAGGACTGATCTGAACTAATCAAATTCTAAAAGTCAATTCGCTTACACTAGCTTTTCTCAGGTACTAGGAAAATAGCTCTTTTCACTGAAATCTCTATTCTAGCCTCTCTTTGTAGTAGGGGGTTCTCAGTGCAAAGAGCAGGCCTACTCTTGAGTTCCTAGTACAAGGAGTCTCTTTTGCTTCTAGGCTCTTCACAGCTACCAAGATGAGGCAGAAGGCTCTGCCTAGGTCACCAGGGTTCTGCTGTGGGGTTTGCAGTCAAAGCCTCAGTCAGTAAGAAAGAGTTCCTTGGCCTTTGATGCTCTGTGTTCATATTTCCCGGCATGATCTTCTTGGAAGTGTTGGGCTGAGAGCAGGTTTGGGTGTTTCTAAGTAGCCTAGACAAATACCATCTTAAACACACCCCAGCATTCCATTCCTAAATCTCACTTCTTTACTGTAAATTGTGTGGTTGCCCAACAAGGAAACGTCAGAACAAGGAAAAAGATAGAAATTGCTGTTTTATAAGCTTAATCGGGTATTGCTTTTTATTTTAAGAATATGCAAGAAAAGTTATCTCAAAACTTTCCTGTTAAATAAAGACAGTCTTTACTCATCCAGTAAGCAAATTTGTGGGATAGGACTTACTTGGTGTGATAGAGAGAACTGCCGGAATAATTACTTTAAACGTTTTTTGTATTGTCTTTATTGACTGACCTTTAGGTTACCTTCAAGCTGTAATTTAGAAGAACATTTTCACTGGCTAAATTTAAAAACCATCAGCCCAATGTCTAAGAGGCTAAAAAGAGGAGCTATTGCTTAATTGCCTAAAGAATCCAAAATTTAGACAATCACTTAAGAACTTCTACGATATGGTCTGAGATTTCTAGAGTGTATAAACTATGAAAGAGGGCAAAGTCATTAAATAAGACAAAATGCCAAAAGGTTCTGTGGCTACATGTTTTTACTTTCTGAACACTATTCTACTTTCACTTATTCCATTTTTTAAAATACAAAATGAAAACAGTCCCCTGAGGGTGATAATTTGATTTCCTAATTTTTCCTTCCAAATATAGACATCTCACCACCATTAATGCAAATGATTCTGCAAAGCAGCACATTTACAAATGGCTATTAAACTAAATATAACATTAAATACAATCCATCAGTTCTGATTTCCTAAATAGGATGAAATTTCAAGTGCTGACCTAGTTTTTAAAAATCAACTTGCCAAAATCTCTAGTCACATTTTTTTGTCTTACATCACTAAAAAATATCAATATGTTTATAGCTATTTACAGTGTTTAAAACATTTTCACATTTACTATTTTACTTGAATTCTTACAGAAAGTTTACAAGAAACGTACTATTTAACCATTTTACAGATGAGGGAAACAAAAGTTCAAACAGTTTAAAGGACTTCAATGAAATTCATACAGCTAAATGGCCAAGCCAGAATGTGAATTCTGTCCACTTCACTACACTGTGAAACCCTTACATTTCTGATGCATATATTTTACTACCTGAAGTTTACAAGATATTGTCCTGAAACTTCTAAACCTTTTACATAGCAAACCAATGTTAAGCATCTGCAATGGTTTAGGTGCTGTACAGATATCCTTTAAAAATTTTAGGAAGCACATTTTAAAGTATTCAACAGGATTTAATTACATAAAATAAAATGAGTCAGAGAGAGAGAGGGAAAGCAGAAAATCCATATAAAAAATAGCACTTTAAAAAGTATTTAAAGAAAATCAAGAACCTGCAAATTTTAGGTGCTAATTGAGTTGGGTAACGTTTTTAAAAGTTCTTTTTCCTCTTTCATTGTTGTGTCATGAACTCCACCATACATAAAGGCAGGTCAGGGAAGGAAACTTGAAATAATCATTAATCTATCTGGTGGGAAATGCCCTCTACCCAGATGTCCCCTTAGATGCTAACTACAATCTATGCCTCCAAACTCTAGCCAAGCCTGACCTGGACTGCCCCAACCTTCCCTGACTTTGTTCACAGGATCCTCACCTTCCCTCTGAGATTATAGACTTATCACAATGCATTGATTGACTGGCTTGGCTGTGACTCTTCTTAGATGATAAGTACCTTTTAAAAAGGGTTCTAAAGTACCCTGTAAAAAGAAACTACATATTATTCAACTTTGTTTCCCCAAAGCCTTATAAAGGCACCAACTTGCAGTAAATGTACACTACATGTTTCTTAAATGCCTGGAACCCATGTGATCATGCCTGTGTTGTGGCATCTTTACATTCTGCACAGATAAAAGCAAGGATACTGAAGGCTCCAAGAAAAGTGTTCCATTTGGTGGAAGCAAACTTAAGAAAGGTCTCTGGTGAGAAGCAAAAAGCCTTTATCGATTCCAAAATTTATGAGCATAGGTCAATGAAAAATAACTTTTATTTTTGGGCTGCATGGTAGCTACCATTCATTGTGGCTTTTTTTTTTTTTTTGAATCCCTGCCGAAGTTCCGTAAAGACCTACCTTCTCCAGGATTTATCAGTGAGATTTTGAAAGGGAGTCCTGCTTTTGGAGAATTACTGCATGTTGCAGCCCTTCCTAATTTAAGATTTCAAATCTCTGATTAGTAAAACTGCACTCTAAAGGCATTGTTGTTACCAAGAGGCACAAAAGTCTCCAATAATAAGTTCAAATTATTAGTAGTAATACTAACGATTACTAACACTTTTTAATCAACAGGCACCAGACCAGGAACTTTGCATGCGTTATTTTATTAAATTCTCATCACTCTTCTACAAGCAGTTACTGTTGTCATTGTTTACACCAGAGGAAATGAGATTTAGAGATTACACAGCTTGACTAAGATCAAGAAACTGGGAAAGGCAGAGAGAGGATTCAAAGCAAAGTCTGTCTGTTTGCAGAGCCCAAGCTTCACCACGCTAAACTTGGAGATTATACAGATTGCCAATAAACACATGAAAAGATGCTCAACATCACTAATCATTAGAGAAATGCAAATCAAAACTACAATGAGGTATCACCTCACACCAGTCAGGATGGCCATCATCAAAAAATCTAGAAACAATAAATTCTGGAGAGGGTGTGGAGAAAAGGGAACCCTCTTGCACTGTTGGTGGGAATGTAGATTGATACAGCCACTATGGAGAACAGTATGGAGGTTCCTTAAAGAACTAAAAATAGAACTACCATACGACCCAGCAATCCCACTACTGGGCATATACACTGAGAAAACCAGAATTCAAAAAGAGTCACGTACCACAATGTTCACTGCAGCTCTATTTACAATAGCCAGGACATGGAAGCAACCTAAGTGTCCATCAAAAGATGAATGGATAAAGAAGATGTGGCACATATATACAATGGAACATTACTCAGCCATAAAAAGAAACGAAATTGAGTTATTTGTAGTGAGGTGGATGGACCTAGAGACTGTCATACAGAGTGAAGTCAGTCAGATAGAGAAAAATAAATACCATATGCCAACACATATATATGGAATCTAAATAAGATTAAAAAAATGGTTCTGAAGAACCTAGGGGCAGGACAGAAATAAAGATGCAGACATAGAGAATGGACTTGAGGACACAGGGAGTGGTAAGGGTAAGCTGGGATGAAATGAAAGAGTAGCATGGACATATATACACTACCAAATGTGAAATAGATAGCTAGTGGGAAGCAGCCGCATAGCACAGGGAGATCAGCTCGGTGCTTTGTGACCACCTAGAGGGGTGGGATAGGGAGGGTGGGAGGGAGACGCAAGAGGGAGGGGATATGGGGATATATGTTTATGTACAGCTGATTCACTCTGTTATAAAGCAGAAACTAACACACCATTATAAAGCAGTTATACTCCAAACAAAGATGTTAAAAAAATTTTTTTAATTAAAAAAAAATACATTAAAATCCCTCGTTTCTCTTTGATTGACGGTTCTAGCCCACAAGATAGTTATCTTGTCTTTCACTGAACTGCTGCAGTTTATTGTCAGCACCACACAGTTTATCTGGTCTCTCCAACTCCAAGAAAGATGTTAAAAAGAAAAAAAATTCAAGTGGAGAAAAAGAGAATGAGCTTTGGAGTCAGAGTTATCAGCAAATCTCAATTCTTCTTTTTCCTGGCTGTGGTTACCTTGGGCAAATTACTTCCTGTCTTTAAGCTGAGTTTCCTCATCTGCAAAATGGGGATAATAAGTGACCCCCTCATGGAGTTAAGAGGAGTAAATGAGATGATATTTGAAAATGTTTCAACTCAGTGCTGAGCAAGTAATAGACCTCTCAATACATGAGTTAAATGGAGGAATATTATGAGACTCTGAGCCTAAAAAACATAAGTGGAGACAGAATGTTGAAAACAGATTTGAGAAAAATTAAAAGGCAGAATATACAGGACTTGCTGAATACCTGGATAAAAGCAAATATTTCACCAATACTGAAGAATAACGGATACACCAGTGAGAATCTGGCTGAGCACTAAAAATATCTGTGTCCTCAATTTTTATTGTATTATAACCTAAGCAACAGTTGCTGAAAAGATCACAGTAACTTATCTTCTGCATTTAGCCTCTTCATCTGTAAAGTGAGGTTGATAATAATACATCACATGTTGTAAGCTCCTAGTACGGTGCCTGAAATAGCATAGTGGATATTCAATAAATAGTAACAATAATTATGATGTCAGAGTTTTAATATAATCCTAGGATCTATGGGAAACAGATGATTGGAAAAATAATAAAATTTCTCTCTCCCAAAGGAAAAAAGTAGTTACGTTGGCACCACATTTAATTCAGATATCCAATTCTCTGAATTTAGATAGAAATCTCTCTGCCCAGTCTGTATCATGGACCTAAAAATATATATTCATCCAGTACAGTACCTCTCTAGGTAAGTTAATTCTACCAAGTGAATCACTGCATGAGTTTTAACTTCAAAAGTTTGCAGAGCTATTTTCACCATGGTAAGGCTAGAAAAAATCAGATACACTGAAGGTTTAAGTGAGCGTGGGTTTATCAGTGCAGCTATACTGTAAAACAAGTATAATGGCTCACAGTAAGGGCACCATTTTATCTGCATTCCCTCAGAATGACACACTTGACCTTGAATGACTTGTTTTCAGC
>NW_006770403.1:733564-757424 GCF_000442215.2 Lipotes vexillifer | reverse complement strand
AGCAGGAAAAAAAAAAAAATACATGACATGCTTTACTTCTAACTCTCACTCTAACTATTAATATCTTAAAAGCAGTGTCTGTTTACAGTTCCCCTTCTCCCACCCCAAAAAGAAAGATCCTAAACCCAGGGCTTCTTTCATTCTTTCTGCTCCACAACCTCCAGCTACCATTGGGAGAGAGGGATTGCAGAAGACAAAACAAACAAGCAAACAAAAATTAGCAGCATGGAGTTAGTGACTTCAAGAGAAAATTATAGTTTAAGGGGAAATGTTTCTTGTGCATTCTTTTCTGCACGCATCCCAGTCGGGGTAGCTAATAAAAAACAGAGACTGCTCTTTTAAAAACAAAAAGTTCAAGAGATGGGGTGGGGGGGGTAGGGTGGAACCATCAGAGGCAACATAGGCAACCAAGAGTCTAAAGTTAACGGCTTGGCAAACACCCATGCAGGGTGCTTTTCCTGCACGGGACTGAGCAGACACTGTCCGGCGCCCGCAACATCTGCTCCACCCCCGTGCTGTCCAGGAGCCGCGCAAAACTCTGCTCTCAGCACCATGTGAACCTCAGAGCTGGTGGTCCAGGCTTCTCTGTCCTCAATCTGACCTGCAGTTCCCTGCATTCGGAACAAAAGAAAAAGGCAGGGCTTTTATCAAAGCATAGAGCAGCAGTTCTGAACTTGGGGTCCTTGGTAGGGACCCAGGGAGCCCATGGGCACTTTGAAATTATATGTAAGCTGTTAGGCCTACACATTTATTGTGCATTTCTCTGGTGAAAGCGTCCGTTGTTTCACCGCAAACTCAAATGGATCCTTGACATGGAAAAAGCTTAAGAACCACTGCACTAGAGAGTCTGAACTGAAAACAGTATGTAAGGAAGGCCCAAACTGTTACTCTCTGAGGTGTAGACCTCTACACAGTGTTCCTACTGAAAGACTTTTGTGGCCCAAAGAATGGAAAATTTGGAATTTCTAAGCAATAGGGAAAAAGACACACAGAATGCCACAGTGGGAAATGGAAAGACTCCCCTCTACTCTAGATGTGTGTCCTCAGCAAGAACGTGGCCCACAGCTGATTCTCGCAGAATTTTGAAACTGGAAGGGACGTAGAAAGGCCAGTTCTGGCTCTCCTGAGGCCCAGAGAAGCTAAAATTCATTCAAGGTCACACTCCCAGAACGGAGGCAGGGGCAGGACAGATGCCCTCGTCTACTCTGTTCCCACCACACCATTGGAACAGAAAATAATTAAAATAATCATCCATTAAAATACTTTTTTTTAAAAAAGCCATTGAGTGAAATTGTATAAATGCAGAAGTACCTTTCACTTAGCATATCCAATGTGGTAACATTGAAAACATTGAAAAATCAGCCTGTAAAACTAACAAGTAGACATAACTCTTAAGACCTGTCTGGGTGGGGTGCTTTAATATCTGATTACTTGGGGTCTAATAAGAAAGTATCAATAAAATGTCCATCTCCAGAGAGACAACAGAGGCAAAACACACTATCTACTGACTTCCAAACGGCTGCTGGCAGTTCCCTGAGAATTCAATACTATCAGCTGGAAACATTTAAACCAGGTCCTTCCAGGGCTGGGACGTACAAGGGACCATATGGTCCCAGCAGAACACTTCAAACAGGCAGCTGTATAGCTATAATTAAATCTGTAGTAGTCATGCTATTATTTATTTAGCAGATTTTTTTTTAACGTACCCTTCACTGAGGTCTCTGAGAACACACACCAAATTAGAACAATAGAAAATACTGAAGAAGCAGAGAAAGAGAATCAAGGGGCTGACAAAGGAGCAGGCAACAGCTTTCCAAAAACTTCCCTGAGAGGTTTCTCATTTGTACCTGATGAGCTCTGACTGAGCACCCGGAGGTGATGGTCACTTTACTGACATGAGTAATGAACCCGAGGATCAGCTCACTCCTTTGTTCCACGGTACACTCCACTGCAAAGCTCTACCTCTTTCTGAATCTTGAATCCCTATCTGCCATTCATTTGACATTCATCGAATCAGAAAATCTTAAAAGAACTCAAAGATGATCTAGTCCAATTTCCCACCCAATAACTATATTCTTAACGTCGAGTCATTTGCTTCTTCTTGAACATGACTGTGAAAGAAAAAAGCATTCAACTCAAGAATTAATTCAAATGTCACTTCTGCTCAATCCCCAGCCCCTGGCAGAACTCATTCTCCCTTCTCTGGTCTAAGATATCTACCACCCTATATTATTTACAGATTTGTCTCACAGTCTATAATCAGAATCCCTAAAAGGCAGAGACTGGATCCTATTCATTTTTGTAGTCCTGATCCATTATATAATACTTACTGCAAAGGAGGACTTCATAAATAACTTAGTGATGAAGCTCTATTTCCTATCCAATTCTTACTTATATTAAAATAAAAACTGCTCCATGAAACAAGCACCCACAATCACAAGTTTATGTCTACGGCAACAGACGGTAAATCTGTTCTCTTTAACTGGAAGGCAAGCTTCATGAACTTTCTACCCCTCAAACCTTCTCATCTCTGAAAGTTATGGGTGAGGGGCTTCCCTGGTGGTCCAGTGGGTAAGACTCCACGCTCCCAATGCAGGGGGCCCGGGTTCGATCCCCGGTCGGGGAACTAGATCCCACATGTATGCCGCAACCAAGAGCCTACATGCATGCTGCAACTAAGATCCCACATGCCAAAACTGAACATGCCACAATGAAGATCCCACGTGCAGCAACTAAGACCCAGTGCAGCCAAAATAAATAAATAATTTAAAAAATAAAAATAAAAGTTGTAAGTGAGTTACTTCAACTATTCTTCTCAGGCTAGTGCCCAGGTAGCTCACCATCCTAGTTCCCATAACCACATCCCCTCAACTGTTTTTGAAAATGGACACCTTTGGGGATTCCCTGATGGTCCAGTGGTTAGGACTCCACAGTTTCACTGCTGAGGGCACGGGTTCAATCCCTGGTTGGGGAACTAAGATCCTGCAAGCCGCACAGCGTGGCCAAAAATAATAATAAAATAAATTTAAAAAAAAGAAAATGGACACCTTTGAAAAATCTGAATCTGATGAAAGTTATAAACTTTCTGTCCAAATAAAGTAAGATTTTCCCCATCATTCACTTCATGTTTGAACTTACACAAGTGTACATTTATTCTTGTTAAATTCTTTATGGGTTCAGGCTGTCAAGATCATTCTCCATCGTGATTCTATCATTTAAAATTTAGATAGCTAACCATGTCCATTTTGTGTCCTCTGAGAATCTGACAAACATTGTATCTTAATCCAAATTGCTAATAAATCTGTTCAGTAGGACAGCTAAAAAGTGCCACGGCATTAGAAATTCCTTCTACATTTACACTGGTTATTAATGTATACACCTGAGTGCAATTATTCTCTAGTTGAGAACCACTGATGGTCATAAGCTCTCAGTTCATCCTAGTGCTTACAACTATATCATCATGGACCCTATGGATGCCTTACTACAACCAAGTGGCCTGCTCAGAAAAGAAAATGTGATATATAAATATACTTGTGTTCTTCTATTTAATATATAGAGCAATAACTTAGATCACAGGTTGGCAAACTTTTTCTCTGAAAAGCCAAATTAGGCTTCGCAGGCAAGATACAGTCTCTGTCATACATTCTTATTTTTTCAACAACCCTTTAAACTTAGCTTACCAACCATACAAAAACAGACTACCAGCAGGCTATGACTCCAAGCCATAGTTTGCCAGACATCATCTCTTCAACTTTGAAGCAAATGGCCTATGGGTGAAGACAAACATTTAACCAAAAATTAAAATGGGCGTTATTGCATGACAGCCGGGGTAGGCATCATGATGGAAAAGCATAACGTGCAACAAGAGTTTACAACGGCAGCCTCTCTAGCCTAGAACAGGGAATCCCAGGAGACTTCCCTGCAGAGGTGACCAGTACTGAGAAATAATGGGTGAACCCCAGTTGCCTGGGTAGGAAGAGCATTTCAGTCAGAGGAAACAGCATGTGCAAAGGGCCTGGGGCAGGAGAAAGATTGGCACATTAGTGGATCTGGAAGGACATGTGTGTGGTCAGAGTAAAGTCAGAGAACGAGACAGAGAACCTTGCAAAAGGACTCTAGAGAGAGACATTAGGCAGGATAACACAGGGCTCTGATGCATGCACCCCAATGTTCCCTGCAACGCTATCTGCAGTGGCCAGAACATGGAGGCAACCTAGACGTCTGTCGACAGAGGAGTGGAGGGAGAATATGTAGTGCGTATGTGCAGTGGAGTATTACTCAGCCATGGAAGGGAATGGAATAATGCCATCTGCAGCAACATGGATGGACCTAGAGATTGTCATACTGGGGGGAGCAGGTCGGACACAGAAAGACAAATATCATGTGATGTCACTTATATGTGGAATCTAAAAAGAAGGGTACAAAACAGAAGTAGAGTCACGGATATAGAGAATAAACTTATGGTTACCAGGGGACAAGCGGGGGAGGGATGAATTGGAAGATTGGGATTGACATATACACACTACTATGTATAAAGTATAAAATAGATAACTAATAAGGACCTACTGTATAGCACAGGGAACTCTACTCAATATTCTATAATGGCCTATATGGAAAAACAATCTAAAAAAAAAATGAGTGGATACACACACACACACACACACACGCACACACACACACACACACACACACATATATATGTATATATACACATAACTGATTCACTTTGCTGTACACCTGAAACTAACACAACATTGTAAATCAACTATACGCCAATAAAAACTTAAAAAACAAACAAACATGGGGTTCTGAAAGCCGTGCTAAGGATAAGGATTCTGGGGTCACTGCAAAAATGATTTTAAGCCATGAGTGACACCCTCTGTACAGTCCTTCAGTGCAGAGCCTGTCTTATAACATGTCTATACCTCACAGCGCTTTATCAGCTTCTACATTCAAAGATTTAAAAATCCCAATGGTTTGTATGAATGTAAAAATAATTCTTAACGTACTACTACAGAAGACGGGCTAGTAGCTTGTTACTTTCAGGAAAGAAGAGAGGAAATAGAAAACACCACCACTGTAAAATCTTACCTGTATACTCCTACGGAGACTATTTAATATAGAATCATAAGATTTATTCTAATGAGAACTTGAAAATTCCCCAGTGTTCTATTTTGCTACTTTCTCTTGAATCACTCCAAAAATTACAAATATGTTGCCTCATTTATTTCACTTGCTCCATTTTCCCCTACTTCTGTTTCATAGTTTATCCTATCTTGTATTCACAAGGAGGCAGGAGAAAGCAGGTGGGGAAAGGCAAGTAATATTTTTTAAGCACCTAATTAATCTGTGCCTGAAGTGCTTCACATATATTACCTCTTTTTATTCTCAGGAGAACATGAAACGTGAGTTTTTTCTTTGATTAAAATCCTTTTCTCCTATTCTTTCCACACTGAGGTATTACAACTTGTGAGTTTAGATCAAGAAGGCACAGCTAAAATAAAGACAATATAGCCCATAGCATGTTCAGACCAGGATGGCCCAGATTAAGAAATATACAAGCACAGGAGCATACAGCCCCTAGTATAACATTAGAGAAGACAGAATCTTCTAAAAACTTTTTATTTTCATTTATTCTTGATTTTAATAAGACCTACATATTGTACTACCTCAGCACATCTTTGGAAAATGAAAAAACAACACACAATTTTAAAACCTAGAAACCAAAATGTGACATGAATCAAGGTCTTTCAAAAGAACTAATTGCACTCCATTCCCTCAGCAGGACTTCATTTAGGGACTCCCACAAAGACAGGTGGGAACAAGAACAACATTGCCATCATCCCGCAAAAATCTGTTTATGACACATTTTTATCGATGTTTTCATAATGTCCTAATGAAAAGAGCTACTTACTCCCTGAGAATTCCACACTTTGAAAAAGAGTTTCACAACTATTTTAAGTAGTAGTTTCAACTGTTATCTTTCTAAACAAAGTCTTCCTCCAGAGTGAGTGCCTGGGGATGCCTTCTTAGAGACCGTAATTCAACAGGCAATGAATTATGCACCAAGTTTTTCTTCGAACAAAGCTTCAGTGTGGAGGCTACTAATTGAAATGTCTCAAATTCCCTTTCCTTATTTCTCAGTGTCATAAATAAGCTGATATGGAAAACAGGCTTATCCATAAGTTTCATTTGAGAAACAGTGAGTAATGCAGCCAAAGACACTATGAGAAGAGATAAAAGTCTTTCATCTCTGACCAAAAGGTTTTTCTGAAACAAGTCATCCTAACAGATAGCTGGATTTCAGCTTGACTTGTTCCAATAATATACTTGGGTCTTTACCATAATGCAGTCCTTGGACTCAAAACTATAAGAAAAATGTAAAGTGAAACAGAGCTATAATAATGTATAGAGTACATATATACAATGGAATATTACTCAGCCATAAAAAAGAATGAAATAATGCCACTTGTAGCAACATGGACGGACTTAGAGATTACTATACTAAGTGAAGAGAAAGACAAATATTATATGATATCACTTATATGTGGAATCTAAAAAAGTGATACAAGTGAACTTATTTACAAAACAGAAACAGACTCACAGACAGAAAACAAACTTATGATTACCAAAGGAGAAAAGATGGGGAGGGATAAATTAGGAGTCTGGCATTAATAGATACACACTACTCTATACAAAATAGATAACCAACAAGGACCTACTATATAGAACAGGGAACTATATTCAATATCTTGTAAAAAAAATAATAATGTATCGAACTAGTAAATTCTATAATAAATCACATTTAATGATAAATCCTTCCCAAGTCTGATTTGCCTTACTTCTAATTTCACAGCATTTCATATCATACAAAATGAAATAGCTCACATCTAAAAGTAGAATGTTGGACAGTACCTGATTTGAAATGTGCCATGCTTGGGAAAACTTAGCAATACCATGTCATCTTGCAATAGAACATCTTTCTGTGCTTGACAGTTGACTTTTCCAATATGTCCTTGTGATACACTACATTTTGTTTTCAACAAGTTAAAAAAAACAAGATTCAGAGTTTTCTCTAAGCTATGTCAATCCACCAGGAAACTATGTTCATTGAGCTTTCAATTATGAGAAAAAATGTATAAATGGATTTTAAGAAATGAAAGAGCAAACTACACTTCAAATGTTAGCGTTCACATGATTGTTCTAGCTGAAAAATAATTTTTTTTTCAAGAATGTTCATTTCAAGCAACTGATTAACCTAATGAAACACTCTATCAGTGGCCACGATAAGAAACAGTAATTTTTAAAGCTGCCAGAATTATAATCATAACTTATTTATATAACTTATTTATATATAATTTATATAACTATAAATTATGACTTTAACAATACTTTCAAAAATCACCTTTCTCTGAGAAAACCTCATAGTCACAGTCATTTTCTCAGCCTTTAAAAGAAGATTTTTTGAGAAAAAGGATAAGGAGAAGCTGATTCTCCCCAATTAGTCATTATTGTCATTACATCAGCAACTAACTTAAAAGACTCCTATCTCTCCCTCCACCCCAGACCCTCTGCTTTCAAGCCCCCCAACCCCAAAAGGAACATGAGACATACAAATCAAAAACAACAACAAACAAGTGAGTCCCTGTGAAGTGACAAACAGTAAGAGCTTAGATGGTGTTAGAATTTGAGACAGGTGTTAATTAACATAAGCCAGAATGTCCAAAGACACGTGTAAGGCAAAAGCAGCACTTGACTTAGGTCCTGAAGAAGCGGTAGGAATTGGAAAAGTAGAGAGAAGAAGAGATATTTGCGACCAGTGGAAACGTGCATGCAGTACCACTATTCATGGAAGGCCAGTCAGACACGTTTCATGAGAGCACAGGCGGAGCAGTGGAGTACAGAAGAACACAGAACCCCAAAGAGCCAGATTAGCAACCGTAAATCTGAGAAGTGAGGAATGACATCTAAAATGAAATTGACTTCCAACCTACCCAATCTTCCTGCAAAACAAAGCCAAAAATAACAAGCAGTAGTACATTTAAATAATGAAAATGACAGTGATAAATTAAGACTCGTATAATATTTAAAGTGTACTAGGCACATTCCTTTTCACACGACAACCCTGTGGAGAAGGCAGTTCAGACTGAATTATATATAAGACCTGTATTATGAATCAGGAAACTGAGATTCAGAGGAGTTAAGGTTTAACATGTTTATTTAAATCTTCAAAGCTGTTCCTGTGATCAGCTTAAAGAAAAAGTTCAATAATAATTGCTTTTTCCTTCTTACCAGAAAAAAAAAAGGTTACAACGACGTGTATTTATCAGACTTAATGACCTAGAAGTGAATATATATCTGTAGCGAGAACAAATACTGAACAATACTGAACAAATACTGAACTGAACTGAACTTTCCCTTAACTGAAAGTTAAGGGACTGTGGGGTGTTTCTCAAAGTTCAGGTAAAATTTTGTAAATCAAGTGAGTATCCACCATAGTCGGTGGACAAGTCAACAGGCTAATTAATCTAATCTACTTTTGCTAATTCTACAGGTAACACTAATTAAAAAAAATTTTTTAATTGAAACCCTGTTGTATTTCATCAAATTTGGGGGATTACTGGCCATTAATCAAAGAATTTTAAAAGTCACAATATTTTCCATTTGTTGGATAAATCAAGTCATTCACTTGTATTGTTAATCTGCAGAAAGTTACATTCCAATTTATTCCACACATTTCCTACCTAACTCTTTCTCCAAGGAAGAATGCTTTATTTGGCTAAAGCTCTTATCTTCTGTTATTTACGTTCTCTAAAATGGAAAGATGCTGCTAAAATCCCTCGTTTCAAAATTGAGTTATGTGTAATGAGGTGGATGGACCTAGAGACTGTCATACAGAGTGAAGTAAGTCAGAAAAACAAATACCATATGCTAACACATATATATGGAATCTAAAAAAAAAAAAAGGTTCTGAAGAACCTAGGGGCAGGACAGGAATAAAGACGCAGATGTAGAGAATGGACTTGAGGGGGAAGGGTAAGCTGGGACAAAGTGAGAGAGTGGCATGGACATATATACACTACTAAATGTAAAATAGATAGCTAGTGGGAAGCAGCCACACAGGGAGATGAGCTCGGTGCTTTGTGACCACCTAGAGGGGTGGGATAGGGAGGGTGGGAGGGAGATGCAAGAGGGAGGAGATATGGGGATGTACGTATATGTATAGCTGATTCACTTTGTTATACAGCAGAAATTAACAGACCATTGTAAAGCAGTTACACTCCAAATAAAGATGTTTTAAAAATTCAAAAAACTAAACTAAAATAAAATCCCTCATTTCTCTTTGATTAATGGTTCTAACCCACATAGTTATCTTGTCTTTCACTGACCTGCTGCAGTTTACTGTCAGCACCACAGTTTATTTGGTCTCTCCAGCTAGATATAAACTCATAATCTGAGACCATATTTTATGCTTTATTTTTATTATATCAGCCTCTTCTCATTGACCTCCACCAATACCACTCAGAGTATGGACACAAAACAAACAGTTGATTCACCAAGTCTTTTAATCACTGTGGCAGCAGAAACATCCAGTCACCATAAGACCCTTAAGAATTTTTTAATTGTTGGTTTATTTAATAACAGTTCTGTAGATTAGCCTATTCAGAACGATGTGTGCCTCAAAGACAAACCTAAGGTCGAACCATTATTAACCTAACTATTAATTGGACACCTGGGGATTAGGACAAAAAAGACCATAATGCAAATAGGCAGAATTCACCATACTCATTAAGAGCACAGGCTCCAGGGCCAGAAAGCAGCTCTACCACTTAGATGCTATTTAACTTTGGAAAAAATTACTTAATGTCTTTGTGCCTCAAGTTTACCAATATATAAAACAGGGTTCATAATACCAACCAAAGCACTAGTGTGAAAAGGTGTCCAATGTATGTTAGTCATTATTAATTATTCTTTATAAAAGAACAGGCTCAAATACTCTCAGAGCCACTGAATGATCAACAGTGCCGCTAATACTGAACTTACAATGGCGTCCTCTAAAATTACTTGGTTAGTTTCTAGCCTCTTGTATGCATAGAACACTGATTAGACAGTAATGTCGACTGGGTATGATTAACCACTGGCTTTCAGATTGCAGAAAAAATTACTGCTACCATTTTAACATGGTGGCAGAGAAAACGGAAGTATGATTGTTTTCACTTCAGTTCAGTTCTAGGGAGTGAAACCAGACGATGGGTGGTAACAACAGGAGAAATCAGTAAGCTCTGCTGGCGACTGATAAGGTCATGAGATTCTACAGAGGCAAATAAATCAACTAGCCACTGGATCAATCACACAAGTGACGTGGAAACAGGGGGAAGCCCTTCTCTTTCCAAAGAAGAGCAAGGAAAACTTCGTCCCATGGCTTGGCCTCTTCGTAACTCTACTCTGCAGAGACTCCCTGTTGCAAGGGAAGTAGGGAAGCAGAAAAATCTGCAAGTATCTCCCAACATGTATTTAATGGTTCGCTGATCTTTTTATCAATTATCCTAGATGAAACACTCCATCAAAGCTCCTGATAAAAGTATATATAAACTTTTCATTTAACTAGCTTTACAGTATGTATGTAAGTTCACTTAGAATTCTCTTGAGCGTGGAGGACTGGGGAGGAAGGAGATGCAGGGCCAAGCTGCAAATGTGCTGGATAGTGCTTCAAAGAGAACACTTGTCCAACTCTTCTTGTGATTTTCCTTTTTGCTCCAAATGCTGACCACCAAGAAGGGCTCTTAAGAGGAAGCCATTTTTGGTTGCCAAGGGAATTCTCACAAAGCCAAAGGATTTCTCTCAGAGCTGAGAACAGCCTCTCCTTAAGCAGAAGCAATCAGAAACAAACAGGTGGCCAAGTCTTCGACCACTGGACTTTTCACCTCCTTACCTCAGAATATAGGCAGATTAGCCAACTCAGAGATCCAATTAGACCAGGAGAATAAACCCAGTTTTAGCCTTGATATTTTAAGCTTCTGAAAAAAGCCCCCAAAGTGAGCTGGGAGGCAGATGCTAGTGACTGTGATTCTTTTCACGTTAACTGAGTTGCTAAGCTTTTAGTGGAATGAATCAGAAAGGAGAAACTCAAATCTGACTGGCAAACAGTATTCTAGCAGTGGAGGAGGATTAATTAAAGTGTTTAAAAGACCTAGGACACAAATTGATATAATCTTTTGGGGAGGTAACTGGCAATACATGGCAATACCCAGCAATTGCACTTACAAAATTTCTCCTTCAGAAATACTCATGAAAGAATGCAAAAAGAACAAAAGAAGTTACAATGAGGGCATTTCTTAAAGGCCTGTTTGTATAACTGCAAAGAAATGAAAATAAGTAACTATCTATTAATAGAAGATCATTTAAATAAAATATGATTCATGTATACCATATAGCCTTTAAGGAAAATAAGGTAGATATCTGTGGTATTGTTAGTTTTTTTAAAAATCCAGTTGCAGAACAATATGATCCCATTTGTATTTTATATAAATAAGTATATACATTTTTATGCATAGAAAAAGTCTAGAAGACTACATCAACCTGCTAATAGTAGTTATATTGAGGGTGAGAATTTGTGAACTTTCACTTTCTGTTTTATTCATTTTTCCTTTGTTTGAATTTTTACAGCAATTTTGTATAATTATGAATCAGAAAAAAACTAAAGTTTAAAAAACGTCATAGGTAATAAAATGTTACTACAGAAAGTAAAGAATGAGTTCATGTTTATAGTTAGAATTATTATAAAGGTTTTTAATCGTGCCCTTAGGGTGTTTACCACAGGTGCTGCTGCTTTCCAGTTTGCCACTTCTCAGGGGAAAAAAGTGTTTTGTTTTTTTTTTAATGAAGTTCTGGTCAGAGGTAGGTAACATGTGACATGAGAGCAGACATCCATTAAAGATAATTGTTGATGGCATTCTACTACTCTCTGCAATCTATTCTAAGTATATTTATGGCATTGGGACACAGGCAGACTGCTACGTACTGGAAAGAGAAAAAAAGTGACATCAAACATAAATCATGCTAGATAAGACATGCCATTTAAGACATGCAAACCCTGCAATCCCTTTTGCTAAACGTTGAATACAGAACACCCTGCGGTGCTCCTGGAGTTCGATTTTCCCAGGTACCGGTGAGAGTGTGGCTCAGGACCCCACGGGGCGGCTCTGTCCTCCACCTACACATTCCGATGCCCCTTTTGCAACAGTAAGGACTAAGACACTTGTCACTGTTCCTTAGAGAGACCTCTGGTGAGGGTTTCATGAGTCATGACATCAAAAAGAGAACTGCAGGTAACAGATATAATCACTCAAAAGCTCAATCTCACTACTCTTGGTGACCTACATCCACTTCTAGTGCATTAAAATATTTTAATTTTTAATAACATTAACTAAATAATTATTAATTCTAACTAATAGTGCATGGAAAATATTTTAACTAGGAAACTCATTTCCTTTCTTACAATACTTCAGTGGAACAGAAGAGCTCCCTTTGCCGACAGGAATGAGGTCTTGACATCTATGTCAAACACATTAAGAAATTGGCTATTGGGTCTGTTGAGCTGTTTAATGCACTGCGGTGCTCATCCAATGTTTAATTATAGGAACAACACCAGATGATCCAAAACATTAGCAAATTCCTCCATCTCATCACACGCTATCCCCAGTGATCTTTTTTCAGTGTAAATCACAACACACAACTCTCCAGGTAGAACTCCTAAAATAGTGTCTCATTGAACATAGCATAAAATTAAAAGGTCCCCCCTGGGGCTTCCCTGGTGGCGCAGTGGTTGAGAGTCCACCTGCCGATGCAGGGCACATGGGTTCGTGCCCCGGTCCGGGAAGATCCCACATGGCCCGTGAGCCATGGCTGCTGGGCCTGCACGTCTGGAGCTTGTGCTCCGCAACGGGAGAGGCCACAACAGTGAGAGCCCCGCGTACCACAAAATATATATATATATATATATATATATATATACATATGGGAGAGAGCATAAGGTGGGGGGAGGAACCTACAAAAAGTCAAATTTCTTATAGAAAGGGAAAAGGAAGGACAAGGCGGTTCTGTTAATCATCTAAGCAGGAAGCTAACCCCCTTGGAAAGGGGCTCCACAGATAACCACTGCAATGGCTTCACCAGTTCCCATCAAGGACTCCTGGCCAAAGGAAAGCTGTAGCCACTGAACCACAGTTACCAGTTGCAGTCACCAATACTGCAGTGACTAAGGACACCTAACGACTGTAACCTCCTCCTCAACAACATGCCTTTCTTATCAGGTTTTCACAGATGTGATTCCATCTGGATCTTTCCTGACACAGCAGTGTTTCAGCGGGCCCTGAAAAGATGCTAAAGACAAGTATCATAACCTCAGCAAATACGAGCCCTTCTCTGCCACTGCGTCTTCTCTGAGTAGTGGAGTGAGACCACCCGGTGACCAATGCCAATCAGAGGGTTTTCTGGCTGAGCCGTGAAAAAGAAAAGCAGGTGCTATTGTACTCTTCCATCACTGTGAATATGACATAGCTATGAATGCTAAGGGAAGCTGTATGTGAGCCTCAGGATGAAAATCAAAACGATGAAAAAGTCATCTCAGCTGAATTTAGTTGACTCACTCCTGTATTACACACATGTAAGAAAAGGATTAGGGGGACATTCAATCACAAAATGTCTAGATTTCACTGTAAGGTAGTAATGGCTGAGCAGTTTCAAACTTCTACATGGATTACTGATTTCATCCTCTTACTCTCTGACAAAAATATTTAAATTTAGGTCTATCTCTACAAAAGACCAAGATTTGAAAAACAGAAATTGAGACAACCAAGTGTATTTAAAGATAACAGGCAACAGATAGTGTGAAAAATGATTACCATACACTTTAGAAATTAACCTTAGGCCAAATTCCACCAGGACACCAATGGATAGGTTCTCCGATAAGCTGGCTAAATAACCAGTATCAGGGAAGTGATAACTAGATAAAAAGTTACAAGGTTATATAAGCGCAAATGTCTCTCTAAGAATCTTCAAGGGATTTCTACATTTACTGCATTCACTACAGTCTACAGACTGCAATTTCACTTAAGGTTGGTCATATAATTGTGAGATGGTATTACATTATTGATAATCTTTTTCTTTTTTTTTTGCGGTACGCGGACCTCTCACTGTTGCGGCCCCTCCCGTCGCGGAGCACAGGCTCCGGACGCGCAGGCTCAGCGGCCATGGCTCACGGGCCCAGCCGCTCCGCGGCATGTGGGATCTTCCCGGACCGGGGCACGAACCCGCGTCCCCTGCATCGGCAGGCGGACTCTCAACTACTGTGCCACCAGGGAAGCCCTATTGATAATCTTGAAAAGAAAAAAGAGCCCCTTTAAAAAAGTCATTGTACCACTGAGCACAGTATTTCCTCCAAAGAGTTAAAGCTATGAGGTAAAATAATAAGATTTTCTTATCCTCATAGCTGATTCCATACTCACATGAAAAGTAGAACTAACCCACTGCATTTGATAAGCACCCGTGGCAGTTGTAAATTTTTTCAAGCACAGAAAAGAAATAAAAGGTGACAGAAAAACAAATCAATCTAAGGTGATTGGGGAAGATAACTGGATAAAGAAGAAAAATAATCCTCCATAGCAACAAAATAGAGGAGATTATTTATGTCCATTTACAAGTAGATGAGCTCCAGATGTATTTTCTAAAAAACCTACTTCTCTCCGGGTGTTTTTTTGCTTAATAAATATAACATCCAAGTTGGAATACTGTTGAAGCGTTGAATCACCTAAATCTTGGCGATGCTCCTTCTTCTGCCGTTAACTATTTTGAGCTATTTCTCAATAAAGCAGCCGCTACTGAAATCATAAGTACATAGGCTTGGCACAGCCAGAGAGAGAAAGTGCAGTCCACGGATTTGTTTCTTCTGTTTTCCCAAAACAGAATCTTATAAAAAACATGCCCTCCAATTTTGTCACTATGTAGCTGTCAGAAAGAGAAATTCTGCTCCTCTTCATATCTCTGAACATGAAACCCATTTCTTGTGCTACTGGGAAGTTATACAGCTCCAGGAAGTTGTGAGGCACCATCGCAACTATTCGAATTGTATCCAGGCAGAATAATCAATCAGAAAACTTCAGTTCCAGTTGGATGGAAGTTTCTTGGGCCAACTTGGAAAAGCACACAGAACAAGTTTGACTTTACTGCCAAGATCATTTCCAGGACATTGGCTAATTAATTATAAAAGCTTTTTCAAAACAAATTTGAGCCTGGCAACCATTTTTCCCTACCCAAACAGAGAAAAAAACAGGTTAAAAAAGAAAAGCCCCAGTTTATTGTGTGGTTTTTTTGTTTTTTGTTTTTTGTGCCATGGCTGCATCTTCTTAGCAAGCCCATTTTCTTCTTCTCACCCTAAAATGATTGAGGAGCATTTGTATTTGAAGTTAATAAAATTGTTAAGTATAGAAACAGGAAATAATTAGTTTGAATTTGTACTCTACCTTTAGTTATAGAGGAGATGAATGGGTCAATTACAAAGCTTCTCTTCAAACTTTTTGGTGGGAAGCAAAGAATGGAGTTTCTTTCTCTTTGGAGGAATGAAGGGCTCATTGGATGAGCTATGCCTATTGTATTAGATAAATGAAGATGATGGACAGTCGCTCTTATAATGATATACTCATCAACTACAATTTCTGGCTTTGAAAACAAAAAGAACAAACCTCCTGAATCAAATCTTCCTGGTTTCATCTTCACATGAACCTTGATGAATATGAGATGTCGGAGACAGGCATCAGAGATTCTGGTTTTAAGGACCACAAAGGCTTTATAGTGTTGACTTAAAAAATGCACAATGTGAGAGTTGCGAGTTAAGTTTTATCTGGGGCACAATGAGGACTGCAGCCCGGGAGACAGCAGGGGAGAAACTGCTCCAAGGAGGCAGGGGGAGGAGCCAGGATATATAAGAGTTTTGCAACAAAGGGCAGGCAGTCTAAACGTCACAAGATTAATGTTAATTAAAGAAAACCAGACATCTCAAGTTAAGGAATTTAGCACTTTTTTATATATGGGAAGATGCAAGAGTCAGAGGTCACTGAAATCATTCCTTTGATAGGCACCTCAGCTATCTGGGGCCAGGATCCTGTATTTTCACATCCTGAGTTTCCTCAGGACTCACCGTAGGGAGTCTGTTGGCTGCTAGATGGCAGGTGTTCTTTTCAGCCCTGAGTTTCCTCAGGGCTCACCAGCTCACGATGGAGAGCTGCAATCCTTGATGACTGTGACATCCTTTGTTTATTAATATGGCAGGAAATACTCCATTTATAAATATCCCATTCCATTTATAAATATTCCATTTATCAAGAGCAAAATCAACACCCTATATCATAATGTTCTAACCTATTTCTTCTAACACTGGAATCAAAATCTCATGTAATACACATCATAAGTCATCAAATTTCTTCTGCATACGCTCAGATATGAAGACACCCAGGAAGGTAAGAAATTTCTCTCAGCGTTTACCAGCGGCAATTGACAAACTCCTGACAAGAAAAGAACTGTCCCCAATAAAAGAAGCCTTCCTGAAAAAGTGTCAACCAGATATTCCTGACTCTGCCTTATCCAAGCCCCTGGCAAATCTCACGATCAGAATGTCGTTTGGTAAATGCTGTATGGAGCTAAAATGTACAAAATAGTTCTGAGGAAAATTCTCAACAAGTCCTAGTGGACTGAGGTTTCCCCTTCACTACTGGTATGAACCTACCAATGAATCCAATATTTAAATGATCTTCTCAGAAGCCACTGCAATGAGAAGCCCTTGCACCACAACGAAGAGTAGCCCCCACTCGCTGCAACTAGAGAAAGCCCACACGCAGCAACAAAGACCCAACGCAGCCAAAATTAAATAAAATTTAAAATTTTATTTAAAAAATAAAAATAAAAAAAGGGCTTCCCTGGTGGTGCAGTGGTTGAGAGTCCGCCTGCTGATGCAGGGGACACGGGTTTGTGCCCCGGTCCGGGAAGATCCCACGTGCCGCGGAGCGGCTGGGCCCGTGAGCCGTGGCCGCTGAGCCTGCGCATCCGGAGCCTGTGCTCCGCAACGGGAGAGGCCACAACAGTGAGAGGCCCGCGTAACGCAAAAAAAAACGAAAAACAAAAACAAAAACACATTTCTTTAAAAATAAAATAAAATAAAAAATAAAAGTGAATGTAAACTGCCTCCAGGAAGCAATAAATAAATAAATGATCTTCTCCCACAGTATTTCAAGAGGTAGGCCAATGGTAGGGAAGAGAGCTATAGCCATATTAGCATTTAAGGTTGGGGGGGGGGGCAGCTGTAAAAGTCAAGAATTAATCTCAGTGCAGAGGTGGAGGTAATTAAGCCAAACCAAAGCAGAGTCTCTCTTCTGGGAAACACATGTAAGTTACGATGAGAAAGATTACACCAGATTTCAGAGAATCTTAAAAGTCGGGATAGTCTGAACTTAACTTGATATAAGCCATTATATGCTTTTGATCCAGGGGAGAAATATAAGAGCAATGATATGAAAAGTGTATTGAATTGGGGGAAAATGGGGACAGGATTAATTCCCAAGGCTTTTCTAGCAATCTGTTCTGAGGTAATGAAGGCCCTACTAGGGTACTGTTGTTTAGAAGGAGAAGGAAGAAAGAATCCAAAAGCCATTTCACAAGAGAGAACATAATTTCACCTTCCCCGCACTTTTGAGAGTTCACCAAGGTCTAAAAAACCTCTGTCATTTAAAGAAGAACATTGTTGTAAACAAGGCTTCATTGTCTTAGAAATATATAATTCAGATTTCTTTATTCAGGTAGAATTTTCAACCAATTAGTCCAAATAACTCATTTCATTTTTTAATGTAAAGTGCAAAATTATACCCAGTCACCATTTTCTACTAGTTTCAAGCCCAGATAACCACCCAACTAGGAAAATGGACCAGTTTCTGCCATATTCTTTTTAAAAGAAAGCAAATCGAGATTCAAAACCTAATTACTTTTCATTTCAAATAGGTTACTTACTATATGCTTTAATAGACAAACATACAGCTAACAAGACTGTCATTACCTTTGCCTGAAATATCCCCTCAAAGTTAACAACTGCCAGCATTTCCTTGCCCTTTACAGTTTACCAAACCAGTTTTTTCCACAAATCATCTTATTTAACCATCACAATAAACTTGAGGTAGGAATTAGTATTACTATTTTAAAGCTAAGAGAACTGTAGCTCCAAGATTTAAACTGCCCAAGTGAATTCATCTATAAGAGCTGGAGTAGAGACTCTTATTTTCTGAAATTCAAATCCCTTCACACACTGCTTCCCCTTCCCTCAGAGAAAGTGAACAAAACAAAACAAAACAATCTACACACATTGGTTCATTTTAAGTTAGAGGACCACCATTTCTAATCTTTTCCTAGCATCTTCTAGATATACATTTAGTCTTACATTTCAAAGAAGCAGGAATTCTTTGCTTACCTGGTCCTTCTCTGGCTTATCAGAGATGTCATTCAGACTGGAAGAAGTCAGATTCCTGTGGGCCATGGCTGGGCTACCTGGAAAAACAGAAGTGAACCCTAATTAAAGACTTCTTGTTAAAAACACAAAGAGTTTGGTTGTACATTTCATGACCACTAGTAGATGATGATGGGAATGGTGATGATGCTTAGGCTACATTAGGATTCTCCTGAACAGGTTTCCAGAGTTGAAAAGTTAGTTTAGAGCACTAACATGGTTAAATGAAAAATGTATAAAACCCCAAATACTTTCTTTAAGTCTTCTGGCTCCATTTCAAGATAAGTTAAACTTTCAAAGAAATATGTAAAACAATAAGCATAAAAATAAATTCACTCCTGTTTTTGGCTTGCCTTTTGTTACTGCCCTTTAGACACATCCTAATCTACCTATTTCTATTGCCTATAGAGATGGGCTTTTTCCTCATCTCAGTAGAGCCAGCGCCAGGGGAAAAAAAGGCCTGGACCTCCTAGGGCACCACTTGCTCTGATCAACCCAAAAAGCCATCTGCACTCCATTCTCTGCCTAACACTTTGATCAAGAATATTTCTCCTTAGTGGACATCTGATCCAGAATCCCCATTCTTTGCCTCAAAGCAGTGTTATCACAGCTCCCCTTATTTCCTGCATTCCCATTTGCCAGACTGAAGTAAGTGTATCCCTTCTTCCCCTTAACACGCCAAACTTATTCAAGTCAAGCGATGGATTTCATCAGGAATAATCCATGGGAACCAAGCTCCCCGGCTGTAAAGCTGCCATAGGTAAAATCCATTGTCAATCCAGCCAGTGACTTCAGACATGGTTATATGAGAACAGAGAGGAGGGACATCTAGAAGAGGGATAGACCATTTTCAAATAGACTCTGGTTAATCAACAAAATACTGAGCTTTCATTCTGCAGGTGAACCTGAAATTTCCAGGCTTACTAAGCAAAAGAGTAATTCTTCAAAGCCAGGATGTTTAACCCCCACCCCTGCAGGGTGCTGAGTAATGGGTTCACCATTTAATCCCCTGTGATCTGACTCAGGCTGGTCTTCACACCAAGAGGACAAGGGTTGAAAAACAAGCATCAAGGTTCGAACACAGCTTCACATTTACTTCCACGTAATTCTTTAGATTACAGATTTCCATTCCTTCAGACCAAACCTTCTACACATAATTTTGCAAAAGACTCAAATCTACCCCCTAATAATTTAACGTCTATATAACAGCAGCTCTTTAAATAATATAATTGTCTTTAACTACTAGATCAATTTTCTTGAGTTGGCAAAACAGGGTATTTTCCACTCTGCTGCATTTCATTGAGTAAGCATGGCCTAGATCTCTTAAACACTTTACCTGGTAAGATGTTTTATTCTAGGAAAATCTGAGCCCAGGGCATTCTTCAAAGGAAAGTAACATGTGAAAAACTGCTTTATGAGCAAAATTAAAAGAAGCTCTTTGAAAGCCACATTTTCTTCTCTGAACCGCGTACTAGGTTTCTAGTGTCCACTCAGTGCAAAAGACACCAAGACACCAGGCCCAAACAAGAATGCCTCCAAATGATGCTGGGCTTGAAACTAAGGAAATGATGAGTACATACAATTTTATACTTTACATTAGAAAATAAAACTAGTCTTTTGGACTAAATGGGTGAAAATTCTACCTGCATAAAAGTCTGAACTAGATATTCTTAGTGCAATGAAGCCTTAGCAAATCCTTAATCATAAGTTAAAAGCAACTTATGTAAATGAATAGATGAGATTGATTTCTAATTATTAAATCAATTGTACATAAGCAGCAATACTGAAATGAATTTGAAAGCAATTTTTCATTAAGTAATTTAAATTTCCTGGGCAATATTCTAAACTCCCTGATTTGCTTTGGAAATTCTTTATAAATACTACAAAGGTACATACATTTCAACTCATGCACTGTCCTAACTGCTGCAAAATATGAATAAGTAGAAGCCAAATGAATAAAGTTTCCATTATAATGGTAATCCTAACTGATGTCACAACTTTTCCAAGAAGCCTCATATACTGTCTCATTTCTCTCATTTCTGAAAGACAGTTATAGGATGGCTATCTATATTTGTACTATATGGGGGAGTAGGGAGGCACAGGGATAAGGAAGTTGCAGGAACCAGATGGGGAAGAGGAGGCCAAGGTTAAGAAACAATCACATCTATTGTTCCTTCCAACCTTATCTGATTCTCATTAATAAAAGTAATATTAACAGCTTCACTGATGTTTAACTTTGTACTACACTGAAAGAATTCAGAAGTCAACACTTTTAGGTAAACCTTAAGCAAGATGATCAGCATTCTTGCATCTTTTCCCATCTCCCTCCCTATCAAACTCTCCACCCCTACCCTGCAACACCCTGAACCAGGGACAAAAGCTTCCCAATGTTCTAAATCAGTGGTGGCCAAAGTGTGGTTCCCAGACCAGCAGTAACAGCATCACCTGAGCACGTGTTAGAAATGTAAATTCTTGGAACTCACCCCAGACCAGCTATATCAAACTCTGGGCAAGGGGTCTAGCAAGGTGGGTTTTAACAAACGTTTGAAATGATTTTGAAGCAAGCTAAAGTTGGAGAACCACTGCCCTAAATAAATCAGTTATCTTAACCGGAGGCTGTGTCCGGGTCAGAACTGAATTGAAAGAAACATATAACTTGACGTAGCAAGAGAGGTAGCTCTGATAAACTTGTCCTCCTCCAAGCCACTGCTCCGAACTATCATATCTCAAGCAAATCATAAAGTTAGCATCCTTGCCACATAAACACACACAAAAAGATCATACATGGCCCTTCCTCTAAATCCTCGCCTACACAGTCAAATAAATAAATAACTTTGTTAACAGAACTCACGGTTTAATCAGACTTTTCCAGAAACATATCACCCAAATCAAAGAAGACAATGACAAGATATTACAAACCAGATTATATCTGGGAATCAGAAATTTCCGTGTGGCACTTTAGCAAACCTGGGAAACTTACACAATAGGACCCTAACAATGTTCTACTGTGGATATTTTGCACCTAACAGTCAACAAGACACATTGTCAGGATAAGTCAGTGCCTTCTAGAGTTTTGGCCTATAATGTGAACTCATTATACTGCAATCTTGAGTGAGTGGGGGTAGCACAGGCAAATGTCACCTTGTAACAAAAGGTGAAATACAAGCCTACCCCAAACCATACTACTTATTGTGCAAGTGATGATTCACCTACTCAAAGCTACCACTAATAGGCCTTTTCTATCTAATATCCAGGGTAAATGAACATCTCATAACTGGCCTCGGTTCAAAGGAACTTTGTTTATTTATTTATTTATTTATTATCGTTGAATTTTATTTATTTTTTTATGCAGCAGGTTCTTATTAGTCATTCATTTAATACACATCAGTGTATACATGTCAATCCCAATCTCCCAATTAATCACACCACCATCCCCACCCCACTGCGGCTTTCCCCCCTTGGTGTCCATACGCTTGTTCTCTATGTCTGTGTCTCAATTTCTACCCTGCAAACCGGTTCATCTATATCATTTTTCTAGGTTCCACATATATGCATTAATATACAATATTTGTTTTCCTCTTCCTGATTTACTTCACTCTGAATGACAGTCTCTAGATCCATCCACATCTCTACAAATGACCCAATTTCATTCCTTTTTATGGCTGAGTAATATTCCATTGTATATATGTACCACATCTTCTTTACCCATTCATTTGTCGATGGGCATTGAGGTTGCTTCCACGTCCTGGCTACTGTAAATAGTGCTGCAATGAATATTTGGGTGCATGTGTCTTTTTGAATTACGGTTTTCTCTGGGTATATGCCCAGTAGTGGGATTGCTGAGTCATATGGTAATTCTATTTTTAGTTTTTTAAGGAACCTCCATACTGTTCTCCATAGTGGCTGTATCAATTTACATTCCCACCAACAGTGCGAGAGGGTTCCCTTTTCTCCACACCCTCTCCAGCATTTATTGTTTGTAGATTTATTGATGATGGCCATTCTGCCTGGTGTGAGGTGATACCTCATTGTAGTTCTGATTTGCATTTCTCTAATAATTAGTGATGTTGAGCAGCTTTTCATGGGCTTCCTGGCCATCTGTATGTCTTCTTTGGAGAAATGTCTGTTTAGGTCTTCTGCCCATTTTTGGATCGGGTTGTTTGTTTTTTTAATATTGAGCTGCATGAACTGTTTATATATTTTGGAGATTAATCCTTTGTCCCTTGATTCATTTGTAAATATTTTCTCCCATTCTGAGTGTTGTGTTTTCGTCTTGTTTGTAGTTTCCTTTACTGTGCAAAAGCTTTTAAGTTTCATTAGGTCCCATTTGTTTATTTTTGTTTTTATTTCCATTACTCTAGGAGGTGGATCCAAAAAGATCTTGCTGTGATTTATGTCAAACAGTGTTCTTCCTATGTTTTCCTCTAAGAGTTATATAGTGTCCAGTCTTACATTTAGGTCTTTAATCATTTTGAGTTTATTTTTGTGTATGGTGTTAGGGAGTGTTCTAATTTCATTCTTTTACCTGTAGCTGTCCAGTTTTCCCAGCACCACTTACTGAAGACACTGTCTTTTCTCCATTGTATATCCTTGCCTCCTTTGTCATAGGTTAGTTCACCATAGGTGCATGGGTTTATCTCTGGGCTTTCTATCCTGTGCCACTGATCTATATTTGTTTTTGTGCCAGTACCATATTGTCTTGATTACTGTAGCTTTGTAGTATAGCCTGAAGTGAGGGAGTCTGATTCCTCCAGCTCCGTTTTTTTCCCTCAAGACTGCTTTGGCTATTCGGGGTCTTTTGTGTCTCCACACAAATTTTAAGATTTTTTGTTCTAGTTCTGTAAAAAATGCCACTGGTAATTTGATAGGGATTGCATTGAAACTGTAGATTGCTTTGGGTAGTAGAGTCATTTTCACAATATTGATTCTTCCAATCCAAGAACATGGTATATCTCTCCCACTGTTTGTATCATCTTTAATTTCTTTCATCAGTGTCTTAGAGTTTTCTGCATACAGGTCTTTTGTCTCCCTAGAAAGGTTTATTCCTAGGTATGTTATTCTTTTGGTTGCAATGGTAAATGGGAGTGTTAACCTTAATTTCTCTTTCAGATTTTTCATCATTAGTGTATAGGAATGCAAGAGATTTCTGTACATTAATTTTGTATCCTGCTACTTTACCAAATGCATTGATTAGCTCTCAGTTTTCTGTGGTGGCATCTTTAGGATTATCTATGTATACTATCATGTCATCTGCAAACAGTGACAGTTTTACTTCTTCTTTTCCAATTTGTATTCCTTTTATTTCTTTTTCTTCTC
>NW_006770403.1:729179-733549 GCF_000442215.2 Lipotes vexillifer | reverse complement strand
GTGGCTAGGACTTCCAAAACTATGTTGAATAATAGTGGTGAGAGTGGACATCCTTGTCTTGTTCCTGATCTTAGAGGAAATGCTTTCAGTTTTTCACCATTGAGAATGATGTTTGTTGTGGGTTTGTCGTATATGGCCTTTATTATGTTGAGGTAGGGTTCCCCCTATGCCCACTTTCTGGAGAGTTTTTATCATGAATGGGTATTGAGTTTTGTCAAAAGCTTTTTCTGCATCTACTGAGATGATCATATGGTTTTTATTCTTCAATTTGTTAATATGGTGTATCACATTGATTGATTTGCGTATACTGAAGAATCCTTGCATCCCTGGGATAAATCCCACTTGATCATGGTGTATGATCCTTTTAATGTGTTGTTGGATTCTGTTTGCTAGTATTTTGTAGTGGATTTTTGCATCTATATTCATGAGTGATATTGGTTTGTAATTTGCTTTTTTTGTAGTATCTTTGTCTGGTTTTGGTATCAGGGTGATGGTGGCCACATAGAATGAGTTTGGGAGTGTTCCTTCCTCTGCAATATTTTGGAAGAGTTTGAGAAGGATGGGTATTAGCTCTTCTCTAAATGTTTGATAGAATTCACCTGTGAAGCCATCTGGTCCTGGACATTTGTTTGTTGGAAGATTTTTAATCACAGTTTCAATTTCAGTACTTGTGATGGGTCTGTTCATATTTTCTCTTTCTTCCTGGCTCAGTCTCGGAAGGTTATACCTTTCTAAGAATTTGTCCATTTCTTCCAGGTTGTCCATTTTATTGGCATAGAGTTGCTTGTAGTAGTCTCTTAGGATGCTTTGTATTTCTGCGGTGTCTGTTGTAACTTCTCCTTTTTCCTTTTTTTTTGATTTGAGTCCTATCCCTCTTTTTCTTGACGAGGCTGGCTAATGGTTTATCAATTTTGCTTATCTTCTCAAAGAACCAGCTTTTAGTTTTACTGAGCTTTGCTCCTATTTTCTTTGTTTCTATTTCATTTATTTCTGCTCTGATCTTTATGATTTCTTTCCTTCTAATAACTTTGGGTTTTGTTTGTTCTTTCTCTAGTTCCTTTAGGTGTAAGGTTAGATTGTTTATTTGAGCTGTTTGTTGTTTCTTGAGGTTGGATTGTATTGCTATAAACTTCCCTCTTAGAACTGCTTTTGCTGCATCCCACAGGTTTTGGATCATCGAGTTTTCATTGTCATTTGTCTCTAGGTATTTTTTTTTATTTCCTCTTTGATTTCTTCAGTGATCTCTTGGTTATTTAATAACGTATTGTTTAGCCTCCATGTGTTTGTGTTTTTTAGGTTTTTTTCCTTGTAACTGATTTCTAACCTCATAGCATTGTGGCCAGAAAAGACGCTTGATGTGACTTCAGTTTTCTTAAATTTACTGAGGCTTGATTTGTGACCCAAGATGTGGTCTATCCTGGAGAATGTTCCATGCGCACTTGAGAAGAAAGTGTAATCTGCTGTTTTGGGCTGGAATGTCCTATAAATATTAATTAAATCTCTCTGGTCTATTGTGTCATTTAAAGCTTGTGTTTCCTTATTAATTTTCTGTTTGCGTGATCTGTCCATTGGTGTAAGTGAGGTGTTAAAGTCCCCCACTATTATTGCGTTACTGTCGACTTCCTCTTTTAGAGCTGTTAGCAGTTGCCTTATGTATTGAGGTGCTCCTATGTTGGGTGCATATATCTTTATAATTGTTATATCTTCTTCTTGGATTTATCCCTTCATCATTATGTAGTGTCCTTCCTTGTCTCTTGTAACATTCTTTATTTTAACGTCTATTTTATCTGATATGAGTATTGCTACTCCAGCTTTCTTTTGATTTCCATTTGCATGGAATATCTTTTTCCATGCCCTCACTTTCAGTCTGTATGTGTCCCTAGGTCTGAAGTGGGTCTCTTGTAGACAGCATATATATGGGTCCTTTTTTGTATCCATTCAGCAAGCCTGTGTCTTTTGGTTGGAGCATTTAATCCATTCACATTTAAGGTAATTATCGATATGTATGTTCCTATTACCATTTTGTTAATTGTTTTGGGTTTGTTTTTGTAGGTCCTTTTCTTCTCTTGTGTTTTCCACTTAGAGAAGTTTCTTTAGCATTTGTTGTAGAGCTGTTTTGGTGGTGCTGAATTCTCTTAGCTTTTGCTTGTCTGTAAAGCTTTTGATTTCTCCATCGAACCTGAATGAGATCCTTGCTAGGTAGAGTAATCTTGGTTGTAGGTTCTTCCCTTTCATCACTTTAAATATGTCATGCCACTCCCTTCTGGCTTGTAGAGTTTCTGCTGAGAAATCAGCTGTTAACCTTATGAGAGGTCCTTTGTATGTTATTAGTCATCTTGCTGCTTTCACTAATTTTTCTTTGTCTTTGATTTTTGCCAATTTGGTTACTATGTATCTCGGCGTGTTTCTCCTTGGATTTATCCTGTACGGGACTCTCTGTACTTCCTGGACTTGGGTGGCTATTTCCTTTCCCATGTTACAGAAGTTTTCAACTATAATCTCTTCAGATATTTTCTCGGGTGTTTTCTCTCTCTCTCTCCTCCTTCTGCGACCCCTATAATGCAAATGTTGTTGCGTTCAGTGTTGTCCCAGAGGTGTCTTAGGCTGTCTTCATTTCTTTTCATTCTTTTTTCTTTATTCTGTTCCATAGCAGTGAATTCCACCATTCTGTCTTCAAGGTCACTTACCCATTCTTCTGCCTCAGTTATTCTGCTATTGATTCCTTCTAGTGTAGTTTTCATTTAAGTTATTGTATTGTTCATCTTTGTTTGTTTGTTCTTTAATTCTTCTAGGTCTTTCCTAAACATTTCTTGCATCTTCTCAGTCTTTGCCTCCATTCTTTTTCTGAGGTTCGGGATCATCTTCACTATCGTTATTCTGAATTCTTTTTCTGGGAGGTTTCCTATCTCCACTTCATTTATTTGTTTTTCTGGGGGTTTTATCTTGTTCCTTCATCTGGTACATAGCCCTCTGCCTTTTCATCTTGTCTATCTTTCTGTGAATGTGGTTTCTTTTCCACAGGCTGCAGGATTGTTGTTCTTCTTGCTTCTGCTGTCTGCCCTCTGGTGGATGAGGCTATCGAAGAGGCTTGTGCAAGTTTCCTGATGGGAGGGACTGGTGGTGGGTAGAGCTGGGTGTTGCTCTGGTGAGCAGAGCTCATTAAAACTTTAATCTGCTTGTCTGCTGATGGGTGGGGCTGGGTTCCCTCCCTGTTGGTTGTTTGGCCTGAAGTGACCCAACACTGGAGCCTGCCTGGGCTCCTTGGTGGGGCTAATGGTGGACTTTGGGAGGGCTCACACCAAGGAGTACTTCCCAGAACTTCTACTGCCAATGTCCTTGTTCTCACAGTGAGACACAGCCACACCCCTGCCTCTGCAGGAGACCCTCCAACACTAGCAGGTACAGCTGGTTCAGTCTCCCACGGGGTCACTGCTCCTTCCCCTTGGTCCTGATGCACACACTACTTTGTGTGTGCCCTCCAAGAGTGGAGTCTCTGTTTCCCCTGTCCTGTCAAAGTCCTGCAATCAAATCCCACTAGCCTTCAAAGTCTGATTCTCTGGGAATTCCTCCTCCCGTTGCCGGACCCCCAGGTTGGGAAGCCTGACGTGGGGCTCAGGACCTTCATTCCAGTGGGTGGACTTCTGTGGTATAAGTGCTCTCCAGTTTGTGAGTCACCCACCCAGCAGTTATGGGGTTTGATTTTATTGTGATTGCGCCCCTCCTACCATTTCATTGTGGCTTCCCCTTTGTCTTTGGATGTGGGGTATCTTTTTTGGTGAGTTCCAGTGTCTTCCTGTCGATGATTGTTCAGCAGTTAGTTGTGATTCCGGTGCTCTCATAAGAGGGAATGAGAGCACATCCTTCTACTCCACCATTTTGAACCAATCTCAAAACTTTGTTTCTTTAAATTTTATTTTTATAAAAAGAAGAAAAAAAAGAAGAACCAGCCTCGAGTGTATAATCATAATTAATTTCTATATCAGTGTATTTTGGCCATAAGAAGAAGAAAGATTTTGAGAAGCACATTTTCAAGCCGTTTCACACAATCAAAAACAATTTCATTTTCAAAGTACCCACTTGGCAGGTACATACTGTCTTCTATAAACATTAATTGCATTCTGTACTAAGTTTGAAAATCACTGCTATTCTTTAGCACACATGTAGCAATTCATAGAGTCCTTTGCAATTGTATCTATTATATACAATAAAAAGGAGTGAGGAGAATGTATAGCATAGAAAGGTGATGATACTTGTATGTGTACATATTGGGTAAAAATGTAAACATGTATGCCATGCAATGACACGTAAACTGACCCCCCATCTCATACCCTTATAATGAGCCTATACAATATATTCTCTGTACCCCCACT
>NW_006770403.1:723760-729169 GCF_000442215.2 Lipotes vexillifer | reverse complement strand
TCTTTCCCCCCTTTGCTGACATAACAAATCTACTAGAAAATGTGTATACCTAAGATTAAGGGTCAACTCATCTTTTTGAGTATAAGTACTTTCACTTACATTATCTTACTTAATCCTCATATAAACACTTTGAGATTAGTATTATTATTACCACCTTATACATAAAGTGAACTTCAAGGAGGTTAAGTTCATGATCACACAGCAAGTGGTAAAACTGTAATTTCAATCTGTATCTCATAATACCAATCCCACTACCTCTGGGGCGGGGGGGGGGGGTCTCTCTATGTTATTTACATAAATAAACATACAAACATCACCATATCTAATGAAGAGAAAATATAATGTATAACCGCAAAGAATATATTCTATTTCCATGCCAATTACATACAATATAAAACCACCAAGGATGTTTAAGGCAGAAATATTCTTGGTTTCCAATTTAGCTGTTCCCAAAGATGGAGTCTGCATATCTTTACTTTTTCATTTTCATAAAGAAAAGGAGAAAAAGATTGAACTCAGCTAATCTGCTTGCCAGAGTGATTAAACAGTAGCCCCAAACCACAGCTCTGTGACAAAGAAGAAAGGTTGCTAAAAGCAATAGCAAAGTAATTATAAAAGCAATAATGCCACATGCTTCTGAATGTCCTAATTCATAGTCATAGCCAAGGTGTCTGTAAAATTCCACAATGTACATACAGCCAATTCTCCATTATTTCCATATTAGTTTTCTACCTTTCAAGGTACTCCAACTGCAATTTCTTCCAATTTCAACCATGAAAAACAGGAATATAATGGGACAAGGAGAACAAATGGGATACTCACAATGAGTTTGACTGAGAAAGTCTAGAAGGAATGGCTGGGATAAGCCTGCGTTTTGTCAGATCAGTTTCCTAAGTCTTCCATAGCAACAGACCATCAAGAGCTGTCCCCACCAAAAATAATTAAAATATAAGCATGTCATCAAGACCTCCAACCCAGTGTCATTGCCCACCTCTAAATAAAATACAGAAATATTTAAAATATAAATATTAGGAGGCTTCCCTGGTGGTGCAGTGGTTGAGAGCCCGCCTGCCGATGCAGGGGATACAGGTTCGTGCCCCAGTCCGGGAGGATCCCACATGCCGCGGAGCGGCTGGGCCCGTGAGCCTGCGCGCTCAGCCATGGCCGCTGAGCCTGCGCGTCCGGAGCCTGTGCTCCGCAACGGGAGAGGCCACAGCAGTGAGAGGCCCATGTTCCGCAAAAAAAAAATATATATATATATATATATATATATATTATAAATTAGACTAAGGAAAGTTTAAAATATTACCAGAACGAGCTCTTTGAAAGAATTTCATAACTAACAGAAAATCATTTTGGATATTTTCGCTTGTACAATTTTTAATTATTTTGTTTTATGTAGAGGATTTCTGTTGTTTGTTTGTTCATAATTTAATATAATATAAACTCCAAGAGTCCAGAGCCAAGGCCCTTGGTTTGTGTTGCTCACAGTTATAGCCTCAGAGCTTGGCACTAGTGGCACTTAATAAATATTTGTGAATGAATGAATAATAGCAACTGGGTATCATTTTACTTCCATTTGGAGTTACTACTATAAACACTACTGTTCAAACTCTATTTCCTATGGAGGGAGATGCTGTGTGCACACTCCAAGAAACTTTAGACTTGGAAAGCCTTAGAGTAAATAAGGAAGAAGTTTGTAGCTGGCCCAGAACTAACAGAATGGAAAGCCCCTGCCAAACTGGCTAACAGCCTGTCAGTCAGTCACCAGTGGGAACAGAGGTAAGAAGCAATGAAAGGGAGAATAGGAAACCCCGTGTGCAAGAAGAATCAGATGAGAATGAGAGGAGAAATAAGAGAAGATGTCAGGACCTCACTGAAAAGAAAGGAGAGGCTTGGGAAGAGAAAAGTCTGGGGGAACAGAAATAACTCAAAGAAAGTGATCAGCTTGGAAAGTAAAGCAAGTTTGGAGAAAGGAAGAATACATCAAAAGATCCAGATAACTATCAAAGTAGTTGGGTCAAGCTCTAATCAAAAGCGGAAGTCATCCCTAATATACGGGGTAAGGATGATGGAGAAGACATCCTTATAGAGAGAGCTGGAAGTGTGCAGAGGCCAGACCAGAGCAGAGGAAACACAAAGACTATTCTCTTTCTTAAAGACCATTCTCTATTATTTTGAGACCTCTGCTGTCCACGTGGCCCTTTGTAATCTACCCATCCTCAACTTCCTTGATCCTATTCTCGCCTGTTTTTGAATTTTCTGAACTACTCTGTGGCCTTTTCCCAAGATTCAATGTTAGGTCTTAGACAGCTCAATGTCAAATACGCAACATTCATCTCTTATAAGTCTTTTTCAATTTCAACCAGCAAAAGCAAAATGCTCTAACCCTAGTGACCCCTGGGCCCATGAGCCATGGCCGCTGAGCCTGCGCGTCCGGAGCCTGTGCTCCACACGGGAGAGGCCACAGCAGTGAGAGGCCCATGTTCCGCAAAAAAAAAAAAATATATATATATATATATATATTATAAATTAGACTAAGGAAAGTTTAAAATATTACCAGAACGAGCTCTTTGAAAGAATTTCATAACTAACAGAAAATCATTTTGGATATTTTCGCTTGTACAATTTTTAATTATTTTGTTTTATGTAGAGGATTTCTGTTGTTTGTTTGTTCATAATTTAATATAATATAAACTCCAAGAGTCCAGAGCCAAGGCCCTTGGTTTGTGTTGCTCACAGTTATAGCCTCAGAGCTTGGCACTAGTGGCACTTAATAAATATTTGTGAATGAATGAATAATAGCAACTGGGTATCATTTTACTTCCATTTGGAGTTACTACTATAAACACTACTGTTCAAACTCTATTTCCTATGGAGGGAGATGCTGTGTGCACACTCCAAGAAACTTTAGACTTGGAAAGCCTTAGAGTAAATAAGGAAGAAGTTTGTAGCTGGCCCAGAACTAACAGAATGGAAAGCCCCTGCCAAACTGGCTAACAGCCTGTCAGTCAGTCACCAGTGGGAACAGAGGTAAGAAGCAATGAAAGGGAGAATAGGAAACCCCGTGTGCAAGAAGAATCAGATGAGAATGAGAGGAGAAATAAGAGAAGATGTCAGGACCTCACTGAAAAGAAAGGAGAGGCTTGGGAAGAGAAAAGTCTGGGGGAACAGAAATAACTCAAAGAAAGTGATCAGCTTGGAAAGTAAAGCAAGTTTGGAGAAAGGAAGAATACATCAAAAGATCCAGATAACTATCAAAGTAGTTGGGTCAAGCTCTAATCAAAAGCGGAAGTCATCCCTAATATACGGGGTAAGGATGATGGAGAAGACATCCTTATAGAGAGAGCTGGAAGTGTGCAGAGGCCAGACCAGAGCAGAGGAAACACAAAGACTATTCTCTTTCTTAAAGACCATTCTCTATTATTTTGAGACCTCTGCTGTCCACGTGGCCCTTTGTAATCTACCCATCCTCAACTTCCTTGATCCTATTCTCGCCTGTTTTTGAATTTTCTGAACTACTCTGTGGCCTTTTCCCAAGATTCAATGTTAGGTCTTAGACAGCTCAATGTCAAATACGCAACATTCATCTCTTATAAGTCTTTTTCAATTTCAACCAGCAAAAGCAAAATGCTCTAACCCTAGTGACCCCCATTCTAATAATATTGCACATGATATTTAATTTTTATTATGATCGAAAATAGGAGTTTAATTTTTTAAAGGCATTTCATTCCCTTTCTGTGCACACACAACACGCACATACACATACACATAACATTTTAAAAATCTCCACTCAGCTGAGGAAAAAAGTTCAGAAACAAACAAGGACTAGAAAATTTACTAAAATAGGGAAGTCCCCATAAAGGACTTCAGGGAATCTGTGGTCCTTGTGATCACATACAGTATTTGTAATTCTTTGTGTGTCACCTGTGCACGTGTGCACGCACACACGCACGATATAATACTATGAACCAAAAGTTATTCTGTCTAAAGAATACAGGTGGAAGTATATAAAATAATTTGTGACCTTACCTCATGAAAATAGAAAAGAACAATGCCATCGCAAGACTATGCTAGTCAGTAAAAGGCTAAGTGAGAAAGACTGATGGAAGATTATGACGGAACGAAACAAACATCTCACTGCCTTCATTCCAAAAAGGCATTGAACCAAAGTGATTTTACTAAAGGCCCTTAGGCCAAGTTGAGGAATTTCAATAGGTCCCAGCAGCCACATCATTCCAAGCACAGGTACCAGTGTCTGATTTCCTAATTTGGGCCTACTCTCTTGAATCTATATGTTAATACCTGATCCAAGATACAGTAAAATTTCACTAAGTCAGATTAATGGAGAAATTCTCTGAATTGATGAAGTGTCTAAATTTAAAACAATTTAAGAAGGCTACCAGGTTCAACTAAGTATATAACCTGGCAAATGAGTTTATCCCTCTCCCTTCCTAGATACCTTTAAAATAACAGGTTAAAAAGTAGTGAAAACCAAAAAGTATAAAACCATCTCAATTAAAAGAACTGGTAGAAGAACAACAGAGACAAGAGACTTCAAAAACTTTCTAGAAGAAAAAGAACAGATAAGAGTATTAGACCCTGATACTGTTTGCACTACATAGAAATGGCAGTGTAAAATACACACAGGAAGGCATGGAGTCAAAAAAGGGGTCTTCCATGCAAAACCCTGAGGAAGTGCCATACCGGAAGAGACCAAGTACAATGGAGGCCCGAGTAAGATGCAAGCGGAAAGGGATGAGTTATTGGAAAGTCAATACGCCAAAAGTTTACTATGACCCCAGTGGGCAGCACACCCAACAGCCGAGGCACCACAGGGCTCTCTGCTGCAGAGAGATTCAGAAAAGACCGGGCAATCGGTGCAGGAGTTTGCACCCCACAGCAAAGTCTTCTGAATTCTAGAATTTAGGGGACACCTCAGGATGACATTTCCTGCTCACTCTAAAACAAATCCTCTTACTTAAATACAAATGGACAATTGAGAATCATCAGACATTTAAGAGAGGAAGCCCAAGACTAAAACACACACACCCACACAAAACCAAAACACCACAACTTCAATAAAAGAATTACAATTTAGAACATTTAAATAAAAATTCTTACTGGTTTGTGAGAGATTTGAGAAGATATTATATCCATAAAACACGGATAGGATGTTAAGAAAAACAGAACAAGGAAAATGCTTTAGAGTTACACTTTTAAAGACTATATATGATTGCAACATATGTATATATACATGAGTTAGAAAATAAAATCAAGCAAATCTTCCAAAGAAGTAATGGTCGAGGGGGAAAAGATCCAAAAAATATGAGATAAAAGATCAGAGGGCGCTTCCCTGGTGGCGCAGTGGTTGAGAGTCCGCCTGCCGATGCAGGGGACGCGGGTTCG
>NW_006770403.1:714296-723750 GCF_000442215.2 Lipotes vexillifer | reverse complement strand
GGCCGCTGAGCCTGCGCGTCCGGAGCCTGTGCTCCGCAACGGGAGAGGCCACGACAGTGAGAGGCCCGCGTACTGCAAAAAAAAACAAAAAAAGATCAGAGGTATGGAGGATCAATCCAAAAGGCCAATTAGGAGGACTATTAAGAGTTCTACCAAGCCAGAACAAGGAAAATGAAAAACAGAATATCATTAAACAGAATATCCTACAACCAAATAAAGGACGTATTTCTTCAAATCACAAGGGTCCCTACGGAAAAATAAACAAAACAAACCACACACTCACAAAATCCAGCCCTGTATGTAAACGAATCATTACAAAACTTCACAACACCAAAAACGAGGAGACTACCCTAAAATTTCCTGTCTAGAGAGAAAAGCAGTAAGAATTGCACTTTGGAATTCTCTTAAGCAACACAAAACAGAAGAAGAGAATGGAATTATGCTTTCAAAGTTCTGGAAGGAAAATTATTTTCAACCTACATTACTATACTCATCCAAACTATCAATCAAGTGTGAAAAACAATAAGGAAACTTTTGGCCAAAAAAAAAAAACCCTAAAAAATGTCAACCTTTATATGTCCTTTCATACAAAGTCACTTGGAATGCAATTTGGAAAAATGAAAAAATAAACTAAGAAAAAGAGATACATGGTCTCCAACTCAGGAGAGCAATGAAAGGAAATGCCAGAAGAGCAGCTGTGCAGCAGGTCTGAGGGCAACGGTGTCTTATGGAGCAGAAGGGTAATGTAGGGTAGAGAGGAGACAGCAAGGAGGGAGGGACCTGTGAGAAGGAAGTATCTACAGGGTTTATTAGTGCCATTGAGGTATTGAAAGAGCTTGGGAATACAGTAACAGTAGGTAATTTGAAAAAAAAATGCAATTTAAAACGCCAGGTTAAAAAAAAAAACTGTACAAGACAGAAAATGTAATTATAACCCATGATATAGCTTTAAACTATTTTCATATTGTCATAATAATATAAATATTATTTATGAATTTCTGACTTTAGATTCAACTGATAAAGCACAGAATGTATTTCTAGATAACAAGGATGTAAATCTAACCAATATTTACAATAAACAGAAGTACCAGTGACAGAAATCTGAAAGTAAAATTGGTGAGGAGAGGGCCAAGGAAGGGTAGGGAAGCCAATATCCTTTTCTGACAAGGTAAGAAGTCAAAAGATTTTGTTCATACTTGCTACAAAAAGAAATAAAACTTAGATTTATTACCTAAAATTGCAAATGTAATTAATAATGGAACTAAGGATAATGACACAAATGTATTTGGAGGAAGGAAAAATGTTTGCAGAAAATAAGTAAAATCTTTTCTAGCAAAGAAAAAATTAATAGGAAAGATCTAAGACTGATAAATCAGAAAAAGCAAAATAAACCAATTATATGAAGATAACCATGGCAAAACTAAAAGAAAAAAATAGAAACAACTTAAAGGGTTAAAGGTGACTGCTACAAGGGCAGGTCTGGGAACAAGGAAGATGAAGCAAAGGAGTTTCTTTTTCATTAGAAGTCCTCTGTGCTCTTCAATTTCATAATCATTTGCACACAGCACTTTAGTAAAAAACATAATACGTATGTCTATTTATCATATGATAATGTTAATTAAATCTACTTTTATTATTTTGAAGTACCTGAGATTAAGTTGAAACATTACTGACTAGTAGACAATCTTGGGAATTTTAATTAAATCAAATTTTTAATATAAACATGGAGATCAAGATTTTTTTAAGAGTTTAAAATCAATTTTTGAGTAGTTTTAACATGCTCCATGAAATAATATTTACACTATTTTTTTTTTTTTTAATGATGGCAAGGAAAATCTTCCTGAAGCCTCTGTCTGATTATCAAAGATTCATTTCAATAGCTTTAGTCAACAAATACCCTTATATCAAAAAGTCTATGCAGGGGAAAAAATAGTATGTGCAGAAAAGCAAGCTATTTAACATAGTCCTGCATCTGCAGCCAAATAAATATATAGATATGAATGTCGCTATCAATGTTGATACAGATACAGTTTATCAGTGTTACATATAGACATAGATACAGATATAAAACTTTAGAAGAGTAATAGACACATTCTCTGGGCCTCCAGCTACAAATGCAGCCCCTCCTAACTACTCTTGATTTACACTCACAAAATGTGACCTGGAGAAAAGCCATTCAATTAGATTCCTGGTGCAGTAATTCCTGATGGCCTTGCTGATGCACATCCAGTTAGCTGATACACATTGGGCAATCGGTGGTCACAGGTCACCCACAACTCAGAGGACAGCCTCTAGGAAAGAAGGGAACAAGGACCTTTGGGGCCCATCATGTCCCTATCGCATATGTGGCCCTGAACACTCTACACATTTGAGTGTCTGAGCGAGAGCAAAGGCACGGTGTGTAACAGAAGAACAAACCTGACTCCATACTGGATCTATCGCTTTAGCTCTAACCTTTGTGCTCTGTTGCTTATGCTTAGTCATGCTGGCTCTGCACTTTTGTCTAGCCAAACAGTAAAAGAATGTTACCTATAGCCTGAAATATACATAATAGCAATGTCAAGCCTCTGCCTCCCAGGCTGGACCTTCAAAAGCTTAACACTTTTCATTCATATAGAGGTAATCAGCTGCAGAACAGAAAATAACATTTGTCTTGGTTTACACGGACAGTAACCAGACCCTATATGGGCGGCTGTAAGAACAAAAGATGATCACACCCGCTCCAGGGTCTGGCCAGCACCAAGAGGTCTGCAAAAACCAGTCATCCCCCCCCCTCCCCTTTTAATATAAAAGAAGTCTGAATTCTAATTCGGGTAAGATGGCTCCTTGGAACACTAGTCTGCCATCTTCTTAGTCTGCTGGATTTCTGAATAAAGTTGCTATTCCTTGCCCCAATACCTTGTCTCTCAATTTATTGGTCTGTCGTGCACCACGCAGTACTAGCTCGGACCAGTAACAGGTATATCACCTTTCCCATGGTGCACTGGCTCATATACTCACTTTCTCTGCCTTGGAGAGGTTTATTATGCAATTCAGCCAAAGTGGCATTTCCTTCTTATTGGAAACCTGAACGTCTACAGTTCCGAGTTGATAGTGTCTCACTCCTAAATCTCATCTAATCATCTTGTTCTAAGAAATCCCAAGGGTGAGAGCCTGTAACTCCATGACACAGATTTGCATGACACCAACTGCCGCGGGCATGATTTTTCTGACTGGTGAGTGGGGTGCACGTGGTGGTAACTCACACCTCACCCTCTCTCAGATGAACCTAATGGGTCCATAAGGAAAAATATAAAAGAAACCCAAGAGATAACCTATGTCAGCATAATATCACGGAAAGAAAAAGGTAGAGCAAGAAAAGATTATAAAATAGAATAATAAATCGCTCATAGAATTGCTGTAGGATTAAGCAAGGAAACACATGAGCAAGTGTCCTGCAGAAATGTTCAATAAATGTTAGTTTCTTCTCTTTCCTTTTGGCCTATAATCACATGCATAAATCCCCTCTGAATTCAAGATCCTCAGAACACTGTGAACTACAAATTGCAGGGTAGGATCTTATCATTCGTAATTTTCCAGCCCGAAAGATCATAGCTGGGGATTAAAATCATCTGAGCTGATTCAAGAAATGAGGACTGAGGCCCAAACATAGGTGTTACTCATCACACAGAGGGTATGCAGTGACTTCAGGCAAACCAAAGTTAGAGAGCTCCTTGCAAACGTGTTAGATGTCTCCCTGAGTGCAGAGGTCATTAGTAATTATTTACTTGAGAAACCTACGTAATATGTACCTAACTTACTTACGTGTGTTCCATCGTGCTGACTGGAAGTTCTTTAGGTAATCACGAATGTTTTCTGAGAACACTGTGGTCTTAGTTCATTCTAGCACCTATCATTCTGATTTGAGGGCAATATATGCCTTTCTCTATTTCCTCCTGAAGTGGAATGGAGGGTGAACTGGATGGGAAAAGAGACAGTGGTAAAATATATGAACACTTGAACAATAACAAAAAATGATGCAGACTCTAAGAATACTCCACTGGGTCTAGTTATACTGTTTAAAGATTGCTTAAATCAGTGGGCAGAGGTACTTCCTAGAAAATCCAGTTTCTGCTGAATCAAGATGAAGAGGGGAAAAAGCAGAGGATGAAAAAAACTCATATCAGTAATAACCTGAATCAGTATCAAAAAGTTAGCTTCAGAAATTACTTCAGTACAGTACTACTGGAAATTTCTCACTGTTATACATACCTCTTGCAGGAAGATAATACACAGGGTACAATAAGTGCAAATGCCCCACAGGGTAGATATTCTGGAAGGCTGGCTACGTTATTAGAGATGTGGCTCAGAGAATCACAGAGCTAAAGGACACCAAGAGCACTAACCAACTTCTCTCCCAAGCAGTTCTTCTCTTATAACAACAGACATAGCTAGTCTCCCAATGTCTGTTTATATACTTTTGATGACAGGAAACTTGCCACTTAATGAAGCGATCTATTTTATTGTAATTAAGCTCATTCTTACATGCAGTAAACCACTTCAATTTGCCAGGTAAGCAGTAGCATCTGGATGGACCAAGAGACAGTGAGTGCCAAACAAAGCATATACATGCTTAGAAAGAGCTGGCTTTCATTTAAATACACAGAACTTCTTAGAAATAATGTACATTCTCATATGTTCCCAGACTTAACTACGGATTTTCATAGTAGAAGCCCTTGCTTTACCCTTTACAATTCTCTAGCACTGGGGAGTTGGTCCCTGCAGCCCTCATTCCCTCCCAAGAAGCGAGTAAACAAAGGTCCCTTGATGAGAAAACCCTGCACCCTCATACAAGAGGGACGGGACTCTATCCTTGCCAACAGGGCCTGAACCTGGATCGAGTCACTGATCCTTTGAAAAATCACTGAAATTCATAAATCTTTGAATCATGAAAATAAAAATTACACTCAAATCCTTATCTAAAACATTAGGAGTCCAAGTCAATACCTTATTCCCTAAAATATTCACCCATAGGGCCTGATTGTCCTTTGAAGCAGCAGAGCAAAGTCTACTTTCCTCTGTGTGTTTATATTAAGCCCACTCTCATGAACCAACTACGTTGCCTTTCTCTGATTCCACTCATCCACACTCCGATGGCCGAGGCACATCCCTCACTATCTAATCACATCCCAGATGGTTTCTAGGTTCTCATTCTCTGCCTTCAGATGTGACCCACCCTTCTCTACAAGCACTTCCCACTCTGCTCAAGAGAACCAGCTTATCACCAACCTCACTCTCCCCTTAGTAAAAGCAGGTCTACTTAGGAGGTCTCTGAAGTAGGTGTCTGCCTTGTTCACTGTATTTTACCAGGACTAGCTGAGCACTGGCCAAAGAGTGGTACTTAAAAATATTTAAGTGAATGAATGAAATTGATGATTTGAATAAATTAATGTAACAGCCCAAAACTCTATCACTGCGACTTCATATAATAAAATTATCACCACTATAGGGGAAGGGATACTTCCAATCCAAGGTAATAATAATCATGGTTACAAAGACAATAGTTACAGCTATCACTGAAATTATTACAAATTATAATAACAACCTACACAGCCTGAGCCCGTAGCTGGTTAAGAGGACATGCCACTTTCATACAGGCTCTGGGCACTTCCCTAGAAATACAGACAAAAATTATTCAAAGATGTCCTTTGGAAACTGGGGAAATGATTCAACCGTGACATCTACAGCATGGAAACTGGGGAAATGATTCAACCGTGACATCTACAGCAGTTCCTAAAAAGAATATGCTACAAGAACTGATTTTTAAAAGACTTTTATTGAGGGAAAATTTTGTCATTATAATTAAATTTATCCCGTTCTTCCTCCTCAAAAGGATGCTGACATTAGTCTCTCCACTACATGCACCTAATGAGACTGTTCTTTGATTTGTAACCATGGTTACTACTTGCAGAACCCATCATACTGTATGGCTCTTTCTGAAGCAAAAGCTGATCATGGCCCATAACAGTCTGTGTGATCCAGCTGCTTCCTAGAGTCAATAAGAATGGGCCTTAGAAAACAGAACCATTCCAGAAAATTACACTTCTGAATGCTGACTTGTTGCCTCTCATTGAGAATCACCAGGAATTTCATTTTCTGATTTGAAACAACAAAGCCGAGTCATCAGTGTTCACACCTCTCGTTAGCAGACAACAGCACTATCTGTGGCTAAAAGCAGTGAGACCGAGGGCAGAAAGAATGAGAAGCAGAGAGGGAAATAAAAAGGAACCACGTCATCTGGAGCCTACACACCTGAGTTCAAAGCCTGGTCCTTCACTTACTGTGTGACCTCAAACACTCCCCAACAGACAGGCAAGGTTATAGCAAAAGAACAACCTCAGATTCTCATGGCTTAAAACAACAGTGATTGATTTCTCCCTCATGATACTAATGTCCACATGGATTTTCTTGGGTTTTGGTTCTACATCTCTGTCCTTAGGCTAGGACCTAAATGCATGGAGCAGCTCTCACTAGACACACTGCTGGTTTGAGAGAAAAGAAACTAGTAAAATATGTACTGGCTCTTAAAACCTTTCCCTGGGAATGATACCCATCACTTCTGCTTATGTTTCATAAGCAAGTCCTGTGGTCACACCTAACTTCATGTGGGTGAGGAAGTAGAATATTCAAATATGCCCAGGAAAAGAGAGAGTACTCATATATGCCCAGAAAATAAGAGAGCTGCAACAGTTGTGAATAGCCCTAAAGTACGATGGTAGCGTAAGTACTTAACCTCATTGGGCCTCAGCGATTTCATCTATAACAAGAGTCAGGGATGCTTACTTCATAGAATGTTTTGTGGGGATTAGCTGGGACAGCACTTGCTTGAATAAATAAATGACAGCTGGTAATAGTCGTAGTTGCCTTGGTAGTGGTATCTCAACCACGGATAGAATGATCTAGTCAGCAAGAAATGGATGCCCTAGCCAAGGAATCCAATTCTCAAATTCTATCAATACTGTCAGCAGCTACAGAAAATCAGCAGAGCTTCCCATGCCAGTAAAGCTGGTGAGTTGGGCATGATATGAAGACTATGATCTGACAAATTTAAAACAATCATCCCTGCTCTACGTTTGCACATTACCTCTCTTTTTCATCTTTTCTCCCATTTTCAGGTTAAGTGTCCAATTAATCAACAAATATTCACAAAGTGTGTGTCAGGCACTACATTAGCCCCCTGAGTAAGAAACAAATCAGTTTTCTCCAAAAGAACCCCAGTCTAGGTAGGAAGAATCACCATTTATGGTCCAAAAACAGCCTGCACACCACCAGCACCCCTCACCAAAAGAAAAAAAAAAAAAAGTTAAAGAAAACTAAGTCATACAAATAAGGAAATGTAGATATATTTGAGAAGAGTACCCAACAGTCAAAAACAAAAATGGAACTACCTATTGTTCAGAAAGTTTATCTCAGGCAAATGGATACTACACATTCTGGTTAAGTAGATGCTACATATTCTATTTCCTTTCTTATTTGTTTTCAGATCGACTAAGCTCTTAAAGATGATAAGAGCATATCCTGTCCCTACCAACCTAATGGGGACAAAGGAGATACAAGTGTGACTGACAGTGTATGGTTCGTAAACAATTTACCCATGACAAGAGCTGGGTGGACGAATGAGTCCAGTCCAACATTTACTAAACCTCTACTAAGTGTGCAACATGTGGTTCAGGCTCTTTGAGCACTTTGCCAACCATGAAGGAAACATATTTGTACTATGGTGTGGTGACAAAGTAATGGCAGGGAGTATGAGAGCAGAAATGAGGAAGGGGCACATTGGTGGGACGGAGGAAGGAGAGAGAAATGAAAAAGAGTCTCCTGGAGGAAATAAGAGCTTCAAGGACAGATTAAATTTAGAAAAGTGGGAGAAGCTGCAACAGCAAGAATAAGGGACAGAAAGACTGAAAGGCATGTAATCTAAGTATATGAGAATCCATATATTACTGGAGCTGGTAGTACCAGAGTGGAAATGTCGAGTGATGATTACAGAGTTAAGCAGAGACCAAGTCAAGGAGCATCTCACAGGTTAGAGAACTTGGGCTTGACCTTCTCAACATAAGCAAGGCTATGACGCTTGGGCTTGGGCGTACAAAAAATAGGGAGTAGCCACTAATGTTTTTTGTTTGTTTGTTTGTTTCTTTGCGGTATGCAGGCCTCTCACTGTCGTGGCCTCTCCCGTTGCGGAGCACAGGCTCCGGACGCGCAGGCTCAGCGGCCATGGCTCACGGGCCCAGCCGCTCCACGGCATGTGGGATCCTCCCGGACCGGGGCACGAACCCGCGTCCCCTGCATCGGCAGGCGGACTCTCAACCACACCACTAATGTTTTTTGAGCAGAGGGAGTGATATGTGTGCATCTGTGACTTAGGTAAGTCCTTCTGGCAGTTGTGAAAGATGGATTTCAAGGGGCAAGAATGAAGGCTAGGAAAGGAGGAGGATGTTAAAATAGTTCACGCAAGAGATAATGAGGATACAAAGTAAAGCAGTTGTAATGGAGAGTCAGGCAAAGGCAGGAATGAATAGGAAGGGGATGAAGGATGAAGGACAAGAAGGAGTACAAGATGATCGGGGATTCTGCTCTGACAAGGGATGGAAGAGGGGCTCCTGAGGGGGAGGATGCATTAAGAGGACTAGAATTGGGATCTGAATTACCAGGACAACTCTAAACACCATAAACATTCAGTTTACCACAGAAAGAAAAGCCATTATTACTGAAGATTCTGCCTGTAATTTTCATCAAAGTAAAATTCTACTACATGCTGCCAAGAAGAAATTTCATTATTAACTTTGAAATTGACAACTGCAGCTAGAATATTACATTTGCTTTTCCTTCAGTCTCTCTCACTCACATGTGGACAGACACACTAATTCAAGCAGTTAGATCTTCAGTGGTCTCCAAGAATTAAATCCAGACATTGTTTGGTCTAATAAGAGTGGTTTATTATACATCTGCATGAAAGACTCTCCATCAGTTTCAAATTAATCCCGTCTAATCTCAGAAGTCTCCCATAAAACCACAGCCCCAGCAGTTCTTTGGGAGACCTTGAACTGGGAACCCCAGTCCTTCCTCACTATGAGAAAAGCTCTCTTCTTCCGTCTATACAAGTAGGCAGAAGGAGAGTATTTTCTGCACACCAGCCTTGCATAGCATCACGTGGTTCTCAGCATTGCCCAGAAGGGCACACTCCAAAGTCAAGGTTACAATTTCCATTTTAACTGGGTGGGAGCCATTGGTGCTGTCCACCAAATATATCTCTGAATCTTTACCGTCTGGGCACATGGTAGGATAACAATTCTTTGAAGTTAGGTGTGTGGGGGCATAGGACTCACTTTGGTGAATGAAATATGAGTGAAAAGAACATGTCATTGCTGGACACGAGTTATTGAGGCAGCCCAGGAGTCACCTTAACTCTTTC
>NW_006770403.1:708719-714277 GCF_000442215.2 Lipotes vexillifer | reverse complement strand
CAGGAGTCACCTTAACTCTTTCCCATGCTACAGTGATTGTGGAACCATGAACCAAGATAAGGCTTCCGTTCGCCTGGATCCTGTATAAGGATGATGAGCATGGCTCTCACAGTTCCACATTAAGCGTGTAGTAGTTTAACAGAAGCTTCTGTGGTGGTAACTGAGATGTTTGGGGTTAGCAAAATCCAGCCCACCTTGACTACTAGTTGTCATGAAAGCAGTGAAGAAAGGTCAGGAAGACCCAAAAATTAAGAGTGTTTATTTATCTGGTTTAGACCATGTTAGGAATTAAAAATAAAGTTTTTAAAATATTTATTAATTTAAAATAACATAATAAACCCATCGCATGTTAACATAAGTAATGTATTACATAATAAACCCATTGCATGCTAACGTAAGTAATGTATTTTATGAAAAATAACTGTATTTTCCAAAACTAAAAATTTGGCAAAATGAATGGCACTGTTTCACATTTTTACAAATATCTTGAATGTATGGCTTAATGAAAATACACCTGGATTCTCATGTCTGCTTCTATGTTCAATCTGTTGAGATATGCTGTTTTGGTTGAGCGATATAAAGAAAAACCTAAGACCTTTCAACCTCTTTGAAAGGGTCTCAGGGATACCCAGGGGTCCCCAGTCCCCACTTTGAGAATTAGTTCCGTAGTGTAATTGGTCAGAAAACTTTTTCTGTAAAAGGGGCAGATAGTAAATATTTTAGGCTTTGTGGGCCATACATTCTCTGTTGCAACTATTCAGCTCTACCACTGTAGCATGAAAGCAGCCATAGACAATACATAAACTAATGAGCATGGTTGTGTTCCAATAAAACTTTATTTACAAAACCAGACAGTATGTCACATAGGCCTTAATTGTCCATCCCTGCAATAGAGGATACCTAAGTCAATTCGACACGGGTCCTGCTTAAGAAAGGTATAGCTAGTAGAGGGAACAGGACGTACCCACACACTATAACACAAAGCAGAATGAGATACACGTCATGGGACGAGGCGCAAAAAAAGGTGCTTTCAGAATTCAAGGTCAGTAGAGAGTACCTCAAATTGGGAATGTTTCAAGGAGAATGTGGGCCTTGAACAACTGGCAGAATTTTGACAGAAAGTCTCAGGAGAAAGGTAAGTATTTCAAGTGGAGAGACTGTTCAGGGCAAAGACACTAACAGAGGGAAATATTCAGCAGCTTCAAGTAATGGTAAGTAGCTTCTGAAATGTAGTGTAGATAAAGGGAAATACAACAGCATGAGATGCTCCTTCCTGAACTTTAGGTCACTATGCAATGGGCCACGATCAGGGGGTTGGATGTGACCTGAGATGCGCTGAGGTGCCACTGACCATTTCCACATGAGGATGTCAGCCAGGAAAGATAAGATTAACTGGAAGGCAAAGTATAGGATGCATTTGCCTGTGCCCAGCTATAAGCAGTGACCCCAGATAACAGGCCAAGCAAGAGGAAATAAGGACCTGAACAAAAGCAATGAGAGTAAGACCAGAAATGAGACAGAGGCAAGCAACATGACAGATGTACCACTTAACAGATTTATTCCTTCACTGCGGGTGGAGGGGAAGAGAGAATGCATAATCAAAGACGACTCTAAGGTTCCAAGTCTAAAGGAGGGAGAAAGATGGTAACGGACAGGAAAGACAGGAAAAGGCACAGATTTGGTGATGAGAAGAAGACTTCCATTGTGAACATATTCCACATACCACCATTTGGCCAAATACAAGTCTGAATGCTCACAAATCCCAAGCTCTCCTTGCTGGGGAAAAAAAACTCTATTTCGTAATTCCAGCAGATGGTCACAATTTTTCGAAATCTGTGCCTCTTAAAATCTCCTCCAAGTTCCCAGTACTCTGAAATACAACAGAATTTCTAAGTTTTTATTCTTTCTCCACCTTGATTCTTTCTATTAATAACTTCTAGAGCCAGCATATACTTTAGTCCGCTGTAAATACCATATTAGATAACAATGAAATAACTAATGAGCCCTTTTTCAGAAGCTCAGGATAAATAGTAACTAACACCCCCATTTTTAAGGTGGTTAGGACTGTCTGTATTTGAAGAATGTTATAATTTATTCTTGGATACCACATAAGTTTTCTGAATGTCTTATGTTAACTAAAAAGTCTGAAGGTAGATGTCAGGTTGCTGAAAGATTTCATTTCCTACAGTCTTTTCATAGTCTTTCACTATGAAAAGCTATAATGAGAGAATTTTGAAAGTTATACTTGGATTTCCTTTTTGCCCTTTAAAAGGCCAAAAAGTGTATGAGAGAATGGTACAGTAAATGACCCAAATAATATTCCCAATCAAGAACAAGCCCACATCTTGGACACAGGGGTGGAAGGTGAAATGCTGGGAATCAAGATGAAAATGATCTATACTCACTAGTTGCCTAAAGAGAGCTGTGATGTGGCGGTCATTCTGCACCCTAAAGACAGGTTTAAATGGATCCCCCAAAGTAAGGTGAGAATGTGCTAACAAAGCAGAATTCTAAAAGAGTCTTGGCCCATGATACATAATCTAACCATCTCCTAGTCAAATGGATCTTCAAAGATGGTCCCAGCAGGCATGAAAGGGGCAGAAATAGGGACTGTCTTGTTTCTGTAAACGCCATCACCCTTTTCTATGACGGGTTTCCTACCACCTCCCTGGTAGCAAGCTCAAAACCTGAAGCATCCTGGATTCCTTACTCTGTGTCCCCTGACATTCGATGGGTGCCAGTTCCTGCAGATGTCGTCTCTACAACACGTCTCGCAATATCCCCTCCTTTCCATTCCCACAGGCACAATCCTAGCCTGGATGCTCGTTCTCTTCAACTGGTCTCCTACAGTCACCTCCTAACTCTCTCCTTACCTCCAGCCTTTCCCCCTCCTAACCCATTTGAAACCCCCAGCAGATTAATTTCCCTAATACACAGTTCTGACCAAACTACCTCCTTGCTAAAAAACGTTCACAGACCTTCCACAAAACAGCTTAATGATTTCGCCACCTTAACACCCACATGTTCCGTTCTTATGCCCTCTCTGCTAATTAAACGTGTTGACTGACTCTATGTCACACAAACTCTTCTCTATTCTCAACAACCTGGTTGCTTGTATACTTTTCTCTCAGCCTAGTATTACCTTTCAATGTCTCACTCCTGCTTTTACTACAACCTCCATGTATGGAAGGACAATCTACCCTTTATGGCCCATTGAAAAGTCTACCTCCTCTGAGAAGAATTAATTCTCCAATATTTTTTTATGCCCCACTATCCATTCTTCTAATAAGCATTTTCAGAGAGTTTAATGTAAGCTACTCTGTTACACGCTGCAGACAAATAGGGTCCCTCCTCATACTCTTCCGGGGGCTCTGCCTCTCTCAAATTGTTGTCAGCTGTGAACTTCCCTCACCTCTCTCTCCCACTGGACTATGTCCCTCACCTCTCTCTCCCACTGGACTATGTCCCTCACCTCTCTCTCCCAGTGGACTATGGAACTAGAAATGGAAGGGCCCAGGGAACATTCGTTGACTTGAATGTGTTAAAGTGAACTCTCTGGGTTCAAGACTTTCCTAAAGAAGTTTCAGTACTCTTTAAGAAAACTCTTGAGCCAGAGAAAATTATAATTTTTATTGGGTCAGTAAACTTTCCAACAGTTGAAAGACTTGAATTGCTTAATTCCAGAAATGCCCAAAAAGAAAAAAAACAATTTTTTTCCCCTAAAGCAAAAGAGTCCCACTTGCATTTCAGTTCTTTCAATTCTAATGTTAACTGTGTAACCTGATTGTAAGATGAAACAAGAATCTACAGGATTATACCACTGTGGTTTCATTAAAATATATAAATGTATATATATAGTACTATCTAATATTAATACTTGGGATAGTAATAATATCACACACCGGATAAGTACCTACAAAACAAAACAATACACTGAACTGGACCAGGGGGTCCCTGCCTGGTACATTTACAAACTAGACAGAAAGACACAATACAAAGCCAAGTGATGACGGATGCTGGAATGTGCAGAAGACGACAGGAAAAAAAACCCTAAACTTCATTTTCTTCTTTGAAGTTCAGACCTAACAGTCTGAAGCAGCTGATTTCCACTGCCAATAACTGCAAAAGGACACAAGTGTTTTCTAAGGGCTCAGAGGATGTGGGCTGTTAGATGTCAAACTGAATTCACAGATAAGCGCTCAAAGTGAAGAGCCATTCTGGATCTACCAAGATAGGGCACACACCTACGCTCTAATAATGGCAAAGCATTTAGGTGGGTATTAACTTGTCCTGAAAAGTAGAGGTAAAAGCTCCTTTGTTCTCAGTAGCCCAGACTGGTTTTAGACGTGCCGGTGAGATCTCTAAGAGGAAGTCATTTTTGGTTTTGTTCCAACTTCTAATTCAATACCTTGGCAGCGTTTGAAATGGATAAGAGCTGTAAGCTCACATCTGCTTCAGGTGACAACTAAGATAAGCAGCACACAATGTAAAATTGGTGAGAGCTAACTCCCCAAAAGCAACTTTAAATGTAGCTTATTAGAGGTAGTAGTTACTTCAAGTTAACACTAAGTCTGAAAATATCTTGCTGAGAATACTAAAAGATAAGGAACCTTGTCCATAAACCTGCTTTTTAGGTGATATTTTGGGTGGTGTTTCTGAAAAAATAATTCCATGTAAACTATTAGAATAAACTGATGACAAAATTCATCAGACTGCAGTGAGCAGAAATACAAGGAAATAATTTTTCCAGGTAAACAATATTCACTTCTGGTTAACAGTTTACTGTGGTCAAGATGGGCCCTAAAGAAAACTGAGCTGTTGGTTGTTTTTAAGGAAATGATAGTGTGTCAAGGATTAATAAATATTTCCTGTACAACTCCTACGTTTCAAATACCTACACTGGACTGGAAGAGACACAAAAGCATGAGATCAGGCTCCCGACCTAAAGGAGATTTTCTATACAGTGGAAATGAAAAAATACAAGTCATGAAACATCAGATGGCAACATAAAACAACATACAGCAAATCCTCCACTATGAGACACAAGACAATAGGAACTAGGAAATTTAGGACCTGAAAAGATCTTTTGTGTTTATGAGAACAATTTTATAAAGGAGATGGGACATCATCCGGGCCCTACTGAATAGTTTTGCATGGGCATACTTGAAAAGGTGTTCTTAGAAAGGCAAAGGGATCAAGGCACCCACGAAACAAACCAAAAGAAAAAGGACAAGCTGCTTAGACTAGAGCTTCATACTGAGAAGAGATGAAAATGAGGAATAGGTTGGTAGGACCAGCAGGACTTAACGCCACTTTGCACATCTTCATTATTTTATATATTATGTATACTAAGTTTATTGAACTGATGTGGTAGGTAATAGGGAGCCCTGGGCTTCCCTGGTGGCGCAGTGGTTGAGAGTCCGCCTGCCAATGCAGGGGACGTGGGTTCGTGCCCCGGTCCGGGAAGATCCCATATGCCGCGGAGCGGCTGGGCCCGTGAGCCATGGCCGCTGAGCGTGCGCGTCCGGAGCCTGTGCTCCGCAACGGGAGAGGCCACG
>NW_006770403.1:704414-706668 GCF_000442215.2 Lipotes vexillifer | reverse complement strand
CCTAAGAGAAAAGGCCCCGCGTCCCACAAAAAAAAAAAAAAAAAAATTTCATTTCATACTCTGACTTCAGAAATATTTTCCTTGATGAATACAGAACTGGTTTTCAATCCCCTTTGCTTCCTGTTTTTCAGTAGGAACATGACCCAAAAAAAAAAAAAAAAAAAAAAGCAACATTTCATACTCTGACTTCAGAAATATTTTCCTTGATGAATACAGAACTGGTTTTCAATCCCCTTTGCTTCCTGTTTTTCAGTCCTTCAGGAACATGAGACTAGGATATAGACAAATCAACCAACACAAATCAATTTAGAAACGCATGTTATTTCTCATTTTCTGGTGTCCTTTAATACTTAATTTTACTATAATTTTAATATGTGGTGTACCCATGCCAAATGTTAGACCACATCAGAGACAGAATAATGATGTAGGCTAAATATACAGCATGGTGCCTCCAGATATTTTTAATCAACTGGAGAACACCATCAACTTCAGCCTGAAGATAGTTCCATTTGGGTTTCATGTCATCTGTTTCGCTATTCTCATCAAACGCCTCACTCCTGGTAAAACAGGCAGCATAATTATCCTTCAAGGAACAACAAGGAGGTTGGAAATAACTAACCATCAGACTACATACAATTTGACTTGAGAGAGTTTTTTTCTCCTTAATAATATAGTCATTAAATGATCAAAGCAACAAACAAAAGCATATCCAACCGAAAGCAAAGATTATCTATTGACACAAGTGTGCAAATGACAGGGTAGACAAATAGTCCTCTTAAGGCTATTAGTGACTGGGAGGTCAAGTTCTAAATTGAATCAATTATAAATTAATGTAAGTTGATGGCCAAATTTAGGCATTCTGCACATTATAAAATCTAGAAACATTTTTGTCAATTTATCTGTCTGTGTTTAAAAGCTGTAAATAAAGCCAGGACTTGTGAGCGGGCCATCTGTGCCAGCACCTGTTTGAGGCAAATCTGATGTCTTTTCTTTGCAATCTGAATTTTTGTTTCCCATAATTGAACTTCTTTGCAAGTTTTTATTGCACTAAGAAAAATGAAAAAGGGAAATGAACCAGTTGAGATTATTCCAAAATTGCTTTTGTTAAGAGGGAGGCATTTAGAAATATATATTATCATACGGGCCAATTTTCACCTCCTATTTCTTTTGACAACTGAGGGACCTGCTTAGCGAGCCAATATTCCTGCAGGCTTAGCTAAAGGAAATGGAAGAGGTTGGACAACTGGCAGCCATTTATCTAGGACCAAGAAAGGACCAACTAAAATTCCAGATCAGTGAGAACAGAGGGAGGTTAGGAATGCAAAGTAAACTCAAAAGAGCCTTCACATTCTTCAGCTGCTGAACAAGTACAAAGCCACCCAAATTCTATCACCAATACCATGGCTTGCTCCTAAAATGAGTACAAGAGGTCAGCAGCTGCTCCAAAACTCGGGTGCTGATGACTGGCTTTCCCCAGCAGCTTCTCTCTCCTCTACGCCCACCCCCGCCAACATGTCAGTGCGTTATTTGTTGGGAACTAAAGCTGGGAACTCCTTTTTGCATATACAGCCTCCGCTGATGCTAAGCCTCACCATCCAGGGGACAATGGAATGGAGCCTGGCACACACTGGCAAAGAACCTGGCTCCAAAGACAAGCATGAAAACGAAACTGCCCATAGAGACTTGGCACCTGTGCTTTAGTAAAGCTGATTGGAGCCATCTGGCTGCTTACCCTAATGAAAACTGGAAGGCTCACAGCATCCATTACTCATATTGGCAAATTCCAACATTTTGATTTGTTAGACCTCTGTGTACTTCTGTGCAGGAAGAGATACAAACTCTGTAACCTTTTCATGCTGCTTTTCTTCTCTTCACAAATTTACTCCAAAGATAAAGTGTTGAAAAGTTGTTCTTAAACATGAAGCCAAACTTTCTATGATTATAGATAGCATGGTAATGATATATTGTGTAAGCCTTTTCCAGATAATGCTTTCACTGTACTCTTCTACACTTAAGCTACAAAATAAATAGCTTTGCTACTATCCTACATATTCTCTTTTAAATCACTTTTGCCTGACTTCTGGCATAAACAAGGTAGAAACTGGTTTATATTATTGTGACTTGATGAGGAGACATAGCTCTAAAGATTTTCGGTTGATGGTTTCCAATATCTAGACTGTAAAAAGGTGTGTTGTGAGGAGGATTTTGGGTTGGGGGGGGGTGCGAGTCATGATTCCTCTTTCCCTTCAGAATC
>NW_006770403.1:695892-703671 GCF_000442215.2 Lipotes vexillifer | reverse complement strand
TCTTTCCCTTGAGAATCAACTTGTTCAAAACCATCAATCCTAAATCTGTTCAAGTAAGGGTGTCCCTACTTGAATCAGGCAAATAAACCAAAAAGAAAAAAACACAAAAAAACCCTATCAAAAAAAACATTTTCTTAGCAATCCTATTAAGAAGAAAACAAATTTTACTCGTGCTAAAATTTTAGGACTCTTTCCGGATTGCAGTGTTGTATGTTCAAATAGTTATTCAGCACCTACTATGTACTCCACACCATTATTTAGCCAAGAAATTTAACTCAGGAGTTTATCAATATTTCACCTGTAAACACATGACATGTTGCCTAGAAATCTCTATTTAGAAAGCCAATAAAGACATCCGACTGCCATGTTTGGCATGGATTCCTGCCTAGGCACAGAATGACCTCAGACCCCTTCAACATCACAGGGTTACACAAAGTAAGAGCCGTGGAATCACTGATGTGTGGGAAATAAATTATGGTTGAGGAAGCTCATTACCACTGTAGCTGAATATGAATATTGTTATCAAGGGCACTAGGTTCCCCCACTTCTCTATCTTGAGGCAAGTTATTTTACATTTCTGAGCTTCAGGTTTTTCATCTGCATTTGGAGATAATGATATAGAAACATTAGAAACATCACAGGAAACAATGCCCGGTGTATAACAGGTGCTCAATTAATGGGAGGTATTATTGTTGTTGCTGCTAACTACTACAACCATTGATGGAACGATATTTCCTTTGTTCAACATCCTGAAGGGTGCTGGAAAACATGAAAGACAGCAACCTTGGCTTAATTTAATGCAACTTTAATATCAAAATGTGATTTTTAAGAAATCAGGTTCATAAACCCGAAAAAAAATCTCCTTTTTGTCCTTTGTATTTATACTGAAAGAGGGTTCAAGTAAAATGAGGCATGCTTGATCATTCTTGGAAGACTTTGATTTTCTTCCCCCTTTTTTTCTTTTGGGAAGACACGGCAAAGAGTCCACAGTGCTCACATCTCATGTCTCTATTTTGCCTTCCCTCATCCCTCACGTTTTCCTGTCCTTCCCTCTCCTCTCCTATTTCTCTTTCATAGAGACCAGGGCAGGGAGCAGGATCTACACCTACCCTCCCGTCTGCTGAGTCTGGGAAAAGCAAGACTTCACGTGGGCAGCTCTATCAAGGATCTCAAGCCCTGGAAGAAGATTTACTCGAGGCTGGCAGCAGAAAATCAGTTAAGGGCTCTTTTCCAGAGAAAGAAAGAAAGGGAGAAGAGAATATTCATATGTGGTAAGATATGACAATGAGAATCATTCAATTCCTTTACTCCATCACAGACCGTGGTTATGTAAAACAGACTGGCAATTAGTAAAATTTTTAAATATGTTTCTTTCATGGTAACGTCCTGCTATACATATATTATTTATTGATAGCTAAGAACTGTCACTGCTCAGACATACTAATCAATCTTTATACTCTAAGTTAAAAATATTATAAAGCCCAGGAGTGGCACCTCCTTATGTATCATTTGGATTCTGTAAAGTTGATAATGAAAGTAGTGCTGTTTAAAAAATAAAACTCCAAGAATGTTTTCATATATGGAGTGGTGGGGGAAAAAAATTAAAAGACATAGAAAATGAGAAAATACAAAATAATGGTGGGGAACTGAAGCTCTGTCTTCAGTTTTAAATCTGAAAGGCACTAAATTTTCCCCTTAAAATATTTCTGAATAATAGCTGTTCCTTACAATGACATCTCACGTTATGATTATTAAATACTTCTCACAAAGGTATCTCATTTACTCCTGGTTATATACATAGAATAAGACATTAGTACCCTTATTTTACAGATATAGAAACTGAGGCTCAAGGAGATAATAATGTAAATTGCTCAAACTCATACTGCTACTAAGTATTACTCCTGGATTAGAATGAAGCCTTTGGAAAAGATGGTGCCATGTCTTCAAGGAGAAGACTGTGAAGTAGGCCTTCAATATCAAAAACTAAATACTCACTTGTGTTATATCTCTTAAGCCAGACTCTTCATTGCCATAAATAGCAGACTAGCGAATACTGCAAGGGCATGACCCTTGGAGAAAAAATGTGTTATTGTTTATTTAAAGATCTGAACATTAAAAATCTTGGAAGATCAGTCACCTGTATGGGGAAAGGAAAAAAAAAAAAAGAATGGTATCTGATAGATGATTTAGAAATACTACAGGTATTAAGGAATACTTTTATTCAGACATTTTTCTAGAAACTCTCCATGGATTGGTTCATTTAATCTAAGACTGAGAAGAGCTTGGTCATTCACTGAATTCTAGCCAGGACATTCATCTGTGCTGTGCAAATGAACGGAGAATTAGAGTTCTGAACAAAACAGATGGATGTGTGCTGCTGGTTTTTGAAAAGAGCTGGTTATAGCAAGCCTTCCCAAGAGCAAGGCACCTGGGAAGATGACTCGCCTCTGAAGGCGATGTGAGCCTGTCAGATGACCTATCTCAGAAGTGGAGAAGCACAGTGACCTGCTTCTGGAACAGAATCTTTGAGGGAAGTTAGGGAAATGTCTGCCTTACCCACTGATTCAGGGAGCAGGTCTGAATTCAAGGGTATGGGGGGAAAGGGATACTGCAAAGTAGAATAACCAGCCAGAAACAATTGGGGTAAGCTGGAATCCAAAACCCAGACAAAAGTTAAGAATGTCTAAAGTGACTGAGAAAGCTGCCAAACCTGGCGATGGTCCCAGCCAGATCCACCACATACCAGTATCTAGGCAGCTTGATCTAATACCCAAACCAAATAGCTGGAATATGCCTAACCTCCAGTCGGGTGCAAAGCAGCAAGAGCCTAGCTAATCCTACTTACATTTCAGTGGGACCTAGAATTACTACTAACGGGAAAAAAATGATTTCTTTTCATTGTTTGTTCTATGTTGCTAACTACTATCTATGTTATTATAGGTAACAGCAATAGACTACAGTTTTCAAAATACCTAAAGGTGTTGTGTGCTAATGTCAGAAACAGCAGTGTTTCTGGGAAAGAGTTAGGAAGCAGCATCCTGCCTGGCAGATAACACTGAAAAGAGGAATCCGGGGAGAAAGTAAAGGGTGGGCAATAAATGGTGGGAGCAAGTGGACTGCATTTCTCATACCTGATAGACAAACAGAAAGTGGTGAATTCAGATAAAATTTGGAGGTTCAATCAGGAGCAGGCCCTGAGTCCCCATAACTACAGAAGAGGCCAAAGTGCACCAGGAGAAAGCCTGGAGGAGGTAGCACAAGGCCCAGGAGCCACAGCTGTCCTGGCTTGGAGCTGCCACCTCTTCCAAATCCTCATCCACCTGCTGCAGCAGCTTTAAGTCTTCGATTCTCAGTGTGGTTTACAGTTTCCTCGATAGCCAGCAAAGAGGAAAATCAATGATGGGGACAGACTATTCTGTAAGAGGGCTGTGATGAGAAAGGGCTTCTTCCTCTCCTATTGCTAATGAAATGGTATTGGTATCATTTATCAAAGGGCAGAGAAAATAAATCAGCACTATACCCATGAGATTCTTCCAAAATAGTTAAGTTACAGAGCAAATAGCATTCCAGAAAATACTCTTACTCAATATGAGATTTTTCTTCCTTAATTGTGCCTAAACTTATTACATATACTTTAGTATTATTTGTTGAGTGATTACTATGTACAGTTACCATTCTAAACATTTTACATTTATTATCTCATTTAATTTTCATTATCTCTGTTTTACAAACATAGAAACTGGGTACTAAATTACCTTTCCAGTTTTTTGCTGAAAAAACTAATGAATATTGGGATCATAAAATTGGATTGGGCAAAATGAAATTCATAGTAAAGTCACTTCTCAGTAAAGGGCATCTGTACTCCCAGACCACAGAAGGAAAGGATTTTTAATGATAGTCTAGGAAATGAAGCCAGGAAAAGACCAGGGACAAATTCATAATGGCTTTGCCCAAATTTCCATAAAGGGAGTGAAAGCCGAATACTCGAATTATGGTTCCTGGTCCTTAAGTTGGGTATTACTCATCTTTTGTAAGATTAGACAATGCATATCAAAAGTATCCATTTAAATGGTAAATTATACTTTTAAAAATCAGATAATCCTATAAAACATGACTTTTTAAAACAGTTATCAGGTACCCTTGTCAATTTATTGACTGAATACAGATTAGGTATAAACTTTACTTTCACTTTCTAATAAAACATAAACTAAATACATCTTATTTGATTTTTAAATACTACCAAGGAATGTTCCTAGGCTTCAATGTTATTCTTTCATAGTAAACTAAAATAATACAGAACTATTATCTAAGTATCTCTGACCAAATTATTAAGTAGAACCATATGAAATTGCCGATAGTCAACTTTATTTTACCCACAAAAATGGCAATTTCATATGGTTCAACCTAAAATAACAGTGAGAAAGAAAAAGAGAATAGGTAAACGAGAGTCTAACACCAGAGGAAATGAAAACTCTATTAATTTCTTCATGCAACACTAACTCCATAGAAATGCCTCAATTAATATATTGAGAAAATATAGCACTTGCCTAAAATTTAGTACCTGGCAGACACGCCCACCAGAATTCACAGATGTCTTGGATAAGCGGCAATTTCACAATAATTAACATCTTGGAAGCTAGCCTGATTCTTCCCTGATTTATTAAAAATAAAAATGTTTTTCATTTCTTTTCAAAATCATTAAATCATCTGGAATCCAAAGCCACATCAAGACCCAAAAAATTAGAGTTAACCTTTGGCCATGGCTAGACAGTGGTGGGCTGTAGTGTGTGGGCCGGTAAATGTTTGAAAACCAGCTCTCTGGTGGAAAAATGTGTGTGTGTGTGTGTGTGTGTGTGTGTGTGTGTGTTTATGTGTGTGTTTGTGTATGTGTAGTAAATTTTACTGCTATAAAAGGTGTGCAGCACACGTACAAATAATAAATACACAGTGCTCCACTGTAAATTGCCTACAGCCAGTTGATTCTCACAGAAAGCTTTTGTTGATTTTTACCAAACTCTTCTATCAGTAGCCAACTTATGGTTTCAGCTGGCAAACAAGCATAGGTCCAACATCCATGCTGAACATCCATTATCATATATGTTAATGAGTAAGACAAAAGTGAAACAATGAAGATATATATAAGTGTGAGTGTACTGACTTCACTCAATCATCAATGATGTGGGTGACCCCTTCTCTAAATTGGATAATACCTTTTGAATACTGAAAGAATATTTCCTCAATTCTCTGTGTTATTCACATTTTAACAGCTGTTATGGACTGAATGTTTGTATTCTCCCAAAATTCATATATTGAAATCCTAACTCCCAATGTAATGGTATTACGAGGTGGGGCTTTGGGTGCAGAGTCTTCATGAATGGAATTAGCACCCTTACAAGAAGAAACAGGAGAAAGATGATCGAGCTCTCTCTACCAAGTGGAGATGGAATGAGAAGGTGACCATCTACAAACCAAGAAGAGGACCCTCACCAAGAACCACATTTGCTGCATCTTGATCTTGGACTTCCCAGCCTCTAGAACTATGAGAGATAAATGCTTGTGTTTAAGCATTTATACCAGTCTATGGTAACATGCTATAGGAGCCCAAGCTAAGATAATGGCTATAGACACTACCTACTTTTAAGTTTAATCTGCATCATTAGCATTTTCTCTATCCCTTTTTTAAGTCTAGAAACAATTGACAAAACAATATATCAAGTCCTGATTTGTAGCGTTTGCTGATATCTATGGTGTAATACTACCATCGTGACTGAGTCCAAGCTTCCAATATGAAGTCCCTGAATACAGAGCTGGGAAGAAGTGTTCTAATTCCCACTATTTTGTAGCATTTTGACTACACAGACACAATACATGTAAATAACCTGAAGAGCGTAGCCTATAGTAAAATGCAGTAAAATAAGTAGGAGATAATGAATTTTGAGTATTTATTACCATTGTTTTTAATAATATTATCTAACTGTATATGTTTATGTAATTTAATTTTTAATAGTAGCTGTGTTTTACAACCAGCCCTCAAAATTCCCGATAGCAATTGGCTCTTGTGAGTACGTAAGAGGTAGCACACTACTAGGGAATGAAAAAATTTCCAATTCTACAGTATGTCCACAGATTTCAGCTATTAATTGCATTGTTGCTATCATAACTAAGGCTGGCATCATCCTGAGTCTATTTTCTAAGGCTGTGATAGAAAACCAAGGTGACTTCAGTTTATCTAGGTTTTTACATGGGGATATTAGAATCTAGCTTCAACTACAATCGATACATTATTCTGATTTATTAAAGTAGTAGCAAAAGTTCTATAATTTTTTATTTTAGAATTTTACTTTAAGAACATTTCTAACTGTATAAACTTTCAAGTTAAGAAAAAATGCCTCTAGATAACCAAAAATTTCCCATCTGATACTTTATAATAATGTACCTTGGAGGCACATGAAACTCATTACTATAGAATCTCTTAGAGCCAAATCTTGCCTCTGGATATTTAAAAGGAGTTAGGTTAACACAAATGCCAATAACATCTTTTAAAAGGCCTAATCATATTCCATGCTGTAGGGTGTAAGCTGAACAGCTGAAGAGTCAGAAAGAGAAAGAACTGCCTGCCTTTCCTACTTGCTTTCTGCCCAGCATCTATGGCATTTCACATGTGAGAAGGTGAGTGACAAATGCAATTTCAACTTTCCTCTGAAGTACAAAGATCTACTGATAGGATAAAAGACTGAATGACCGAGCAATATCAACTCATTAGTTGTATTCCATGTCCAAATGCTTTCCCCTAAAGCACAAGATTCTGGCCTCCAAGACCCATCTGTTCCTAATTTCTCCGCTGCCTATACTTCCGTGAAAATGAAGCTCACCCTCACACCACACTGGTAGAAGGCACCCTTGCTCTACAATATTCATTCCTCTTCTCGTTGCAAATACAGCAACATTTGAAAACAATGCACTTTCTTGCTTCTTTATACTACCACCAACTTCGTGATAAAAAAAGTAAGTCTCCAAATCATAAAATTTCATTTTATGTGAGAAAGAGGATAATAAAGATATTAAAAAACAGACTTGTACTTTAAATGCCATAATTTTTAAAATGTGAGTTGTTTTTAAATTACTTGTGACATCAGTTTTAACAAGCTGTTTATCACATAACATTTCCAGCCGTTAAACTCTTCAAAATGCTATTTAAAAAATAAATAAAACAAGAGATATACAAAAATCAAAACATTTCCAGTCAGCCTCAATATTCCAGGTAATGGTAGAACCATCAAATTGTCACAGAAATGTTCTAGATTGGATTCGTCCTTTTGTGAATGTTTTTTATAAAGAACATTTTAATGTTAATTATTTATTTATAACCTGTTGTGCTTCCAAAAAAAACTTACAGCAGCAATTAAATCAATATAAAAGTCACTCAATAAAATTGAACTTTTCATTTGGTTCTGCTTAAGGACTAGACACTCATTAAAAAAACTACATAGAACGGTTCCAAAATATAGCAAAGTTTGCTAACAGTAAGCTCTCTCCCAGCCAACCATTAATTTTAATATTAAGTCAGAAAACCCGATTTCCAGAAATGGAGTGGCTGAGTTAGAATTCAGTGTATACACTTCACTTAGTCCACCTTTTCCGTGACAACATGTTTTATGTTATTCTGAAAGTGCAGCTGAGAACAATGAATTAGAAGCTCCCTTATCTACTCATTTCTCTTAATACTAAAATGACTGGGGGTGGGATGGGAGAGACCTAGTTTTACCAGCCCAATGCTTA
>NW_006770403.1:692819-695882 GCF_000442215.2 Lipotes vexillifer | reverse complement strand
TCTTTCCCCACAACTTCATTTTCCATACCTCACGGAAATTAACTTCTCCCTTAGACTGCACCAGATCATGAAATTTATTCAAAACAAAGACAATGATACAGAGGATAGACACTTTGCAAGAAACTCTGGTAAATGCAGGAGAGTATAAATAAAACACAGTGCCTTTCCTATTGCTATATAATGGGATTAACATCCTACTCTGAATAATTATTCTCACATCTAACTATCAGTATCATATAACAAAAGAGTAGATTGGTCTTTTAAGCAGTAAAAGTAATACTGAACCTTACTTTTATGAATGATCATTTACAGGCTGGACACCAACTCACGTACCAAGCAAACACTTCATGATACGCGATGTCAGAGTACCATATCTTAGTCTATCCTCCTAATTCTGACAAGCCACCATGTCAAAAGCACATTCCTTGACGTACTCAATAATCTACAAGTTTGCTGATTCATTGGAAACATTCAGTTGTTTTATCATAGTGTTATTATCATAGCGTTATTACCAAACCCTCTCAGTCAATCAGAATAGATGTGTGTGGAACAAGCAAGGCATCTTGGCATCTGCAGCCTACAGTAACTGCTGACATCTTTCCAACAGGACTGCAAACCTGCCCAATTGGATAAAAAGTGTCATTATGAAATGGCTGTGGCATATGAACTTGAGAAAAGAAGAAATAAGAAGAGGGATTTAAAAAAAAATAATAACGGTGACAAGAGGTGGAATAAAGGTGAGTGAGGCAGGTAAGAGAGAGCAGCAGCCAGGCGGCCCCTGCATTACCATTATCAGGGTTGGTAAACATCCTACTTGCACTGGAGACTGTCTTCCCAATGTCAGCCAGGGATCGAAGGTTGGATTTCTTGGTTTGATGCCGGTGCTTCCGGAGCAAAGTATAGGTCACCTTATCCTTAAGGTCAGGTTTCAATAGGCCTGTCTCAATCTGATGGTCAACAATCATCTCTGATACAAAAACAAAGCAAAACAAAAGCAAAAAACGAAACTCAGTCACAAGACCACAAAGTTCATGTTTTACTGTAATTTTATGGATGTCATCCTCAAATTTAATATCAGTATATTTATCTTCCAAATTTCTAACTTTCCACTGTCTGTGAAGGTAAAGAAACAGGGTACAGTGCTATTGGCATTAAAGAGAGAGTTATAAATATTCTGGTATTAATTACACGTTTAGAGAGGAAGAACTGTCTTTTAAATTTTTTTCAATCCCAGTTAGTAGTGAATTCACATTAATCACATTCTTCTCTTAGTAACACAATAAGTAATTTATATTTTCCAATTGTTTTGTTTAAAAGTAAGATTAGAAAATTTCATGTACTCTTATCATAGCAACTGTGCCAGAAATATAAATGATATGAAAAAATCTTGAAGAGAATATGAAAAATTTAACATAATGACATTACTGATTTTTAAATCTGTTTTCCCAAATTCTTCTGTAATGTTATATTTTCTTTACAATAGGACAAAGTAAAGAAAAATAATACCATATCAGGTTATCTGAACACCAATTAATCCAATGAAAGAAAGATTAAAGTATAAAATTATGCCTCAGTCTTTTCTAAGAAGGGAGGTTTATTCTTCTTGTTTAGATCCAACTAAAGCCTTTCCAATATATTCTATTAGTCATTTTAAAGTATAACCTGATCAGAATTTTCTAGAAATTTTAATATATTAGTCTTACTAAAAAAAAAAAATCACTAAAATTTCTATTAGCTCTAAGTCACTTTCTTACACTATTTACAAAAATAAACTCAAAATAGGTTAAAGATGTAAATGAAAGACCTGAAACCGTAAAACTCATGGCAAAAACATAGGCAGTACTGGGCTTCCCTGGTGGCGCAGTGCTTGAGAGTCCGCCTGCCGATGCAGGAGACGCGGGTTCGTGCCCCGTTTCGGGAGGATCCCACATGCCGCGGAGCGGCTGGGCCCGTGGGCCATGGCCGCTGAGCCTGCGCGTCCGGAGCCTGTGCTCCGCAAATGGGAGAGGCCACAACAGTGAGAGGCCCGCATAACGCAAGAAAAAAAAAAAAAAAACAAAACAAAAAACATAGGCAGTACACTCTTTTGACATGTCTTAGCAATATTTTTTTAGCCCTGTCTCCTCAGGCAAAGGCAACAAAAGCAAAAATAAACAAATGGAACTACATCAAACTAAAAAGGTTTTGCACACCAAAGGAAACTATCAACAAAACAAAAAGACAACCTATTGAATGGGAAAAGATATTTGAAAATGATGCATCCAATAAGGGGTTAACATCTAAAATACATAAAGAACTCACACATCTCAATATCAAAAAAAAAATCCAATTTTTAAGTGGGCAGAGGATCTGAATAGACATTTTTCCAAAGAAGATATACTGATGGCCAACAGACACACAAAAAGATGTTCAACATTACTAATCATCGGGGAAATGCAAATCAAAACCACAATGAGATATCACTTCACACCTGTCAGAATGGCTGTTATCAAAAAGACAAAAAATATCAAGTGTTGGTGAGGATGTGGAGAAAAGGGAACCCTCCTACACTGTGGGGAATGTCAATTGGTACAGCCACTGTGGAAAACAGTACTGGAGTTGCCTCAAAAGATTAAAAATAGAACCACCACACAATCCAGCAATTCCATTTCTAGGTGTTTGGCCAAAGAAAACAAAAACACTAATTCAAAAAGATAATATGCACCCCTATATTCATTGCAGCATTATTTAGCCAAGATATGGAAGCAACCTAAGTTCCCACTGACAGATGAATGGATAAAGAAGATGTGATATATACGTGTGTGTGTGTGTGTGTGTGTGTGTGTGTGTGTGTGATGGAGTATTACTCAGCCATAAAAAAGAATAAAATCTTGCCTTTTGTATCAACATGGATGGATCTATGGGGTATTACACTAAGTGAAATAAGTCAGAGAGAGAAAGACAAATACCAAATGATTTCACTTATGTGTGGAATCTACAAAACAAAATGAAGAAACAAACAAAACTGAAACAGACCCAAAGATACAGAGAACAAACTAGTGGTTGCCAGAGGGGAGGAGGTGA
>NW_006770403.1:688479-692809 GCF_000442215.2 Lipotes vexillifer | reverse complement strand
GAAATGGATGAAGGGGATTAAGGGGTATAAGCTTCCAGTTATAAAATAAATAAGTCATGGGATGTAATGCACAGCATAGGGAATATCATCAATAATATTGTAATAATTTTGTATGGTGACATAATTACTAGATATCATGGTGATCAATTCATAATGTATAATAATGCCAATTCACTATGTTGTACACCTGAAACCAATATAATATTGTATATGTCAACTATACTTCAATAAAAAATAATAAAATAGTCTTAGAAAAATCTTTCCCAAAAAATTTCTATGAGCTCTTTTTTTCAGAATGGTTCTAAGTAGAAAGGATGACTGTGCTTCACAGAAATTGCTCCGTGAGTGGGTCTGCTGAAGGACATGTTTTACTCTAACAGAAAACAAAAAGTCCTCTTTCTCACAAATCAGCATGTCAGCAGTATGACATAAGAGTCTCCTCTAACGTCACATCACAGGTTGACATATCCACTGTCCAGAATGGAGCACAGGACAAAATATCACAGAATCTGTGCAAGATGCAATGGCAGGGGACTTCCCTGGTGGCACAGTGGTTAAGAATCTGCCTGCCAATGCAGGGGACGCGGGTTCCAGCCCTGGTCCGGGAAGATCCCACATGCCACAGAGCAACTAAGCCCGTGTGCCACAACTACTGAGCCCGTGTGCTGCAACTACAGAAAGCCCGGGTGCAGCAATGAAGACCCAACGCAGCCAAAACTAACTAACTAACTAAATAGTAATAATAATAATAAAGATGCAATGGCAGGACAACACCTCACTGTCTGCAGACAGAGCTTTGTCCCTGGCAGAGAACTAGAACAATAGCTCCCAGGCCCACCTGTTCAGGCACATGGCTGCATCAAAACACGTCAATATTTTCCTCTTGCGCAAACTCCTCCACATACAAAAGTAGAGAAGAGAACAAAAGCTCTTCTTTTGCAAAAGTCTGAAAGAAAATTGATGGATACTGATAGGATAACAGCATCTCCCAAACATTCCCATCTCTTCGTAAAGTGAAGTTACAGATGTTCAAGGGGCTTTGCTTGGGCATGACTGCACCTCTCATTAGTCCATCTTTTTAACAAGCAGTCATGGAACTGGTCTCACAGCCAGAAGCTGACGATTCACACAGTATACAATCAACTACCTGGGAGCCAAGTAGAGGCTGAATCCAGGATTTTCCATCACATGCCTTACACAGATGCTATAAATGTCACATAACACTGGACCACTTGGTAGAGAGCCTGGGCAAAGCAGGAAGAGTTTCTCCCATAGGAATGTTTTGGTTTGAGAGTGGCCTTTAGCTCTGAGTATTTTTAACTACACAAACCTTACTCAGTAAAACTCTCAGAACGGATTCTGTAATTATACTTAACCCTCTGTTCCACAGTGAAATAATTAAGTGCTACTGAATACAACCCGTCTATTGTCCCTTTAAGTCTTAATCAAAGTGGAAAGTCCATTTTACAGAAGAACCATAAAAATAAATAGCCCTGGCATATCTGCTGCAAGTGTTATCAAACTCCTACTCTAATTCCAGGGTTGTGGATTAAAGTGTTTCTTATCTACCCTTCCTGGCAGGGCCTCCCTCTATTCTTGACCTCCCCTGTAATCTCAAACCAATGCATATATATGCACAGCCGGCCCTCTGTTACTAACGTCTGGAAATCACCAATTAGAACAGGGTACAACATCTGTGTGGCTTATGCCCTTCATTAGGTTTCCATAAAAATGGCCCACAGGGATCTCTTTAAGCATAAACTACAAAACCCTTCAAGGAAAGTGGAGGCAGTAACATTTCATAGCTACACTAAAATTAAGCCTTCAGTGTTCAAAATCCCACAGACGTTACCCAATTGGGAGAGAAAGTGCCAGCTCAAGATGATCGCAGTACTGAAAGGAAGCTCAGGAAGCATCAGGTTCAAACTCTTGTTATACAGATGAGAAAAGAGCGCAAGAGGGGAGATGTTCACAGATACAGCCTAATTAAAGGCAACCCCCCCACACCAATTAAACCAGGTTTTCTGATTCACTGTTTAGATCTTTTTCCGTATCACATGATATTTTTCTTTCTTTAAGAAGAAAACTCTAGACCAAAAAAAAAAAAAAAAAAAAAAACTCGAAGAGAAGATGGTCATGCAACCCCCCAAAAAGGTCAAAGGTAACATTCTTTTTTCTTTTTTAAACATCTTTATTGGAGTATAATTGCTTTACAATGGTGTGTTCATTTCTGCTGTATAACAAAGTGAATCAGCTATATGTATACATATATCCCCATTATCTCCTCCCTCTTGGGTCTCCCTCCCACCCTCCCTATCCCACCCCTCTAGGCGGTCACAAAGCACCGAGCTGATCTCCCTGTGCCATGCGGCTGCCTCCCACTTGCTATCTATTTTACATTTGGTAGTGTATATAAGTCCATTTTTAAAAGAAACACAAAAGGCCCAAGAAATATTCAACTTCAAGACTAACAGACAATTTAAACAAATTTATACAAATTTCACCAATTTTATGTTAATCTATCAAAGTGGCAAAATTTTAAAAGGCCAGTCTCCAGTGACGTGACTGTTGTATGCAATAGACAAGGCCATATACTGATGATGACAGTAACAAACAGGACAACCTTTCTTGAAGGCCACTTGGCCAATACAAAACAAAGCCATTTAAAATGTTCAAACCCTTTGAATATTTCACCATAAGAAACCTATAATCAGGAAATAAGCAACTTCACAAAAGTATAACAAAAATGTTCTTTTCTTTACGATAAAAACTTGAAGGCAACTTAAATGCCCAACTATAGATTATTAACTATTTTGCAGCCATTAAAATGATGTTTATACTTATATTTAATAACATGGAAATATTCATATTATGTTTTTAAGTTAGAAAGGGCAGATTAGAGGGTTATAGTATGATCCCAGTTTGTAAAATAAATTTCATGTGTGTAAACAGAGATGTACCGAAAAACTGCTGGGAGGATAGCTCTGAAAGATGAGATTAGTGGTATTTTGACTTTTGCGTGTTATATTTTTCTGCATTACTAGAAATGAACATGTTTTAGTTTCTGTGATAAAAAAATAAATATATTACCATTTTGAAAATATAAAAGGTGTTAAAGCAAGAAACAACATGACTAATATATCTGCCAACATGCACACCCCAGGAATGACTTTAAATATAAAAATGAGAGAGAGCTCCAAAAATAGAGCTACATTTTCCTAATCCATTTCCCATCATAATAAAATACCTGAAATGGCTTATAATTGTTTTTTAACTAAGGAGGGGAGAGAAATTCTCATGTACTTGGCTTCATATGTGAATGATACTTTAAATGTAAAATTGTAAGATGACAGCAATAATAAATTTATTAAAATAACCTATAAAAATGATGTTTTATCCTTTAAATAACACAAATTTTCTATTAGGGTTCAGAAGGGGACCTTCATGAAGAAAACTAGGAGAGGTCCTGAGAAGAATCAGAATGAGGCTGAATTTTTACACAAGTGTGAGAAGTGACACCGCTTAGGCAGCGGCCCACTGCTCACGGGCCCCCATGTGGCAGTGGCTTTGCACCTGCAAAGGGAGGGTGCCCCTCGGAGGCCTCTGAGAAGGAGCAGCAAGTGGACTTCCAAAAAGGAAAGAAATCGTGCTATTATTTGTTGGATATAATCACACTCATCGTGATTTCTTTTTCTTCTTGTTTGTCGAAATAAAAGTAGGGTGAAGGGGAAATGCATCTTAAGACTTAGCTGCATGTAATTCTCAAGTCTGAATAACACCACCATTCAGGAAACAACAAATCCACTGCATCCTCTGCTAGAAAAAGATTTTTTAATAATCAAGTAATGACAGTAACTCAAGTTACCATGCCATTTCATCACTTGAAATCAGGGCAGTTTTTTTTCTTTCATGTTTTTTAACCTGCTGTAAGGATTTGACTCTTTCAGAGGATTTTTAAGTATTTCTTTTCAGCCACTTACACTCTCTCAAACATATTCTTCTCCCCACTCCTCCAAATCTAGTCCATTTTTTTTTTAAATTTCTTTGTTTTGCTTGTGATGTGTGTTACTTGCCTCTGAATTGTTTCTCTGTGTTATCAGCTCCAGAATGACAGCACTGGCTCCCTGCCTGCTTGCCTCAGGGATGGTAGAGCAAACATAGTACTGAGTGATGACACCTCAAAGTGACCTAGTGGTGTCCAATTTTAAAATTTAATGACATTATTAAAGCAAACGTGTGGAGGTTAGAGAAAAAAAGCCACAGCTGATAATAAAAAGTAACGGAAAATGAAACTGAGAATGTAAAATGCTTGATGAACCTTTCTTAAATG
>NW_006770403.1:611160-688469 GCF_000442215.2 Lipotes vexillifer | reverse complement strand
CCAGAACCGCTCTCTTTGGCCATTGGCTAATGAGGCTCCAGTGGAATGTGGGACTCTGTCTTCTACTACATGGAAAGGGTCAGTTAGTTACTGAAGACCAGAAACGCCTTAAGATGGCTCTTTCTGGTGCTGAAGACCTCGAAGACAGTTTTACAGAAAAGCCCAACTTTAACGTTCATCACCCATCTTGACCAGCCAGCTCCAGGCACAGCAAAGAAGCTGTGAGGTTTTCTTTCTAGCTCCATCTACTACACCTTTCAGAAGTTTTCCCCTGCTCATGAAGTCCCTGAGCATCTCTTGACCTGACTCAGTCTACACTCAGCCCCTGCTAGGTGACATGTAGAAAGATCTGGATAAACTCATTCATACTGGGACAGTCATTAAAGTAAGTACAATTACACCTGAGATCCTCATTCAATTCTAACGACGCCCTGAGAGGTCTACCTTCATCCACTTTTTACGGATGAGAAACAGAGACCGCGAATAAGTTAAGCAATGTGCCTTGTCTGTGGTCACACGTGCTAGTAGGGGTAGACTTTAATTAACTGCCACCCCCACTTTAAATCCACCATTATTTCTACAACACCACTCTGCATCTCATGGAATGAATATATGACCTCTGCCAAAGAGTATGTATATTTTAATAGAAAACAAACCCTGGGTTCAGTGAAATGAATCTCCAAACAGTGGAAGTTCAGGAAGTAACCATGGTCTACGGTAGGACTTTTTTTCTTCAATACAGGGAACTTCCCGATAACCCTTAAACCACAACACACAGATTGCTATCCATTGCCCAGTCACAAGTTTAATTCCCATTTTGCTTTGCACTTAGGCACTTCTGACTTCTAACTTCAGACATCTTTGCTCTAGATTAGTTCTTAAAGCCTGAAAATTGCAAATCTCGCTCAGAAACTGGACTGATTTTTGCTAACCATGATACTTTTTGGAATAACAATCTCTCTTGCAGCTTTAACGAATGAAGAAAAGTCAGTGAAACAAATAGCCTGGAAAACCATTCGTTCCCTTTGCTTCTCTCTGTCTTCGTAGATGGGCTTCATCTTCCCTGCATACAATAATCCAACAGCTCTCCTCATATATCAGATGTCCTTTTTCAGTCTCACCTGCCTTGTCAAATACAGAAAATTCTACATAAAGCAGTATTTCCAACATTATCTTCTCACTACCTATGCGGACATGGATTTGTAACTTATCCCACTTACAAAGTGGTAGATTTGCAAACCTAATTTCAGGGCCTAGAATAGTGTCTGGCTCATTGTAGAAGGCCATGTACCACTGCTGAATGAATGCATATAAACTAATTCATTCTGTCCACCCAGCATCTTCACATTAGTCTTTCTCCCTTCTCCACTTGTACCTTAAGCACTTCAGATGCAAGGAAAGCATGGTGCTGCTTTGTAAATCTAACTAACAAGCTCTCTGAAGAAGAAACAGGTATGTATAGGTCAGCAAGATATATGCCTGATTTGAGAACTGGTCTTCTCTTCCAATACAAATTCTATAGCCTTCCCATTGTCCATAAAGACACAGATGCCACAGACAAGCCCTCTGCCTACAGATATTCAAAGAAATTTTGAGATTACACAGGAATTTTACACTGGTCATCAGGGCCACAATCCACATCCTTTCCTCACAATCCCAAAGTAGGCCCACTGCAGGCCCTTAAGAAAGTGCAGTCATCCCTACAGGTCCAGTGGTCACCACCGAGTTATGGAATTTTCCTAGGAATAATAAGCAGAGCCCCTGCACCTCTCCTTAAGGAAAACATGATCTTTAGCACACCAACCTGAAGGATAATAAGGCAGCTTAGGCCAGTCTCTTGCTAGAAAATGAAAACAATAACCTCTCTTTGGAATGTAGCGATGTATGCTCAAGGTGTTCAACATGGTGAGTTGACATTCACTACACAACACTAATTACAAAGATGCCAAAGCTGCTCTGCACCATGAGGTTCAGTGACTTGTCCGGGGTTGTACAAATGATCCTCGGCACCAACATGACCTGACTCAGTCATTAATCCATAACGTTCTGCTGGCTCCTTGCCCCACCTAATTTGCTCTACCTACAGCGAAAAGAGCTTGACTTTCACCTACAAAATCAGCCCAACCGAGGGACTAGACCTAGACCAGTTTCCTTCTTACAGAATATTCAAACTGTATTTTACAGATGACAAAACTGAGGCCCAGAGAAGCTCAGCGCAATGTCTAAGGTCAAGGAGTTCTAGAAATCTAGTGTCCAGACTTCCAGTCCAGTATGACCAAGGATGAAGGGGGGGGGGGGTTCTATTTAAAATATTAATCTTATGCTAATAAGTGGAGGAATGCAAATCTGTACATATAAACATGGTAATTTTTAATATAACATAAAAGTGAAAAGCATAAGAGAGAGGACTGAGAACCAAAACTGGATGGAAATACACCAAAATGTTAACAATGGCTATGTCCAGATGGAAGTATGATGGATGATTTTTAATTTTTTTCTCAATATTTGTATTTTCCAAATTTTTTGCAATAACCCTTACTAGTTTTATAATATAAAAAAGAGAGAGAATAAATGTTATGGAATATTCAGCTCCACTTACACTAGAAGTCATCTGCATTGAAAGAGACTCATGGAGAGGTAGGTAGAGCAGAAAATAATGATAGGAACTGAAGACAACATACTTACCCACCAACTGCGGGAGAGAAGAAGCCTCCCTGTCCAACATGATGGATCCTTTCTCCATACATGTCCTCAGCTCAAATAAGCTATGAAGGGACAAGGTGGCCACGTGGGGCTTGCTCCATCTCTCCCCACCCTGTTCCACTTTTTCTTCAAACTTAATCCACCTAGAAACATGAGATTAGTGAAGAACCATTAGAAGTGTTCTCATCACCTCTGGAAATAGCAACACCAACCCCACAGATCCACCCCCACCAGCACTTCCAAAATGTCTCCTTTTGTGGAGTCTTAAAAGCTTATTCTATCATTAACTGCATTACCTTTATAAATACACCAAACAGACTCACTAGACCGCTCCTCCCCCTCATGTTAGAGAGAAAGAAAACAAACCAAAAGGGGCCAACGCCTCCTTGGTTTTATATCTGTCTATATGTAACCATGAAATCCTTAAGAATGACTACTGAACCAAAATTTTCACATAATGTAGGAAAAATATGCATTTCAAATTCTCCATGTGGGTAGAGCCTACAGTGTGTAAAAAAACCACCACTGTGAGAATTCTGTTGTGACTTCACAAGGCACGTTTATATAAGGTAAAATATCAGCATGAATCAATACTGATCTTAAATATTTGAAAATATGGTGTGTGAAGTGGTCAGACAAATAAAATTCCCCTTTCATGCTTAAAGAGTGCCAGCATGTGTTGCTGTACCTTACTTTAATACATCTCTCTCAGTTGACACATGTTCCCCTCTCATTGAGATGCTAATAGCTTTACCCCTCATGTTTGGCTCCACATGTGTTTCAAAATACACAAGCTCAGTGAACAATGCATCTACTCTGATAATAACAGATCTCTTATTAACCTTAGTAATGGAACAAAAAACCCTCTCTTATAGTTTCTTCTTTCTAAGATTTGTAGACATTTTGATAACTTTGCAATATATAGGAATGAAAAAAGTTTAATGGAAATGAGAGCGAAACACATTTGACAGTCTATATCCCACATATTATACATACTGACTCTTCCTACACTGGTAAAGGAAATCAAGAAAGCATTATCATTTTGCTATTCATCATGACCCAAAGAAAAATGCTGCTTTCTATCACTTCAAACCTCTGAAAGATACTGAACAAGATAAAGAGGGGGTTAAAAATTGTTTTCCTACATTCTTCATGCAAAGGTTTAATGATTGAAAAATGTTTTCCTAGAAAAAGCTAAACACTCACCCAACTCATTAAAGATGAGAACAAAGGGCAGAGATCAGAGGAAGCTCTACATAAGGTATTATTTATAGACCACTCACCACCCCCAGAGGAAGAAAAGAACACATTAGTAGAACCAAGAGTGAAAACAGATCAACAGATCAGCCACAATGTCAAAGAAAACTCAGAATTTTAATCAAGCCCAACACTCATGTGATTCATAAGTATATGAGCCATATCCCAAAATTCCCTCTTCCCTCTCCCGGCCAGGAAACTTCCAAGCTTCAATGGCAACCTTAGCCCCAGCTTCAACCTCCACTTTAAGACCCTCCTCCTTTTGCCTGTATCCCCAAAAATGTAGGGAGTAGAGATTTTTACATGTCTTCCTCACATTAAAAAGCCAACACCAAAGAAGTTCTAAAACTTCAGAACTGGACCTTGTTTATTCTACAAAAGTGGTTGTGAAACATTCTGAGAGAAAGACCTTTAATATTCGTGTGTGTGTGTGTGTGTGTGTGTGTGTGTGTGTGTGTGTGTTAATTAGTAGTTCTTCACCTTGGTTGGTATTAGAACCACAGAAATAGAAGGAAGTGAGAGAAAAATGACAACTTTATATTACATTCTTATAGAATTCCATGGATTTGCCAAAACAATAAAAGGTAATTGGGTTATTTTGAGAGTAATCATTTTATGGAGTATATTACATTGGCTAACTTTAGGCATATTATCTTTTCAGGCTTACTCACAGAACCTCTAACCATGTTGACTGGGAGCTAGTATATGAATCATATTTACATCTGATGTTACATTTTTTTGCTCAAGATGAGACTCTAGAAGATTCCATAGCATATGAAACCTAGTCAGGGTTACATATAATTATGTTATTGATAAAGAGTATAGTGACCTTGTTTTTATTCCTAAGAGTATTCTTATTAGCTGAAGGATAGAATCTTTAGTCACAGAATTTAAGTCCAAGATGAATGACAAGGGCCAGCTAGAATCTCAGTAAATGGGAGTGTTCTATACATACAGCTTTCACTTCCCTCTTCTCTTTCCTAAATGATAACCAGTTGCCCTTCTATCAGTCGCCATCAATCTGTATGGCCAAATCCATTTTGTAAAAGAAAACTAAGCCTCACTTACATACGGTATGTGACAGTAGCTCTTTTCTGCTATCATCTTCAACTCCAAACAATATAAGTTTAACAAAATGTTCTTTAAGAAAAGAAAAAAAGGAACAAAACCATTGCATTCTTCTGTGACCAATCTCCTCTCCACAGTTTACCTTAAATATGACTTTGAACAAGTTTTAAAAGTACATTTAGAAATAATAAATCCCAACTAGCTTGGATTTAGGGAATAGTATTACTCACCCTCCTGGATTATACCAGCCAAGATTAGGTCAAGCTTTAACCATAATGGAATGGGAATGTAGTCTCAAAACTAGCCAGCTCCTTAGAATTTACATTCCTAACAGACAAGTGTTGTCTCATAGTTCAGTTTAAGCATCTATTTCACTTTGAGTTCAGTAAATATTGTATGTTGAGATGATGTCATATCATAGTATAGCTAACTGCACAAAGTAACTCTGGGATAATGACTACTAAATTACTTTAAAATACATTGCTCTAATTGTTCAAGGAACTGACTGTACTTCCAATATACACTTTTACTCAGAAAGTAATGATTTGCCCATTTAAACAGATTGTTTGCAGGTCGTTCCATTCCAGAAACTACACATGCTATGTCTATCCTCCTCACATATCAAGGACAAATTTGGAAAAAACTGAAAACGACTCAGTTCAAATCAGAACCCATTAAAGAAAAGGCTAAGGCAAAGGTACCAAAGTTCAGGCTATTGGAGTGTCAATGAAATTGTAAAGGTGCTTTAGAACCATGTAATTACATTAAAAAAAAAAAGAGGACATTTTTACTGTAAAATGTACTAAAAGCTACTATCTACCCTTCATAACAACTATGAATAACCATGTATTTGCAATAAGTTTCCTACTTTTCCTTTTGCCTCAGTACTTGACATGTTATAAGAAAATTAATTTCAGAAGCTGGCTTTTTAAACGCTAGCAATTACAAAACTGTTGTAACCTTGAAGGAAGAGTTTATTAGGTGAAGTTTATTTATTCCAAGGTCTTTGAAGAATAATGATAAAGTACACTGCAGTTTAACCCACTTTGAGTGACTGCCAACCAAACAGCATTTCACTCATTTGTTGAAGAAATAGAAAGTCCACTGGGAAACACTGAATTTTGCAACTTTCCAATCATATGATTAAATATACTTAAGAAAAGAAAAGACCTCTAACTTTAAAACATGCCAGTTTTACAGTGGAAAATAGACAGGACCTTTGTCTTGGAACATAATCCAACTACGTAAAGCTATTTTAAAGCAATAATAAATTTCTTGCTAAATAGTAAGTGCCTCACCGCACATAAAAGAAGCCAACGCTAGTGTGCATCTGGGATAAATGATGTTTTTAAGGAGAATTCTTAAATATCTACATCAACTGTGAAAGTTATTGCAAAACAGTATAGTAAGCACATAAAATTACATAGATGATTAAATTCCTTATTCTTCAGACTTTTTCTTACAGAAAAAGTAAACTTGGTCTAAAATGGAATTTTCCAGAGCCATCCAGTAGAGGAGAGATAGAGGGATCAGGGTAGATTGGGAACAGAGAGGGCCCTATGCAAAGCCCCAGGGTAAGTGCATGTGGCTGGGTTTGATGGCCAGGCCCCGAAGTCACGTTCTCCAGAGGGAGGCAGGGTCACTCGTGCTGTCCCACTAGAACTGAAACATCAGTACCCTTTTCCTTTGTTGGCTTGTTGGGTTTATTGAAACTTGTTATGTCTTTCCTTTTTACCCAGGTTTGGCCGTAAAATTTGAATCGCAGGGAAGAGGGGAAGTGATCTTTAACATATAGTGATAAATTCCAACATGTCCCATCTGAATATTCGCTGAGGGAAAACTGAAAGCCAATAACCATGTTTACGGACATCACTGACTCAGAGGAATACAGCGTTTGGAGTGGTAGTGACAGCCCTTCTTCCTGGCTTTGGGCCATCACCAAAGCTGGACCATGACTTATTCCTCTACCAGTCTTCTTCATGAATCCATTAGCTAACGCCTAGCCACCTAGCAATTGTTAATGAGAAGCATAGGCTCATTCACTAACACCAAATATTCCATTATAACTACTGCTACACCACTGAATGTCAGTATTCTAATGACCTAACACTGAGGATACTCCTTTGAAAAAGAATATTCTCTGCATTCCACTGATTATATACAGTTCTCAGGTCTGATCATTCTACCCTTGGGAGAGTCAGTGAAAATTCAAAGTTCTGACTTTCAGGAAAGGGAACAGCAGGGAAACGATGTGAAAAAAGAGGGTGGTAGAATTGACTTCAGACTTCATGTAAATAAAGATTTCCCTTGTTTATAGTTTTACATGACTACTGTGCTTTGTGAGACTTCAGTGGGGATATTTTTCCTACCACTGAAAGCATTTTCCTTATTTTTTAAGACACACAGCTAACCTGAACTTCCTGAAGTAAGACTAAAACTGCAGTAATGCTGAGATGATATTCTTGGTCAAAATCAAATCATTAGTCAACTGAAAAAAGTATAGAACATTAAAAGGGAGAGTACTGGGCTTCCCTGGTGGCGTAGTGGTTGAGAGTCCGCCTGCCGATGCAGGGGACACGGGTTCATGCCCGGTCCGGGAAGATCCCACATGCCGCGGAGCGGCTGGGCCCGTGAGCCATGGCCGCTGAGCCTGCGCGTCCGGAGCCTGTGCTCCGCAATGGGAGAGGACACAACAGTGAGAGGCCCGCGTACCGCAAAAAAAAATAAATTAAAAAATAAATAAATTTTTTTAAAAAAGCATAAAAAAAAAGGGAGAGTACTAAAGAGGGTACTATTGTGTTCTATGGGGTGTAGGCTCACAGTAGAAACCACACTGAGCTTGAGAAGTCGGGCAGGCTAGTTCTCCATGGAATAAAATAGTCCATTTAATTGGAGTTTTCACAAAAAGCAAATAATTCTCCATTTTATGTTAGCCAAAAGAATATTCATGCAGTATTTTCATATGTAAAATGAGCTCCTTCTAAGCACTAAACTTTTATTAGTCTGGTAGGTTTGAGAGCTTTTCATGGGGAAAAAAAGCCCTATCAGGTCTGGAAACTGGACATCATAAATGGCAGTCAGAAATTACTGCAAAAAACATTCAGAAGCAGAGTTACGTTGCAGGAAGTAAAAATCACTGTCAATTTGAATCATTTCTGGAGGCACAACCACCTCCAAACTTTCCAACAGAATTTAGGTAGAACAGTAAACTAAGAATCAAGGTTCTATTTCTCTATTCTTTCATTCTATAAGCACGTATTTCTCGATTGTGGACTGTGTGCCAGGTAGTTGTAGGCACTAGGAATATAGTGGTGAACAAAACAACCAAAAATTCCTCCCCTCATGGAGCTTTAATTTTATTGGAAAGAGACAATAACAAGATATGTTAATATGCTAACTGCTGATAAGTGCCAAAGACGAATAGAATGGAGGATGAGGGATAAGAAGGTTTGGGGAAAGTTTCTATTTTAGACAGGGCAGTCACTGAGAAGGTCATATTTGAAAAAAGACCTGAAGGAGGTGAGGAAATGAGCCAGGGAGATGACTGTGGAGTACAGCAGGGAGAGCATTTCAAGTGCAAACCACATTTGAACAGCAAGTACAAAGGCTCTGACACAGGAGTATGACCAGGCCAGTGAGGCTTGAGCAGAGTGAACCAGGGGGAGAGAAGTAAGAGATGAGGAGATGAGGTCAGAGATCATAGTGTATAGTTCATGAGGGAGGCAAGGGCAGGTTCAGGGAGATGGACTAATTAGGAAGCATTTTCAGTAATCTAGATGAGAAAGGATGGAGGCTTGGACCAGGGTTGTGGCAGCACTGAATGTGAGATATGGTGAGATTCTGAATATCTGAATAACATTGAGGGTAAACTAAATAGGATGTGCCAGTGGATCAAGTAAGGGGTGTAGAGAAAGACAGGAGTCAAGGAAGACTCCAATCTTTCTGGATTGAGCAACTAAAAACATGGAGTTGTTCATTGAGGCGGGGAACTCTGTAGGAGATCTGCGGTGGGTAGATGAGAAGCTCAGTTTCTGACATGTTACTTTGAGATGACTACTACCCAACCAAATATTTGTTTTCAATCAAACAAGGCAAGAAGTCTGGGCTAGAGAACTAGACACAGATGGCATCAGCATATTGATGAATTAGTTGGAAACATCAAACAAAGGTCCTCTCTTGGGCTTTATCAATGGTGTACTGGGTAACTTGGGTCTGTCATCGAGCTGTCCATTAGTCAGAAAGAGATGGATTATCACCAAACTCCAGCTTTGATCACGTAATGTTTCTAAGAAAGTATTATATTTAGAACAGTAGATTCTAAGGCAATGAGTTCTCAACTAATCACACTCAGCAAATGTTACTGAGCACCTATTACGTACCAAGCGCTGCAAAGCACTGGGAATATAGTAATGAAAGACAGACATGGTGGTCTCTCCCTCTAGACAAATTAGTGTAATGAGGGAGACAAAATGAAAACAATACTATCACATATATGATTAATTAATTAATAGTAATTGTGGCAAATCCTATATAGGAGAAGTTATAGAAGGTAGACTATTTGTGAGTATGTTTCTTCCTGGGCAACTTCCCCCGATACATGGTGTACTCCCATCGTACTTCCTCTCCAGCTGTACATACAGTCTCTCAGGGACCAATGACATCACCAAAATGACACATATGTTCCTAAGGAAATAGTAAGTCTTTAAAGACGGTAAAGTATTCATGACCATCTTAACCTTTAAGAATCTTAAATGAAAATACTATGTCCATCTCATTCAATGTTGAACTACCTAAACAATGAGCTGTGACCTCTTCGCATTTCTGGGACCAGGGGTCACATAAAATAAAGTGTAGTCTGCCTTTGGCTGAAAGAGAAAACAGAATGCTACACCTGAATTCTACTCTATATAGTTACTCACACAGAATTTTAAGATGAAAGTAAGAATCAAAGGAACTCTTCTAGTCGCAGCTGACTACACAATTATATGCACAGGGATGGAACTTTAGAGCTATAAAACACGCATGATGTCAGACAGGATGCAACCCAGTATGATTCTCATTTGATAGTATAGAAAATACAAGCTCAGGAAGACTACATGACTATATAACTTGCCCAAAGATAGACAGCTAGTTAGCAGCAAAGCCAAGACTAAACCAAAATCTCCCCAACACTTAACTCATGCTGCACCAGTATAATTCTCACTCTGTTTTTTTCTATTAGAAAGAAGGAAAAGAAAGGATGAAATGGAGATACTGGTACAAGTTTTCACTTTGAGAGCCTTCTTTCGGAGAATGTTTTATGAACTGAAAGTATACTTTATGAAGGACTTTTAATATCCAGGTTATTGGTGCTGAGAGGGGAATACGAGACAATTACTATATCATGGAAAGTGGCCCCAAAAGAATAAAGAGTGAAGAGCTTCAAGTGGCAGCCTCAGAGATGGAGGAGCAGAAATGAGTTATTGCCCACTTCCGTATTCCCAGTACCTAAAACAGTGCCTGATGTGTACTATGCATTCAGAACATAGTTGTTGAATTTAACTGATCTGAATTGAATGACAGACTATAAAAGGCATATGTTAACATTATTTTGTTTGTGAAAGTCAAATGCATTGAATCCCCATATAATGATGACAACGAGAGACCAATAACTGTATTATATCAACGTCTTTATGGTACACAATTTTTATATGTTATAGAAGATTTAGTGTGGCATACAGAACTAAATATACATGCAGAAAGACAGAAAGAAAAGCTCTTATGGTGAAATTAATGAAACTTTAGGTATTTGTGCAGTGCTTAACAATTTACAAAGCATTTCCATATATATACCTGTATGTATGTATATAAATATCCATGATATAATTCGATATCTAGTAGAACCTTATATTCACATATTATATATCTTATATCACATACATATATATTATATGTAATAGACATTATTATCCACTATTTGTTGATGATGAAATCAAAGTTCTGAGAAACTGTTATGCAGCCGGCAGGTGACAAAAGTCTGAAATGGAACTCAGGTCTCTAACACTTGCAATTCAAGTGAACCTTCTACTCTTTCACTGGATGTTTAAAGACAGGTTTTCACCTGGAATAATGGCAAGTTTGTGTGTAACAGTCATTGTCTTTGCAACCTCCCTCCTAACAGGGAGTGGGTAATATAAGTCAGACATGGTTTCACAAGATACCTTGGCATGTGGAGACTGTGAACACATATCACTAGGCTATCATGTTTAGGTGCTGGAGTTTCTCTCTTTTAAATATTTTACTATTAAATAGCATACAAACGGAGATTTACTTCTAATTCCTTATAGAGGTTAAAATTATAACAACGCAGATCAATGACTTCAGCAGTGAAATAAAGGGTGTCCTGCATCCATGTCAATGCCAAAGAATCGAAAAAGAATCCTTTTACTCCTTAACCCAGCCAACCTCATGCTCATCAATCATCTGGGCTAGAGAAAGGAACTCACAGACAAGAATCCTGCCCTGCCCTTATTGCCCCACGTCAGTCCTGCACAGTCAGCTATGGCTCACCTCGCTGTCTCCTTCCACTCCATCTCCTGTCCATCCACGGCCAGCAGCTCATCCAGTTCCGTGAAGAGCTGAGGGGGTGCTGGACTGTCATCCTCCTCGCCCAAGATGAATCGGATGCGTTCTGCGGCGGGAGAGACTGCAGAAGTGAAAATACTGTGGTTAAACATTGGCTGGACAACCCTGAGGAAAGTGTAACTCCGAGCTCTTCCTCCGTCCCCAAAGCTGATGGGCTTCCCTTCCACATTTTCAGTGGACATCTTCCTTGCTGAGCCTTCCTTGTCCCCAACCTAAAGACAAACAGGAATCCAAGGCCTTCTCTAGACCTTTAGTTCTGAACTGTGTCTCAGCTCTCCACCACTCTCCAGAAGGACAGTGCTCCAGTTCTGTGTGGCGACTAGCAAAGAACCTTTAGCCCTCTGATGAGCTCAGGTCCAACCACATGACCTTCCCTCCTTCCCCACTGATGACCCATCCAAAAGTATAAGACAGAAACCAGCTTGAGCCAATCACTTTTTTCTACAACGGTGGGAGGGGGCAACAGAGCACCCCAATGCTGGGTTTCCCCCAGGCCCCCGCCTCCCAGCCACCCTCCCTCTGTCCAATGCCCAAAGCAGCCCACGCCTTCGCAGGTTCCTCACTGCCCATAACTGCCTAACTGCAAAGCTGATGAAGGAATATTTAACAAGATGGAGCCTCTTCTTTACATAATGGCAGTACCCAAAAATGTTTAGTCACACTTCAGTGCACTTGAAAAACAAGCCCAAGTAAAATATTGTACACACGAGGGGAAAAAAATTTCCAACACACTCAAGCACATAATTGAATGCCCTACTAGCTCCTTTTGACCCCATCTCCTAAAAATCATGTAATGAAAAATTAACTAGAATTTCCCCCAGGTTGTGGGCTATTTTCTCTTTCTTTAAAAAAAAATGGAAAGCATTTGGAAACTGATGGCTATATTACAAAACTAAGGCCCACAGATACTCCTTATAATCCCTGGGTAAAAGCAAGAATATACATGTGACTGCAGTCCGAGTACACAGATTTATTCATATGCAGAACTTTGTAGAAATATATGTACTCAACCTAAAAAAACAAAAAACTTCCTACCATCTGAAAACCACTATAATCAGGACAGAATAAAATTCCACAGATCAAAATATATTTACTACAAATAAACCCATGAAAAAATATTCAACCTACCTAGTAATCAAAACTAACTATTAAAATAAAACATATGTTTTACCTATAAAAATGGCAAAAACTGGGCTTCCCCGGTGGCGCAGTGGTTGAGAGTCCACCTGCCAATGCAGGGGACACGGGTTCATGCCCCGGTCTGGGAAGATCCCACATGCCGCGGAGCAGCTGGGCCCGTGCGCCATGGCCGCTGAGCCTGTGCGTCCGGAGCCTGTGCTCCGCAACGGGAGAGGCCACAACAGTGAGAGGCCCGCGTACCGCAAAACAAAAAGACAAAAATGGCAAAAACTTTAAAGAATGATCATCTCAATGTTGGCAAGGGTTTAGGACACGTGTACCAGCACCTTCCAATTTATGTCACTGGTGGGAACCTAAATGCAAACATCTCTCTGAAAAGGTATGGAAATTTTTTTAAAGTGTATCTGTCCTGTGAGTCAGCGATTCTACCACTAGCAAGATGTTCATTCTAAATAAATAACAGTTGTTATCACAAAGTTTTAACTACAGAGGTAACCACTACAGCATAGTTTATAATTGAGAGAAACAGAAAAAGCTTAAATGTCCAAAAAGGAGGATTGGTTAAATAAACTATATTACAACCATTCAATCAAATACCACACAGTCATAAAACATGAAGATGAGATTATTGTTTTTTGACATATATATCAGATAATATTAATTGAAAAAAATAAAATTACAAAATCATATGCATAAAGCAATCCCATTTTGGTAAAGAAAAAATTACACATATATCCATAAAATAGTCTGGAAATGAGAGAGCCCTCATTTTGCGTGGTTCTAATAAGTGTGAATTTCAACTACCACAATTTGGTTAAAGAACACTAGTCCCCCAACAACACAGCTCAAATTTCAGCTGGATGGTAAATTAACTGAGTAATTGCATAAAATACAATTACTGTATCTTATGTACTGTATTTTACGTATATGTACATAACATATATGCATCATGATCGTGACCAATCATAGTGCTCCTTTCGAAGTCTGCCAGTGATTGGTCACTACACGTTTGTTATCCAGTTCATGCACAGACAGCAAAGTGTGTAGCTGTGCTGCCTTCTTGTCTTCCAATGATAAATTCATATGACATGAATAATCAAAAGAGGGAGCTAGCCAACAAAGATGAAAGTACAGGACAGAAACAAAAAGTACTAACACTGGAAGTGAAATCTATGTCAAATACGAACGGAGTTAACAGAAGACCTAGCTGATTATGGGAATGTAGATAATGCTGCCGTTCCCCATTTTGAGAGACTCTAGATGTACAGTCAGAGGAACTTAGTGAAGGCGAACTCATTAACATAAAATAGTAAGGCAAGTGGTTGTAACAAAATGCTAACGATGTCCCAGAGGAAGGGATGCTGGCAAAAGTCTTTCATGTTAAAGGAACCCTCAGAGACATTCCCTAACATGGAAAGCGCAAACGATAAAATGTTGGAAGCTGATCCAGACTTAGAGAGGAGAATGACAATTGCTCTGAGCATAGAAAAGAGGCTCACTCCATTTCGTGAATTGTACTGTAGGAAAAAGGCAAATTACTTCCGATAAGATTTCACAAAGAAATCAACCACTTTAATCTCAATGTTTCTAATGTTTTAAATTAGCAAATACTAAATAAATAACTAGTTTTACTATTTTTTTCACCTCCCTATACCTTTATAGCCAATAGTAAGAGAGATTTTAATGATTTGGCAAATTTTTTTAAAGGTCAAAGAACAATAATAACTTTTCCCATTGATCATTAGGATTGTTTTGTATAATTTCAGCTTGCATAGTCATTTTTATGGTCCTGCACTACAGTGTAAAGCAAGGACTGCCTGTATACATACCTTTTAAATGTTATGCAGTTTGCTTCTAGGACTTCTATTTTCTTCCTTTCACTTTCCTATCAATTTTAAAACGTCCACAACTCATTCATGTATTCACTCAGCAATATTTATTGAGTACTGTCTATGTTCTAAATAGGCTCTGCTTCAGGCTTTGAAGATAAAGCAAAGAACCTGACAAAAAGGTCCCTATTCTTACTGAGTTTAAATGCTGGGAGGGAAAATAAACATTAACTAGTTAATTAATTAGTTAAGTGAATAAATAAATTAGTACATAAACCAATAAACAAGAAAAATATCTACAAACTGTTTTGTGTTCGCACAACATTAAAATAAGTTAACCGAATACATATTAATATAAGATACAATATGTTTTACTTTTGTAATTAGAAAAAAAGCTTTGAAATTTCTTAAATCTCTGGAAGAAAAAAATCTAAAGTTCCAGGACTTTTGTGTAAAAACATTTGCAATGCCTTTCCAATCAAGAAATGGGATGTGGGCTTCCCTGGTGGTGCAGTGGTTGAGAGTCCGCCTGCCGATGCAGGGGACACGGGTTCATGCCCTGATCCGGGAGGATCCCGCGTGCCGCGGGGCTGGGCCCGTGAGCCATGGCCGCTGGGCCTGCGCGTCCGGAGCCTGTGCTCCGCAACGGGAGAGGCCACAACAGTGAGAGGCCCGCGTACCGCAAAAAAAAAAAAAAAAAAGAAATGAGCTAAATACAAGACACAGTATTGCATTGAGACTCTGGAGCCAAACTGTCTGGGTTTGAATCCAAACTCTGCTGCTTATTTGCTGTGTGATCTGAGAAAAGCTAGTTAACCTCTCTGTGTTTCAAGTTCCCCACCTGAAAAATGGGATGATGATGATCACCATAGTAGCTAAAATACAAGGTTTAAGTTCATTAAAAAATTGTTGACCCTTACTAGCAAAACCTGCCTAGCTTCTAAGAAAGAAAGCTCTCACAGATATTAGCCTTGACAACCCTTATATGTTGAAAATATATAAGGTAAGAAAGAAAACGGCCAAAAGTTCTGCATGTTTTACTTCAGTGAATTAAGTGGCTTCAGTAATGAGAACACAAAGGTGTGTGTTTTAGGAAACAGCCAATGGAAGAACAAGGGGAAAATAAAGAAACCCCTTCCGCCTCACTTTAATACTGGGGGAGAGGGGGCAGGTGGGGGGCAAAAACATCAGAAAATCAACTTGCTTTACGGATGAACAGATTATGATTCTAAGTAATATCTAATCTAGTTTCATCATAAAAGAGAACCTGGAGAAAAAAATGAGACAGGGTGACAGAGAGGAAAGAAAGGAGAGAGAGAAACTCTCAAATTCATCCAATCACCTTTGTCAGAACAGAAGGCCCCTACATCAAAGTGAAGTTAATGTCTCTAATCTGCCTTGATTTTTTTCTTTTTTTATTCTGCCCTCTGGTTAAAATGTGTTTTGGCTTTTTTGAGTAGCTGTAGAATTTCCTGGAGGGTCCTATATCAACATGGTTCCTCTGACCCAGGTCCACCTGTTGGAAGACCACGTCATGGTCTGCAGGGCTTGGGGACACCCAGTGCTCCCAAACCCCCATTGCCAACAAGAAGAAAGCAAATGTAGGGCAGGGATGCTGTCCACACTTACTGCTGCCACCAGCTACTGCAGCAGACATCACTTCCACACCCGCACTCTAACTCCTGTGGAGCTTGAACTTGGCCTCTGCGTTTGCCTTTCATGTAACTCTGGCCTCAATCTGTGCATTCAACCTTTTCTCCCACAGCAACCCAGGAGTGTCTTGTGACGAAATATACCTGATCATTTTCAGATCTGTTCCTTTTTCCAGTCTAGAATATTCTTTTCTTTCCTCTCTAACTCTGATTCAATTTCTAAGGCCCAGATGGAGAGTCTATCTTTTCCAATAACCTATACTAACCATTCCCAGAGACATGAATCTCTCCTTTATTCAAACCATAACAACACTTTATGTCTGAATTACTCATTTAGGCACTAACAAATATACAGCTTGCTCATTAGTCCCTAAACTTTTGTAGATGGCACCTTCTCTCTCCAACTAGGTCACCAAGGCCCTGGAAGACAGGGTCTGTATTTTATGCACCCTCCTTAAAGACCAACACAGTAGGTGCACCTAACAGTCACTTTGAGTATTAATGAATTAGACATGACTAAATAAACCTTGGACATTTTCAAATACACAAACACACAACCGCGTGCTTGCAAAAAGCAGCTTACATTTAAGAACTCTGAAATGGAAAATAAGTTTGGAAAACTGTCCTTATTCTACTCTTCCCCTTAATCCATCTTTGCATGAGCTGCACCAAAATATAGTCGCCATTCCCTGTACAGAAAGTCGCAAATGAAAGAATGAATATTTCCGGTGAGCTATTTTCCTCTGCTAGATGCAATCTCCTCCTACCCTGAGGGACCACAACATTTAATGTGCACATCTATTAAGACATTTAATATCCACTGCTTGGTGTGTTATTCATTGCTGTACTTTGTCTTTGCAGCTTTTCATGCCTTACCTAAACGGCTCTTGGCACCTATCTTGGGCACAGTGAAGTTATACAAAAGAGAATGGATGGAAAAATGAGTAAGAGAATGAATGAAACAATGAATAATATATATTCTGCCCCAGTTCCTCACAAGCTATCGTTCTATGCTTCTATCCTCTGCCTCTTTTTAAGTGCAACTAGGAAAATGACATGATGTAACAAAATGAAAACCCTGGAGGCTTAGCAATATTTGAAATATAGTTCCTACACTCTCATTTGATAACTTAATTAAATTTATTAGTTTTTAGTGCATGCAATACACTATGGTGTTTGTTGAAATGACACAAAATGTTTTTTAACATAAGATCTCTGTCCTCAAGGAACTTAAAGCTGGAAGATAACACATAATAATGGGGGGGAAATGCTATCAATAAAAATGTAACACTCAATAACTAACATTTTTGAATTGTTACACTGTACTAGGCATTGTGTTTAGTACTTTCCATTTACATCATTTATTTTACACAAGCCTGTGAAATATCCTCTACTATTATTCTCTTGTATTACTCTCACATCACAGATAGGGAAACTGAATATTAAGAGGCTAAGAGACTTCCCCAAGATCACACAACTAGTAAGTGATATGACCTCAAAGCCACTTGTGTTACTTCCAAGCCCATTTATTGGCCACCACACTCTAATGGATGATCTCACTTTTCAAAATGGTCAGATTTCCATATGAACAGTACAGACAGTAAATGTACTGAATTTCAGAAGAGGCGGAAATCATAATGGCATATGAAATAGTCCTAAAGTAAATTAATTTAACATTTGGTTCATTATCCACTGAAAGGCAATTTGCAAACATGCCCTTTTATTTTTGGTCTGCGAAGCATCCCACTGTGGTCACCCTGCAGGCTACCCAAGAAAAAAAATTTTAATAGAAATAATGATCATAACGAACATTCATACTGTGCATGACAAGCTTACATGCAAATTCCCTTCTGTGGGTTAAGTGAGGACTTCTGGATTTTGTATTTTCTCCTTGTCAAAGTCCACCATCTGGTAAAGTCTTAGATCTCAAACCAAAGTATAAAAAGAAATAACTATTTGTTTCTTTAAGTTATTAATGTGCTATCACCAACTGGTTTACATAGTTATCATTTTAAGCATTCATTTCTCTTCTTCATTCTGAGATAAAAGTTTGTAGGTAGATACCATGGTTGTTAAAACTTCCACCATTTATCTGATTATTAGGCTATCGTAGTACTCTCTAAATGCACTTAAATGTATATATAAAATCCTCAAACTTCTTTTCCCATTCATAACTGTAAGAAATGATAACTAGCTAAATGAATAAATCTCCATATACATATAAATCTTTAACGTACATACACACATTTTAGTGGCATCTGTTACTCCTGCCCACCTAACAACCCTAACCTCTTTTTCTGATAACAGCGCCCCATTTTCCTTTGGAGAACCATCTTTATCCTTGTAAGTCCACCAAGGCTGAATTACCCCCTGTGACACAGGCCTGGACAATGAGAATATCACAACTCTTGGCCACAGCAATTAATTTTCGAGTGGACACTTCATCTAATCCAGGCCAATCAAAATGAAAAATCATCAGCTTTTTGTTGGAACTTCCAGGAAATAAATCTTCACTTTATGCTAAGGTGATAAGATGGTAATAAAATCTTTGAGTGCAGTTGGTCACCTTGCAACCCTAAGGGAAAAGCCTGCCTGGGAATAAGAAACTCAGAAGCAAGACAGAAACAGGCTCCTGATGTCATCATTTAAGCACCTAGGTCCAGCCATGCCTGAAGGCAGTGACTTTTCAATGATATGTAAGGATTCCCTTCTAGCTAAAAGTAATGAGGCAATTTTTTTCATCACTTACAACCAAAGATTTATGGTATAGACATCTGTGATTCCATTTGAATGGGTTAGGGTACAACTAATTTATATTAGCCATCCACATATCAGCATCTTCAAAATAATTGCATTGAAGAACCTGTTTTTATAGAATCCAACTTTTAGTGGAGTAATCTGTACGAGTTCACCTAGAGTTTCTCCATGCCCTAATCTACCTCTGCTTCAGCATATCCAGAAAATGACTGCTGATTTACATGCTGGCAGGCTCTAGGCAGGTAAATTAGATGGTTACTTTTTCTGTTTCAAGTTAGCTAAGAAATTGAAACAGCCAAATAGCATTCATTTAGATGGATAATTTTTTTAAATACTTAGGTATCCATGTATTAATAAGCTCCCACTCATGAAAAGCTGTCAATTATCACAATTATCCTTAATATGCCATGAAATTATTATGCAGCCATAAAGAGTCAACAGCACAGAGACCCTAGATTTCAGAATACTACCAAGCAATCTTACTTAGGGGCAGAGTAAGCTCAATTTCAGCCAACAGGAGGTGATAAAAACTGGAGTTCGCTGAGATATTTTTGGAAAATACCTGTGTCTTAGGCTTTCATCTTCAAAATGTTGAAAAAAAAATTTACCTACAGTTTACATTACAAAAATGTTATCAGGACTCCAGTCATATTTACAAGATATTCAGAATTCTTTAGAACAAAAAGGTGGTAGCCCTTACATTCCCCAATTTATTCTTTCTCCTTCATAATTTCTGCTAACACAGTGGGTTGGAAAAATTAAAACTAGGCTTTTCAGTGGTGTTACTACATGTACTTAAAATGCTGCTAAGCCATTTACAAAGAAGTAGTCCCAGTGATGGTCTACCAGTCAAATAAATTTTATCTATGAAACTTCAGGGCACACCATATTGAAACATTGGCTCAAAGACTTTTGGGTCTGCTGATGCTTTTTATTAATCATTCCAATTATATTAATTATATCATTAACATTATTCCAATATTACAAGAATCTCTATCAGAAAGACCTAAAATTCTAATCAGTCATTTTGGGTTTTAGCAGCCTCAGTAGGGACCTAAACTAAGTAACTATTACAGACTGAATTGTGTCCCTGGCAAAATTCATGTTGAAACTCTAAGCCCTAATGTGATGATATTTAGAGATGGAGCCTTTGGGAAATAATTGCCTATAGATGAGGTTATGAGAGTGGGCCCTTCATAATGTGATTAGTGCCCTTGTAAGAAGAGACACCAGAGAGCTTGCTTCCTCTTTCTCTCTACCATGTGAGGATACAGGGAGAAGGCTGCCATGGAACTGGGCCCTGACCAGGGAACCTAATCAACTGGTACTTTGATCTTGACTTCTCAGCCTCCATAACTGTGATAAATAATTTCCTATTGTTTAAGCTATATAGTCTATGATATTTTGTTACAGCAGCCTGAGCTAATACAGTAACTAAACTAACTAATGGTGAAACTAAACTTTTTGACTTTTTTTTCTGGATTTTTCTCATCACCATATCATTTTCCCTACTTCATTTAATCCAAGTTTGCATGATATTCATGAGCCCTGGGTGGGGGATGGGTTCATAAAACAGCAATAACCCAATTTCACTGACATTGCTCTAGTTGCATATCATGCGACTGCACCCCACTGATAAATCTACCTCCCAAGTATTTTCTGGGTCCCCAAGGGATGTTTCACACTCATCCTTTTGGCTCCAGCCCCACTGTTGCTGCCCTCTGTCTGCAAAATCACCTGCAAAGGGTACCACATTTTAGACACTGTCACTAGGGCCCAGCATGGCAATGCCATTACCCTGCCAAGGAAGTCAGCTTCCAAAGTTCCCAAGGAGGCAATATCCAAGGTGCCAAAGCAACACAGTAGTGAAAAAACAAAAAGCAGGTGACCAAGAAGTCTGGTGGAATATCATAACAGATAATGTGGATTTTGATGAGTCAGTACATTGTTCAGAATGTTGTTTGGCCCCTGCTTGAGTCTTAAGTTATGTCTTTTGACATCTACCACATGCCAGAGAATTTACAGAAGAAAAATGATTCAAGTAAGGAAGAGAAATTCCTACAACCATGTCTATTCACTCGAATTTAACCACCAGGGTGTATGTGCCTTGTTACAAGGTACCGAACACCTTACATATCTGGATAAGCATTAACTTTTGGTTCTTATTTTTAACTCCCTTCTAGTCGTTTGTTCAGATCAAATTCCTTTCGCCAAAGAACCAGCTTTACCCTGACCTTTCCTTCAGTGAATCAATAAATTCTGTTTTGTTTATTCCAGTTATAACTGGGTTTCTTACTTGCAACCAAAGGCTGATTTATATAATATATATTAAAAAAAACAGAACCAAATGTTAACAATTACTATCCCTGAATGATGGAATTATTGATTATTCTTGTTTTCCTCATTTTGCTGACGTGTAATTTCCAAATTTTCTAAAATTAACATTAATGTCATTATTATAAGGAAAACAAACCTATTAAGGTATTTTTAATTGCTAACTTGAGGACAGTCATGCCAAATTAGTGCCAGACACTTCCCTACTGTACTTGAAACTACAGAATCTCAATTATCTGTCTCAACAAATGTCCAAAACAAGCATAACCCTCATGCATTTGCCTTCAAGGCTGTCTAGGGATTCAAACAGACAGTTCTGAACCATGTAACAGGACTGGCCATGGTTCTGAAAGGCACACAGGCCTAAAAATAACTCCATAGGCACAGAACAATGGAGACAGGGTGGGGGGCTTTCCATGCAAGTGGCACGGAAAAGTAAGATGCTTTCTATAAAGAGGAACTCACCCTTTAATTAAGATGGTAAAAAAATATGGCCACCAGCAAGCTCCTCCTAAAAGACTGAAAAGTTCCTAATGCATGTCACAGTTCCCATTTCCATTTTCCTTTAATTTCTCACTCCCTACTTCACTTCTCTTTGCTCTGCCAGAGCTGTCCATGATAAGTGTTACATGATGAATCACTCTGCTTAAGAGTGAATACATCAGCATTTTCTCCAGGCTCAACTCAGAACAATTATCAGCACAGTTTATACCCTAAGGTTTCCAAAGTCAGACTCAATTCTCATCAACATTAGGAAGTCTTCCCGATTCCCAAAATAAACTCTACAGACTTGCTGGAGTGCAACTCTTCTCTATACAAAGTAGCTAAATTTACCGCTCCAATATTAGTGTCGCAACCACCATGCTAATGCTGCCATTAGATGCCTCCACGTACAAAAGAAGGCATCCTCCTTTCTGTAGACTGTCTTTCAAAATCCCTAGGAATATAAAAGCACCAAGCCTTAGAGAACCTTTAGGACTCCATCCCCACATGGCCAAAATATTCTACCCATCTTTCCTGGATAGCAATATTCAGAAATGAGATTCAAAACATAATCCCGTTAAAAAGGGAGCGTGGGGAATAGAGACATCAAGGAAACATTACATAGGTGCTGATTTTTTCTAAAGGAAAAAAAAAGCCACATTCCCCACAGATATATCACTGCTCTAAAGATTTTGATAGAACTCTGAAAGTAATACAGAAATGTCAGCAAGATTCTACAGTAAGCTTTTCCGCCTTAAGTCTGCTCTGAGTTGAAGATCCAAAATTAGTGGCAGTGATCCCCCACTTCTCTGAAGCTTAATTACATTTTCAGCAAAGAAAAATATATATAGCAGGTCCTCCAACACTACCAATTTGACATTAATAGTTTCACTGTTCTCAGACAACACGATGCTTCATTTGCCTTGTTTTATCTACCCAGAAGGCTCTGCATTATTGAAACCAACCAGCAACATATGTCCCCTGGCCAGCAAAGACCTCAAAACCAGGCCAGAATCTTAAAGACCACTTGTAAAGCCTGAGAAATGGCACATGGATAACAAGAGTCTAATTAATATAAGCAATAAGTTTTCATGCCGTTTCATTAAGTACCTTCCCAAATTATCAAGAGCATTTAAAAAATGCTAAATCCATTTTCAGTAACAAATAAAATGAAATCAGCTAAGTTTTTAGAACCATATTTTAGAAGAGAGGAGCATATCATTTGTTACAGAAATAGACTTCCTTCTAGCTTATCCATACAGCTAAACCACACAAAGCTGATAGAAAACATAGATCAGACTGTGCATGTGGGCTGGTTAGGGACTTTGATTTCATTAAAGTTTGCTATGAACAATGTATGTATTTCACAGAGTATTATCAACAAACGTAAGGAAGTCACCCTTTTCAACACAGTATGTTTTCACTTATAAACTTTCCATGCAACATTTCTTTAACCCTTATATAAAAAGCGTATTTATAAGACTTCAAGTCATCTGGAGATAACCTCAGTTCATTAGACGGAAGTAAATGAGCACCACTTCAGAAGTCATTATTAACAGGTTCCTGTTCAGAAAGAACAGGCAGAGAAAGTATTTCGTCACTTCTAAGGCTTGTGGTGATGTGTAAGGCACGGCTATTCCCTAATTGGCCGCAGAATTTCCAATTAATTAAATATCAATCACAAAATTTAGAGTTCCTTTGCCTTCTCAGACGGTTACCTTTTCTTTAGATCCATCACGGGTCAGTTTAAGCTGGTTCAGAAATACTTTTGTCAAAATCTGTCTTTCCTAGAACTATGTTCATAAAATGCTTTAGTAACTTCATAAAGTAGAGATTACGCATTCACCGGAAAATTGTCCAAATCCCTCTGTCACCTTCCTTATGTGGAGGGGCAGGAAAGAGCCATGAGCAAAGTGGGATATCTGGGATTCAGATATAGAGGGATATATAAAGAATGAGACAGGGAACTCCTAATAAGACAATAGAAGGTGCTCTGGGTATAAAAAATGAGACAAACCAAAATCTCTAAGAGGAAGCCAAGATCAAATGCCAAAGCCAGCAAATATAAACAGCAAACCTAAAGGAACCAGAAGGAAGAATCAAGATCGAGTTACCAAGTTAAGAGTGAAAAGCTAGGGTAAACTGAGATAAAAGCAACCCAATGTGGATATGTAGGTGAGTCAGTAGGTCAAAGCAAATATAAATACTCAAGTTGTCTAATAATGTGAAAATGAACTAAAGAAGTATTATTGTTTTGGGGGCTATGATGAGAGGGGGGGATCGTTCTCAATGCATTTTAAGGAGGACTTACGTAAGATACTTAAAGACCCTCCAAACCTTGCAGATATGTTGGCAAATTCCCCCCACGTGATCAATGAAGTGTTCGCAGGAGCTCGTTCTCACTTCAGGGGAAACAGGTCTTTCTGACTTAGGAAGCATTCATTGTTCGGATGGAGTTCTGCACATGCTCTCCTGTCTAGTGATAGCCAGGGAATTTACTTATCGAGACAACACAACCCTGAGTAAACAGTAATCATGGGTGGAGTGATAGAATCAGAATTGTAAGTCCTAGATCCCGTGCTCAGCTCCAATCCCAAATGACCGAATCCCCCTTCACCCTCTGGCTCAGGTTCCCCACCTGGTTGACATATAACAACAACAGGAAAAAGGAAGAAATTACAAGACACATCCATGGATGATGGAATTGAATTTTACTCTTCTGCCTTACAAAATGTATTCAGAAATACAAGACAATGCTATTAGATTCAATGATCTACTAACGTGCTATTCATTCTGTCATTTTTGATCTCATCTTTCATTTCAGAAACATTACCTATCAACAAATTTTCAAATGCAAAGACTAAAAAAAACTGAATTTGCCATTCTTGGAGGGAAAAACTAGTAATCCTTAGCAACATTCTCACCCTTTATTTACCCTGCTTTTCAATCAAAGATGTGTAGTGAGCAATAACTAGGAGTATTTAAAAACCAGCGATAAAGGAGTTATAAAATGAATGAAGATATTTACTCTTCCTTTTTCAATGAATTTATCATCAATTGTGGAAACAAAAATAAACCTCAGTGAAAATGACGTAAAGAGGTAAAGGCACATAACCAACTCCAGAGACCTAAGTGAGCAGGAAATATTTAAGATAATTTTTAAAACTGAGACTTCACTGGAAGAAGAATAAAGCATGTGAATAAGGATGACGGATTCCAAACACAGAAACGGAAAGGCATGCATGATGGTTCACAGATTAACAAAAGTACACGGTAAAAGGAAGTAAGCTATGCACAAGGGTGACTTACTGAAATGAATGTGGAAATTCTATATAGAACACATATTTTGATGTACAGGTCCTACTGACAACCAGCTACTTTTTCTCTTCGAGTAGTGTCTGTCGTCAAAGCAAATACACATCAGCAACCCAAGAGATAATAAATGTTAGACGACATTGGTTATTTCTGAGCTGCACCCAAAACACATACACATGAAGATTATTATACCCTTAGGTATACCCACTCAGTCTCTACTCTTGCCTAATAGAGATTTTAGGAAGTGTGATTCTCTACTACAGTAGAACAAAGCTCATGTTTTGTTACCATGTTCCTTTAAAAAGTCTTACTTTTTCTAAACAAGAGGCCAAACAATTTTACAGATTCCGTTGTTGGTTTACGTAAAAATAAATTACAGTTATTAAATACACTCTGAATTTTTGCTTTATATACTCAAAGAAAAACTGGCCAGTGCCCAGTTCTTACAATGTTATATTCATCTAATCCTACTTTAAACCACACCCCAAAATGCCATCTAATAGTTACTTGTGATCTCAGCTAAATAAATCCCCTAAACAGCATTCTGAAAGTCAGTTTCTAATCATTTTTCCTGGCTACTAATATAAAATAGACCTAAATATTAATATTTTATTATTTGGACATTAAATTGGTGGCTACTAAATTTTCTCCTACAGAGTAATTCATCTGAGTCATATGGATGGCTATGTCCAAGAACTCACTTCAGAAACATCAACTGCAACTAAAATTTTTTCTGAAATGTTTGTATGGTATGTCCTGCCATGAATGACAGTCGGTTCATTTGCCTATGAAACTAGTAAGTTCTGAGTCCAAAAAATAATTTACTCTTCCACATGCTGAAATCAAGCTCACTTCAGAAATGAGTTTCTCTTCTCTCTTGAATCTATTACTATTTTAAGTGACCAAAGACTTTGAGAACAATAACTTGGCTTACAATTCATTTGGGATAAAACTGCATGTAAGCAAACTGGGCTACACACCCACTGCAGTCTTTTCTTCCAAAACTTATACATGTATTTTCCAGAATCACAAGATTTCATTCTTCCTCTGTCAACTGGTCACCACTTGCAAAGCCTCTTCAAAAGAGAGTCACTAATATGGGGTTTTTTGAAGTCTTCAGCTTGCTTTCCATTTTTTCCAGCCAAGCAGTATAAACTGTAATATTTGCATTAGTTAGGGTGCTTGATTGGAAATATTACTTAATAAGAACATCCATCAGTAAATAGCATAAACTAGGATGATATTATCTCTTTTAAGAACACTCCTATAACCTAAGTATTTATTATCTCTATATTCATAAATGAAACATGTTCAAGGAGGTTACATACATTACTCAGATCACAAATCTAGTGAGGAATCTAAGCTTTAGAATGCAGTTATGTGGATTTGGCTGACTATAAAGTCTGTACCTATTTTATCATAGTGTGTTTCCCCCTTCATTTCCATTTCTACTGTATTTCTTAACACAGGGTACCCCTTCAAGAGCCCATGAACCATATCTCAAAAACATATCTGGCCACTGACTGAACTTTTTGCAAGTGAGTCATGTTAAAATCTTGATAATAACAATGTTTATTTTTCTCTTTTCAAGTAACCAAGCACTATATACTACCAAATGCCTTCCAATGAGTGCTAAACTTTTGTTACACTAAGCTTGGGATTGAGCCATTATTCCTTTACTTTTCAACAAGCCACCCATTCTATTGCTTTTAATTTATTTTCCTCTGATTATAAATGACTTTAAGAGCTGTCTAAATTCATTCCAGAGCTCAAACAACATAGCCTATAAACTTGTCAGTTTTACCTCTGGGGTTACAGATCTGTTTGAGAGTCAGATGAAATGTGTACAAACATACACAAGCAGAGTTTTGTAAAAAATGAATGCAGTTGCTTTGAAAAATAATTTTCTTCAAACTCACCAAACAACTTTCAAAAAATATAAAGAAGACATTCATGCCAGGGAATAAACTAACCTCCTAGGGTTGCATGTGCCTAACTTCCAGTGATGGGTGTACACTGGAAAAAACGAATAAAATTAACTAACAGCACAGACACACACACTCATAAAATCTTAGAGGATAAAAAACAAAACAAAACAGTATCCCATAAAAATTAGCCAAGGACCATTACAATCTTTAAGACTAACTGTCAGGGGTCAGTTAGTGCTTATAATAATTCAGTACGTTAACTGAAAAAGTACCTTTCCATTTTACAGCTCTGTCTAGAGAACTTTAAAAACACATGTGATCTGTGTTTTAAAATGGCCTGTACCGGGCTTCCCTGGTGGCGCAGTGGTTGAGAGTCCGCCTGCCGATGCAGGGGACACGGGTTCGTGCCCCGGTCCAGGAAGATCCCACCTGCCACGGAGCGGCCGGGCCCGTGAGCCATGGCCTCTGAGCCTGCGCGTCCAGAGCCTGTGCTCCGCAACGGGAGAGCCCACAGCAGTGAGAGGCCCGCGTACCGCAAAAAAAAAAAAAAAAAGGCCTGTACCACCACGGTGACCAGCTGACCACTCTGCTTTATGGACTCATTTCCCTAATCTCCACTACGGTGAAATATGTCAGACAGATGTTTCAAGGCACATCTCTTACCAACATATTCAGGTCCAATTAAAAACATCTGCAGATCTACATTACAAATGCTTTCAAATAGAATTATTCGCTAAGGTCCAGAAATGTTAGAGGGAGGATTTTCTTCTCTACTTCAAGTGCAGCAACTCTTGTTTCAAAAGTCAGACTGCTGGCAAATTAATTGAAGCCCAGTGGATGACATTCTGTCAAAACAATCTGCAAACGTTTATTTTGCTGCCACAGTTCAGCTGAAACCAGTTCCTACTGCGATACTGACACTGCTATAATGCTGATTCATTCTTTTGTGTCTTTGAAAATTAATAACCGTAACTTTTGTTTTTTAAATGGTTTGCAATTGCCAACAATATGCTACCTCCAACTGGCTCTAAATAAAGCAGTTCATGATTTAACTTGTTCTCAAAAGCAGGAAGGCATCTCTCTCTGAAACTCTGGGTCCTAAGTGGTCTCTCATGCAACGAAGTGAACCTAAAGATCCTACCGCTGTCCTTTATGCCCAAGAAGTGGTGAGAGAGAACTTCAGAGCCATCAGCAAATAAGTCAAAAAAGACTTTAAAATGTGCACTTTCAGTTGAAAATTTCTATGTTACGATCATTAAATCGTCCATGTTACAAACCAATCCTTTCATCTAATGTGCGTGTTCTTCAAAACTTTAATCAGAGGGAATAACTGAAGTAGCCACCCAGCCTCAATGTATCTCCATAAATCTCTATGCCCTGTCTTTAAATTTCAAAGAGTCTCATGAATTTTGCACTTAAAATTAATGAACTTATGTTTATTTTACTATAAAAATATTTCTTTCCAAATATCCAAGTAAAAGTAATGCCTTCAGGTAAATATATATTTATCCTGTGTTCCGTACCACTCTATCTCAGGAGCAGCTGGAGCCCAGTCTGAGAAGGAAGTTTTCTCTGTGCCCATTGAAGAAAGTCTAAGTTAATGTCAGCACACGGCTTTGCAATGGCTCGACACCCATCCAGGTGACTATGACCAACTCTCAACCATTCTTTTCAGTTCCTCGTCATAACCAAACTGACTATGATAAAGTAATATAATGACTATTCGAAATCTCTTGTCTATTTTTGTTTTCCCAGGAAACGCAACTCAAGTCCAAGTCCTTATACACCTCAAAACACTTACTTGCCTTCTCAACCTTGATGAGGTGTGATTTTGGACAGGTCAGCTCTGCCTAAATCTATGGTATTTGCATGAGTTTTAGGTTTGATGCTGTTGGACATAGACGAGGGAGAAAAACAAAGAATTCCATGGGAAAGGGAGGAACCTAGAAAGTCAGCCAAATTTCCAGTCTCTCAAGATTCAGACAGTCATTGTTTGGCTTGATAATTTTATAAATTCCAAGAAAATCAAACATACTATTATTTAATATGTTTGGCTTATTCAATCTCCCTTCAACAGCATGGATAACTAACGGTTGACCATGAATGTGCAAAGTAGCTGTAGTCTATGATCCTATCAGGCAGGCTACTGACTCATTCACATTCATAAGTTTCTATATACTCATATGTATACTATATACATGTAATGAGTATACTCATCTATATACACTATAGTACTCTGAGTGGGCTCACATCCCACAAGGGGGAAAAACCCACAGGTAAACAGATAATTACAGTAATTGTGTTAAGAGCTTTTGATTTATTCATTCAGCCAACTGACACATTAAACACCGACTGTGTATTGAGCCCCTAGTAGGCACTATGCTAGGGGCTCTAACAGAATAATGTCATTTGTTTTCCTTAAGGCATTTTGGAAGCCTACAGTTCAGTGTAGCTAGAGCACAGAGCATGAAAATGTGGTAAGAGAAGAAAGAGGAGAGGATAAAAATAGTATGAGATAAGTTGTGAATGGCCCTACATACTTTGATAAGGCATTTAGACTTTATCCTCTAGAACCAATAGGTAAGTATTGAGGGCCTCAAGCAGGGAGTGGTAAAACCAGCTGTGTGTTTTAGAAAGTTGTTTAGGGCAGTGCCATAGTTGGTGGGAAGGAGGGTAGCCAGCTGTTCTTAACACAATGAATATACCCATAACGCTGTGATAAGAGTTGTGGACACCTATTCAAGTTCACTAATTTTTGCATCTCAGCATCTTTGTCTTCTTAGCTGCACACACCTTGAGAATGCAGCTGCTGCTTCTGCTTGCTTCTAACAATTTAATGGCCTGTGGTTAGGCTACCCTGATTCAAAACTGCACTCGGCATTTCTTTTGCCAGTCTGTTCATAAACGCACCACTTCCACTTATCAGACATCTGATAAGCTTACCTTATTTTCATCCATACTCTTCACCCACGTAAAAAACCTAAACTAACTTGTGGCAAACCGAGACAACAGTTCCTGCTGTAGTCAAATAATGGTGGTGTGGCTTCCGATGTCAATGTTTCAGGAAGGTGATCCAAAACTCAGACTTCCATTCTCTCAGCTACTCTCCTTCTAAATTAACCACTATTAACCCTTGGTAACCAATTACACTTGAAGTATCTTTAAGTACTTTTTCCGACGGTTGAAAGCAAAAATCTAAAGCAGGCTTTTAGCCAAGACAATACCTAAGTCGTGTTTTCCAAACAGGCCTGATCATCAGATTCACCTGAGGTGATTAAAAACACAGATGACAGGGTTTCCAAGTCTCAGTAGGTCTGAACAGAGGGGTGAACCAGGAATCTGTATTTTTAACAGATCCCCTGGGTGAGCTTATGAATTAGGCTGGTTGATAAATCCCAGATCAAAGCTACCTTAATGAGCTCCTTATAATTAAAGCAGCATTACGCACATATTTTTCTCTTAACTACTTTAATGAAACTTATGCAATCACTTTTAGTAACTGCCACCCATTTAATGTTTACTGAAACAGTTTACAACTAATTCCCATGCCATTTTCTAAACACTTCAGGCTTACTTGGCTTTCCTACTGCACATTAAACAGTTTGTTAACTATTAATAAAGAGTGAAGAGAAATCAGAATCTGGAGGTCATTTCAACAGTTAAAGGGGCCGCCAAGAAGCATGATTTGTAATTAGCAAAACACATGTGAGATCCTTGTGGCATTAACCAGGTCCTTATGATCAGGGCTTTAAAGCAAGAGCAGCCCACGAATAAACAACTCACTTCCTAAAATGAGTCACTTTCTCTTTTTTGCCCTGTCCATCAAAAAACATACAGGAATATTAACAAATTGAAGGAGGAAAACCATATGATCATCTCAACAGATGCAGAGAAAGCTTTCAACAAAATTCAACACCCATTTATGATAACAACCCTGCAGCAAGTAGGCATAGAGGGAAACTTCCTCAACATAATAAAGGCCATATATGACAAACCCACAGCCAACATCGTCCTCAATGGTGAAAAACTGAAAGCATTTCCACTAAGATCAGGAAAAAGACAAGGTTGCCCACTCTCACCACTATTATTCAACATAGTTTTGGAAGTTTTAGCCACAGCAATCAGAGAAGAAAAGGAAATAAAAGGAATCCAAATCGGAAAAGAAGTAAAGCTGTCACTGTTTGCAGATGACATGATACTATATAGAGAGAATCCTAAAAATGCTACCAGAAAACTACTAGAGCTAATCAATGAATCTGGAAAAGTTGCAGGATACAAAATTAATGCACAGAAATCTCTGGCATTCCTACACACTAATGATGAAAAATCTGAAAGTGAAATCAAGAAAACACTCCCATTTACCACTGCAACAAAAAGAATAAAATATCTAGGAATAAACCTACCTAAGGAGACAAAAGACCTCTATGCAGAAAATTATAGGACACTGATGAAAGAAATTAAAGGTGATACAAATAGATGGAGAGATATACCATGTTCTTGGATTGGAAGAATCAACATTGTGAAAATGACTCTACTACCCAAAGCAATCTACAGATTCAATGCGATCCCTATCAAACTACCACTGGCATTTTTCACAGAACTAGAACAAAAAATTTCACAATTTGTATGGAAACACAAAAGACCCCGAATAGCCAAAGCAATCTTGAGAACGAAAAACGGAGCTGGAGGAATCAGGCTCCCTGACTTCAGACTATACTACAAAGCTACAGTAATCAAGACAGTATGGTACTGGCACAAAAACAGAAAGATAGACCTATGGAACAGAATAGAAAGCCCAGAGATAAACCCACGCGCATATGGTCACCTTATCTTTGATAAAGGAGGCAGGAATGTACAGTGGAAAAAGGACAGCCTCTTCAACACGTGGTGCTGGGAAAACTGGACAGGTACATGTAAAAGTACGAGACTAGATCACTCCCTAACACCATACACAAAAATAAGCTCAAAATGGATTAAAGACCTAAATGTAAGGCCAGAAACTATCAAACTCTTAGAGGAAAACATAGGCAGAACACTCTATGACATACATCAGAGCAAGATCCTTTTTGACCCACCTCCTAGAGAAATGGAAATAAAAACAGAAATAAACAAATGGGACCTAATGAAACTTCAAAGCTTTTGCACAGCAAAGGAAACCATAAACAAGACCAAAAGACAGCCCTCAGAATGGGAGAAAATATTTGCAAATGAAGCAACTGACAAAGGATTAATTTCCAAAATTTACAAGCAGCTCATGCAGCTCAATATCAAAAAAGCAAACAACCCAGTCCAAAAATGGGCAGAAGACCTAAATAGACACTTCTCCAAAGAAGATATACAGACTGCCAACAAACACATGAAAGAATGCTCAACATCATTAATCATTAGAGAAATGCAAATCAAAACTACAATGAGATATCATCTCACACCAGTCAGAATGGCCATCATCAAAAAATCTAGAAACAATAAATGCTGGAGAGGGTGTGGAGAAAAGGGAACACTCTTGCACTGCTGGTGGGAATGTGAATTGGTCCAGCCACTATGGAGAACAGTATGGAGGTTCCTTAAAAAACTAAATATAGAACTACCATATGACCCAGCAATCCCACTACTGGGCATATACCCTGAGAAAACCGTAATTCAAAAAGAGTCATGTACCAAAATGTTCTTTGCAGCTCTATTTACAATAGCCCGGAGATGGAAACAACCTAAGTGCCCATTATCGGATGAATGGATAAAGAAGATGTGCCACATATATACAAAGTAATATTACTCAGCCATAAAAAGAAACGAAATTGAGCTATTTGTAATGAGGCGGATGGACCTAGAGTCTGTCATACAGAGTGAAGTAAGTCAGAAAGAGAAAGACAAATACCGTATGCTAACACATATATATGGAATTTAAGGGGAAAAAAATGTCATGAAGAACCTAGGGGTAAAACAGGAATAAAGACACAGACCTACCAGAGAACGGACTTGAGAATATGGGAAGGGGGAAGGGTAAGCTGTGACAAAGCGAGAGAGAGCCATGGACGTATATACACTACCAAACGTAAGGTAGATAGCTAGTGGGAAGCAGCCACGTAGCACAGGGAGATCAGCTAGGTGCTTTGTGACTGCCTAGAGGGGTGGGATAGGGAGGGTGGGAGGGAGGGAGACGCAAGAGGGAAGAGATATGGGAACATATGTATATGTATAACTGATTCACTTTGTTATAAAGCAGAAACTAACACACCATTTTAAAGCAATTATACCCCAATAAAGATGTTAAAAAAGAAAAACCATACAGGAAAGTACTATTTTTGCTGGTCACAATGAGTATTTGTGAGGAGACATTAGAGATAAATGAACTCAGGGCAAAGATATGTGTAAACAAAACACAAAAAAATTGCTAATGGCTATTAAGTGATTACTATTCTTTTTTGGGGGGTGGGAATTATCAGACCAGGAATTTATTTACTTTAACATCTTTATTGGAGTATAATTGCTTTACAATGTCGTGTTAGTTTCTGCTGTATAACGAAGTGAATCAGCTATATGCATATATATATCCCCATATCCCCTCCCTCTTGCGTCTCCCTCCCACCCTCCCTATCCCACCCCTCTAGGTCATCACAAAGCACCGAGCTGATCTCCCTGTGCTATGCAGCTGCTTCCCACTAGCTATCTATTTTACATTTGGTAGTGTATATATGTCAGTGCTACTCTCTCACTTCATCCCAGCTTACCCTTCCCCCCACCCCATGCCCTCAAGTCCATTCTCTACGTCTGTGTCTTTATTAATGTCCTGCCCCTAAGAGCCAAAGCAATCTTGGGAAAGAAAAACGGAGCTGGAGGAATCGGGCTCCCTGACTTCAGACTATACTACAAAGCTACAGTACTCAAACCAGTATGGTACTGGCACAAAAACAGACCTATAGATCAATGGAACAGGAGAGAAAGCCCAGAGATAAACCCACACACATATGGTCACCTTATCTTTGATAAAGGAGGCAAGAATATACAATGGAGAAAAGACTGCCTCTTCAATAAGTGGTGCTGGGAAAACTGGACAGCTACATGTAAAAGAATGGAATTAGCACACTCCCTAATACCATATACAAAAATAAACTCAAAATGGATTAAAGACCTAAATGTAAGGCCAGACACTGTAAAACTATTAGAGGAAAACATAGGCAAAACACTCTATGACATAAATCACAGCAAGATCCTTTTTGACCCACCTCTTAGAGAAATGGAAATAAAAACAAACAAATGGGACCTAATTGAACTTAAGAGCTTTTGCACAGCAAAGGAAACCATAAACAAGATGAAAAGACAACCCTCAGGATGAGTGATTACTATTCTTAATGCTTAGTCTTTGCATTTAATTTTTTTCCATTTAATAATGCTAGGTACCATTATTATCCCCATTCTATAGATGAGAAAACTGAGGCACAGAGTAGTTAAGTAACCTACCCAAGGTCAAACAGCGCCAATTAGTAGCAGAAATAGGAACTAAAACCAGAGTCTGTGCTTTTAACCACCCTGGTGTACTGATGGAAAAAGAATTAGAGGCTTGAACTGTGCTTGAGAGAGGTACAGAGCTATGACCAGAAACATGGGAAGGAACAGATCTTCAAACCAATTCAGGCTTGCAAATCAGTATCCAGTTCACTACTGGGGGCCTATTATGTGTCAAGCACTGCACTCAGTACTTTGGGAAATATTAATACAAGGATGAATAAGACATAATCTCTTCTCATCTTCGATGCATGATTTAATTGTCAACACTTTCATAAAGCCTTCTCTAACTCCAGATAGAATTAATCAGTGCCTTCTGGAGGTGCGCAAAGCACTGTGTGTGTCTCTCAAGCAGTATGATATCACTTTTCATACTCATTATAATTAAGTCTTCATATGTCTGCTGCTCCTCCCATTAGGGTTGTAGGTTCCCTGGCCCAGGCTGGGAATAGGGATCATGTCTTAGCTCCTTCTCCAGTACCTGGATTCCTAGCAGTGTGCCTGGGCACACTGCTGTCTCCCAACAGATGTTTGATGAATTAATGAACAAATGAAACACAGAAAGAGGGACACAGAAGTGAAATAAACGGCTGTAAGAGTCACAGTATGCTAGTGGCAAAGAGGAGAAGAATTTGTATATTCAGCCCTAGTCCAACATTCTGTCTAATGCAACACATGCACCACACTAGCCTTCTCTTTTGCTAAAACTTCATGATTTAACATTTTCTCATATATCATGAAACATACAAAATTTGCTCACATTTCATCTTTATGCTTCATCTCATTTAATACAGTAAACCCTTGTAGGCAGGGGCCAGTGTACACCTCACTCACTGTGTCAGGCCATGATAAAGGCTTCCATAACTGCAGTTTAATTTTCAGAAGAGCCCTCTGTAGGAGCTCATTCTAAAAATGAAGGTTTAGGGATTTCCCTGGCAGTCCAGTGGTTAGGACTCTGCACTTCCACTGCAGGGGGCACGTGTTCAATCCCTGGTTGGGGAACTAGGATCCTGCATGCTGCACCACAAGGCCAAAAAATTTTTAAAAAATTTTTAATTTTAAAATGAAGCTTTAGAGAGGTCAAGCCACTTGCCCAAAGTTACGCAGCTAGTAAGACACACACGTGGGACTTAAATCTAACTCCAAATCACACAGTAGTAACCACTGTCCTACTTTTGTGCTTTTAAAGATCCAAATCCCAGCCCTTCCCCCTACTACTTATGTGACCTTGGGGAAATTATTCAACTTTTCTCATTTTTTCCCAGCTTCATTAAGATAGAATTGACATATAACATTGTATAAGTTCAAGGTGTAAAACATGATGATTTGATACAAGTGTTGATCTATGATGATGATTACCACAACAAGGTTAACAGCTCCATCACCCCACATAATTACGTGTGTGTGTGTGTGTGTGTGTGTGTGTGTGTGTGTGTGTGTGTGTGTGTGTGTGTGTGTGTGTGTGTGTGTGTGTGTGGTGAGAACATTTAAGATCTGCTCTCAGCGACTTACAGGTATATAATACAGTGTTGTTAACTACAGTCACTATGCTGTATCTCCAGAACTTATTCATCTTATAACTGGAAGTTTGTACCCTTCTCCCTATTTCTCCCACCCCTCAGCCCCAGATACGCACCATTCTACTCTCTATTTCTGTGAGTTCATGAGCTTCATTTTTATCATCTGTGAGGTTGGTGATTGAGAACTCACAGGAATGACATAACGATTAAACGAAAGAATAAATGTAAGTTGTTGGTCACATAGTAGGTATTCAGTAAGTATGTACCGATGGGCCCACTGAATAATCAGATTCTGCTCAGCAATTTAGCACATTTGTTAATGATCAATTTAGATAATAAAACTTCTATTAAATGCTATGCCATAGAGACAACTATGTTGGTTGAAAGTTGCTAAGTGAGTAGACCCTAAAAGTTCTCATCACAAGAAAAAAAATTTTTTGAAACTCTATGAGGTAATGGATGTTAACTAAAGTTATTTTGGTGATCATTTCACAGTATATACATATGTCAAGTCATTTTGCTGTACACCTTAAACTTATACAGTGTTGTATGTCAATTATATCTCAGTAAAACTGGGGAAAAAAAATTTAAGACAACTATATTGCGATTTCTCTCCCAAATGATGGAGTTCCAAGTGCTCCACAAAATTAAAAGTATAAGTGAAAGTAAGATTCTACAGTGACTAAGGATACCTATAGGTTAACATTCTTCTAGGATACCTTTGTACCATCCCTATTTAATAAGTAAGGACTCTAAAATGCAAAAGCAAAATGCTTGGCCAAGGCCAACTCAGTAATTGGGGAATCTGGAACCTGCATCCTGCACTCATTTAATCACAGCTACCTTGCTCCCATACTAAGGTGTGGCTCTTTTTCTAAAAAACACTCCCAAACTGAATCACAGACTTTCGACCCAACAGAGGAAAGATTCAGAAGACCTAATTTCAGATTCAGGCTCTACCACATACCAGCTCTGTGAATCAGGCCAAAGTTTCCTCATCAACGGAGTAGGGATGAACAGCTTTCTCACAGGACACCATGGGGGTTAAATATACAATGCATAGGAATGGGCCTAGCGTAAAGTCAAGAATATAACAGGCGCTCGACAGATGCCGATGAAACAGAAGCTGGAGCTCATGAGGTGCAGCAAAGTACTGGTGCCCCTTTTCTTGCAAGTACTTTAGTACAGCAAGGAAGAAGGGAAGAGAGGAAGGAAGGGAGGGGGAAAGAGGGGGACAGGGGAGGGACAGGAAAAAGAAGGAGATGAAGGAGGGGGAGGGAGGGAAAGAAAAGGAGATAAAAACACCTATCTGGGATGTTACAGCTGCAACTCGGTTGAGAAAGAGCAGGCAGGCTTCGAATTCATAGAAAGTGTTGTGATTGTGATTGGATTACAACGTTAAACTAGGGCCTCCTGTTTTATTCTCTCCGCTAAGAGAACAGAAATTGTGATTCCTAATCAAAAAGTAAAATGGGATGGGTCATAAATAGCTACTTTTCATCCATATATACTAGAAGAGTTGTTTTTCAAGCGATGGTCCATGGGAAAGACATCAGGAGACAAAAAAAAAAAAAAAAGCCTTAAAGTCTGAGAACAAAGTCATCTGCAGACATTCTGACAGCGTGACAAAGAAATGTGTGAAAACACTAATAGGCATATTGCTGCTGTGAAATGACACTTACAACTGTGGAAGTACCATTTGGGCTAAATTTTATTATAAGCAACCAATCTGCTTTTCTTTACTCCCAAAGAAGGATTACATGAATAATCGATCAACTGCCCCTACCATCCCATCTTAGCATTTATCTATCCATCCCTTCTTCTGCTAAATCCTCAGATTTATATCTGTAATGTCCCTCAAGTTCATGAGATGTACCACTCAAGATCACTACCACATTCATAGCAGAGATTAAAACAGAGGAAAATGAGATCTGATGGAAATTACTTTAGAGAGAGAAACAGACGGGAACAGCCTGATTTTTAGACTTTTCTTTTTGTAGATGGGAAACCTCATTTATAATAAAATGTATTGTAAACCTCAGGAAAACAATTACCACTAAAAGTTTAAGGAAACCTGACAGAGTTTGAAAAACAACCCATCTAAAACCCATTTACCAAAATCTATGCTTAGCTAGCGTATGTGATGTTTTTCCATCTCCAAAATACCCTATTTAAGCCTAACATGGCACCATCCTCCTTTCTCACAGGGTTGCAAAGTCCCAGTCTTAGTGTTACCAAAGAGTCATACAATGAAGGCTGCCATTGAAGGTCACCATTGAAATACACGTGTCCTGCCTAGAAACAGGCTGCTGAAAACTACGCATTGAGGATAGAGTGCCTACCTTTCAGAATATCAGCATACCTGGGGGTGGAGAAACAAACAGCCAGGAGTCAACAGTGCAGGTAGCCCACATCAAAGAGAGTGCGCCACTGACAACCAGTTAAGTTCAAGACCCACAAGTCCATGTCCACACATTCCCTTTGCTGCCTTATATCTTTAAAGGTCATTTTCATTGATATGGAATGTCTCTTACCTTCATTCTCTGTGGAAGGAATCAAACAATTGTGCTCATAGAGATAAATCAGAGTCAGAGAATTTTAGATCTGGAAAGGACCTTAGAAATGACATAGAAATATCATTTTACGAACAAGAAAATAGGTTCAGAGACATTAAGGGAAACATCCATGTTCAGCAAGACTTTTTTTAAATGCATGACTCTCAGCTCGTTGCTTCTCTACCGCCACGATATGCTTTTCTCAATAGCCGGGTTGTTTTGAAAATATTTCCTTTGCTAAGACTGAAAAAGAATCACCATTATTTCCAAGCCCGCAAGAATAAATACATAGCTCTCAACTCAGATACGTGCCTCCTCCCACATCCACAACGATCACTCCTACCTAGAAACTGAAATAAAATAGCATCTTACGAAGCTATACCATTCTTTCCCAATAAAACAAAAGCACCAAACACCAAAAATAGAGAACAAAACTGGGAATGTGTCAGACTTATCACAGTAATTGTTATTCATTTCCTCAGCACCTGTCACCAAATGCCCTATTTCCTATGGCCAAGGAATCAGGGAGGCTGGTCGTCGGCCAGTTGGCTGAAGTCACAACACATCCTCCCGCCACTTTTCTGCCTCACGGAGAGCAAAACCGAATCTCGTAACTTGACTAATTCAACACTTCAGTCCAACTCAGAATAAAACTTTTCTTTGGGATTATAAACAATGTTCACATTGCAAGCATCTAGATGTGTGAGATGTCCTGCTTCAAAAAAGAAGTTTTAAGGATAAACATAATAGCTAGACTAATAAATAAAACTTGCTAAGATTTCACTAAAGTTGAACCCCAGAAGATATTTTCAGCAGAAAAGTTTCCAATGAAAAGAACAAGCAAATAAATTGAAGATGAAGCCAAAAAATGAAATGAAACCGGCCACTCATCTATGAGGCTGGATGGAAGAAAACCAAGTCCCAACTGATAAACAGAAGCCCTTCTGCAAAGTGAGAAACACAGAACCTACCTATTCCTGAACCAGAACTGTTTCCTGTTGACACTTTCTAACCTGAAGATGGCCCCAGCGTCCAACCGAGGAAACACATTTTCCGGGATGGGAAACTCACCTTCGGAAATCCTGAATCTTCTTTCCTCTACTGCTTATTGTGTAACCAAAGGACTCTCACTTTTACCAAAACAGCTGGATAATTTCCCTGAAAAGTGTAATACACATCTGACCATTATTTGTGTATTTGGTGACTCCCAAAATTATTGTTTTAAAAGTTGTTAAATGTTACTCTTTAAGCATCAATGTAAAGTATAAAACACTATCAACCTTAACAGCTGAACGTAATCCTTCAAAGTGGTCTTCCACCGGGCTGTGCAGAAACTAAGCCATTACTGATCTCTATCCTCAGCCTCCTTCCTCTTCTACACCCAAGGCTGCTTGCGGAATCCCAGCATATCTGTGATTTTTCACTCCTTACCAGTAGCCCTTAACATGAGTATACCTTTTGACCACCAAAGTAGGGTATATTAAGTTTATGTCTTCTCTTCTCTGGGATTAAGACGACTCATGAGGCATTCATTACTAATGCTGGATTATACTGGAGACAGTAAATTTAAAACAATAACAATAATTTACATTTGCGTGGCAGTTTACAGTTCACAAAATGTTTTTAAATATATTGCCTCATTTGAGGCTCACAAGTCCCAACCAGGATGGGAAAGGGAGATGGAAACAGAGCCTCGGCAGGTCATAGTGCCATTACGTGGCAGAAGCAAAACGTGAACCCAGGTCCTCTGATTTCAAATACTATGATACTATCTTCTCTTTATACTATGGCAAAAGAAACTAATGTATTCGTGAACTTAAAAACTTTATTGATACATGTGTGTATACATACACATGGCAAATACGAAAGTCAGATGTGAGGATAAGTGATTATCTTCTACAGAAACAACCACACGTGAGAAAACAAAGAGTAAGCGGTTTTTAATGATGAATGTGTGACATGACTTTGCAGACACGGCACGAGATGTTACAAGGGCAGCTCCAGTATTCAGGAATAATAATAAGGACAATAAGCTAAAGAAGCTCAGAGTATTACCTGGAGACGCACACTCAGGCCGTGATGTTGATGGTTTACAGCACAGGGGCTGTAGCAGCCTGCCTCTGGGCAGGGCACAGTTAATGCAGATTCTGCAAGGACTCTGTCCCATGGCCAAGTCTCTAGCTGAGTTTTACAAGGACCTCTTTGTCTTGGGCCCCCTCCCAACACATGGGAAACCTCAGAATGGCTCTTGCCACTGAGTGCAACTAAGCTGAGCCACTTGGTATTACTGGCTCTCGAGGGTGGCCAGCTAGTCGAGCCAAGACATATTTCCAATATTTCTCAGTCCTGCAAACAACCTATACTTTGTAAGAGCTTGTCTTTTATCTTTAGTAAAAGATTAGGGGATATTTTTTTCCAATAATACTTTAAAATCCAGATAATTTGAGAGAACAACGTAATATCCAATGAAGGAAAATTTCGTATTTTCTGCCCTTTACTTCCTATCACTCAGCCAATATGGCAAACCAACATGTCTGTGGAAATGACATATCTACAAGGACAGAATACTTCTCCTTTTTAACCCGAAACAGCAGATTTTTAAGTAAGTGTTATAAGTAGAGAATTATCTGAAATGATCAACTCCAAGGTACGCCGAACACGCAGAAGTAAGCCACTTTTTGAAACTGGGAAAACATTAAGGAGACAATACAAATAACCAACGGAAATTATCAAATCATGTTTCAGTATTCCCAAATCCTTTTTTGATGTTTAAAACATTATCATTTAGTCTAGTGTGTCTAAAAGTAACTAATGGCCCCCAAACAGAAAATACATCCAACTCAATAAAAATAAACCCAAGGAGCCTAGCACTTTGTCATTTACCCAGACATTTCTTATAACATAGAAATGCTGCATGCTACTAAAAGATACAAATTGGATTTTTAGGCTCAAATTCATGGATCATTACACATGAGCTAGGTCAATTTCTAACTATACCTATTGCAAAACACAAGTTATTATCTTTCTACATGTGCATTTAAATGCATGTAAGTTCAAAGAGAAAAGAGTAGACAGATAACCCTGGAGAGGACTCAAGAGCAGAGGGATGAAGAGAGGCTCTGATTTTCTGCTCCATTACTTATTCTGTATTGTATTGCTTTTGACTCCATTCTGTTTCAACTATGGAAATAAAAATACATTAACATTTTATTTGTGTGAGATAAAGAAAGAAAATTTAAAAAAGAGAACAAATTTAAAAGTTTCTGTTCAAGGCAGGACAACTAAAGGCCTGGAAACAAGTGCTGAATGGCACAATGCCTTAGGAGTGGAGGAGTGGGCAGCCACTGCCACGGATGAGCACACTCCCATTGTGAAGACTCAAAGTGAAAAGGCAGGAGGGACTACAAACATTTTCTTCTCCAGTCACTGCTGAAGAAGGAATCGGTTGTGATTGCTTCCTCTCTTAGGAAACTCAAGGTAAAGCCCCTGAAAATCCCTTACATGGGTATTAAAAAGGATCTAAAACTAGAGGTAAAAGCCAGTCCAGAGTTACTGCATAAATACGTAGGGCCTGCAGCTCCAGGGTCTAAGCTGTCCTTGGAGACAAGGATCAAGAGATAATTTTTCTCCATCCCTAAGTCCAGAGGCAGAGCAACAGTCCCCATTTTCTGTGTGTTAGACTCAGATGGCAAACGACCTAACTCTCAGCAGGGCAAGAAGATCAGTGGATAACTCTGAAGGAGAACTTGAAAGAAAGGCAGGTGTGGGAGGAGAAAAGGAGTTTTTCACTTTGCCACAGTCCATGACTGATCCAAGAATGTCATTTTTTTAAACTAAATTTTTAATTTTTAAATTTTTTTGGCTGTGCCGGGTCTTAGTTGCGGCACGGGGGATCTTCGTTGTGGCCTGCGGACTTCTTAGTTGCAGCAATGCAGACTCTTAGTTGCGGCATGCATGTGGGATCTAGTTCCCTGACCAGGGATCGAACCCGGGCCACCTGCACTGGGAGCGTGGAGTCTTAACCACTGGACCACCAGGGAGGTCCCAAGAATGCCATTTTAAATTGTAAGGAGGAGGAGTCTGGTTCAGGAAGGACTCAGCCTAAAATATTCCCAGACTCAATCGAGTAGGAGCTGAAGAACGCTCCAACTCCCAGAAGGGTCCCAGGTGCTCAGCTGAACTGTCAACCATACCAAGTTACATTAACGGCAAAGCCTTAGCTATTACCTCTAAAGAGAATGCCACCTCCATACACCCTCTCATATACCACTGATCATACTGCAAATTGATACTTTGTGGAGGACAACTGTGATGATGCATACCAGAAGCTTCCGGCTCTGCTTCCAGACCCAGAATTCCGCGTTTTGCAATTTACTCTGAGGAAATAACCATGGATGGCCTCAAGGATTTAACTACAGGGCTGTTCGTTAAGGCACTACTTATAGTAACCAAAATGAGGAAAAACCTAACACCCCAAAACAGGGGAATGGTTAAATAAATTATGGTACATCTGTGCAATGGCCTTAAAATGACACTGGGTTGGCTATAAAACTATATAATAATCTAGGAAGGTATTCATGAGACACTGTTAGGAAAAAAAAGAGCAGGTTTTGAAGATAGTATGTATTTATAGTATAATACCATTTTTATCAAAAATATATACGTTTAATATACAAACTTAGGAAGATATACCTAAAACATTAATGGCCTATCTATAGATCCCAGGTGATTGTTACATTTTTCTTCTTTTTGATTATTGATATTAATTATATTTTCTTCAATATATATACATATACATTACTTTTGCAATTAAAAATATTCTGAAAGGGCTTCCCTGGTGGCGCAGTGGTTGAGAGTCCGCCTGCCGATGCAGGGGACACGAGTTCGTGCCCCGGTCCGGGAAGATCCCATATGCCGCAGAGCGGCTGGGATCGTGAGCCATGGCCGCTGAGCCTGCGCGTCCGGAGCCTGTGCTCTGCAACAGGAGAGGCCACAGTGGTGAGAGGCCCGCGTATCACAAAAAAAAAAAAAAGAAAAAAAAAAAAATTCTGAAGTATTGTAAAATAGATAACTTCTAAATCTACATCTATAATTATGATGTCCCTAAACTTTAGTTCTTTGTCTACAATTATCATTCCCTACAGAAACAAGCTCTATTCCCCACTTCATTCATTGAAATTATTGCCCTCAGTCATCCATACCTAAAAACTTGGGTCTGAATAAGCATAATTTATAACTTCAGCATACCTAAATGGTCAAAACTGTAGAAAGGTAAATAAGCAGCCTCATAAAAGCAGTAAGTTATAAAGAATCTGTTTTATGCAACAAGACTAAATGTTTTGCAAAGGAAAAACTAAACTACCCTTTTGACTAGTGACTTGTGTTTTCAGCTCAATATAACTGCACACATAATATTTGTAACAATTGTGGCTATCATCTGCTTTTTCCATATCATTGGCTGAAAAAAACAAAGTACTTTTAAGACAGCATCCTGAAGTTTAAATTAAAACAGAACATACAGTAGACAGAAATCAGTCTGGTAAGGGGTAATCTCTGTCTTTCATCCTTAAATCGGTGGCATGTGTATCTTCTATAATTAATGGCAAAATCTCCTTCACGAGCGGTTTCCAGATGCCTTCCTTAAACTAGAGCTAATCAGTCTCTGATTCATCATGTGTTCAGGATTGCTCTTCTAACAGGCTCACTTGCTAGCTCAGTGCAAAAGAAATATTACTACCCACTCCACTGACATTAAAAAAAAAAAAAATCAAATAAGTTTAATCTCTTTCAGGGCCAGTTGTAGACATACATTCTTCCCCTAGCCAGGTCCCATCCAATTTTAAAACATCCAAACATGAACTTCCATCAACCCATGATCTAATGTGATGAGCTCACCAAGGTGTCCAAGAACCCGAATCACGTGCCAAGGGAAATACGATGAACAGGGCACAGAGTGAACACACGCTTCATACCTGGCAGGGGAATCTGTTCCACTGCAGCACTAGACAGCTTCACAGAGGAAACCTTTCCTAACTGGAGAGTTTGCTTCTCCCTTAAACTCACAGAAATCTTACTGCTATTTTACGTACTTTATTCTTCTGAATGTTCCACCTTGCTCCAGAAAAAATTTACTGTAGTTAACTAGTATACTGCTAGTTTGGGAAGGAACATGAAAACTATTTCTGGAAATTTTTGTCAGGTTTAGTTCTCCTTTAAATCCACAGGGGAAATGAAGACCCTAACTTTTTCCTTGGAATTTCTTTATCATCTACTCCAAAAATCGACTGTGTAACCATTACCTCACCCTTCACTAATGTGATGAAAGCTCATCCTTCCCACTGGTTCACGGTAAAAGGACAGCTCATATAGTGAATGCTTTCAATTACGAGTGCTCAAACCTTAAGAGTGACAGGGGTATGTCCTGGGTTGCAAATGGATACCCTGAAAGCTCAAAACACATGAAATGGAAAGAAATATAGTTACCCCAAACTTAAGTACCAAAAGAATGATCTAACTGACCCTGGAGACCCGCCATTGAATAGACTTTGCCAAAGGACATTTTCATGTGACACCAGCAGTCAATGGACTCATGGAGCCAGCTCATGAGAACTTGCCGGGTTTCTAATCAAGATGTTGTTAAGGGCATCGTTCACTGCATTATAGAAAGCCCTCTTTATTTCTTTCTGGGTCTGTGTTGGTTATACCTGTGCTTCTCCTAGGCAAGTGATTTGTTTTTAATTCATGGTCTCTATAAGTGGAGTAAGAAAACAAGTTCCACATTTGCCTTGGTTGATAGAAAACTTAAAAACAAAAATGAGGTCCACATATACCACACGGCCATGACTACTCACTGGTTTACATTTGTTCTTTCTTGACTCCATTTAAGTCACTATTTTTTTTCCCTTTAGTTTTCCCACTTATTTATAATTTATTCCTTTAGTATATGTAATAAGTATATGTCACCTGGTTTTTGGTAACAAGGTGGAGTTCAAATAAGTAAACTTAGAAAGTTCCTAGACCTTTTGAAAACTATTGGCTCGATTCAATATACATCGCATACCATACAACAGCTTTTGGGAAATCAAGAAGAAACACACTATCATGAATATCACAATCATGTATCAACCTGAATAGACAATCAGGAAATTTTCAGATTCCCAGGCGATCCAAGTTTAAGCACAGTTCCATGTTCACCCGCCTAAGTTACGTTTTATAAAGCACTTGGAAAACACTATATTTTATATCAGAGATACAACACAAGCAATTCACGTTTTGCTGTAGAGACATGAAGATCTGTAGAAACATTAAAGTCGTATCCTCAATTATAGCAAAATTGTATTTAGCCCATAGTTAGTTCTTGGCAACTACTACCTGAACATAAAGAAAAATGAGCTAAAGACCAAGAAAAAAGTTAATCCCGTTTCTAACTTCATCCCTTCTCAACTAGTCTGTTGTGATTATAAAACCAAAATCACATATTTAACTCACCAGAAAAGCAGTATATTTTCATCTACTTACATCTATGTCAGGCCATGTTACAGCTATCGTTCCAGGTTTTCTACCTAATGAGACTACCACTAATTAGCTGAATAGGAGATAAATGGAAAAGTCTGTTTTCTTACTACAAATGTCTCCCTTTAGGTCATGAAAAAGTGTCTCCTGCCTTTTAAAATTTGAGGTCTTCACCATGTCTAACCTCTCACCTCCATTTATTCATAATAATTCACTAAATTTACAGCATTGATTCAACATTGACCAAAATTTCTTCAGCGCCCCCACTTCCATGTTAATTAATGTTACTCTTCATAAACTTCAATCTGATTCTTATTGTTTTCCACAGCTCAACATTTCGACAAATCCTTTCAAGCTCATCCATCAGCACACACCAAATAACAGTACCCATGAAGAAGCTTTCAAACCCTGGAGTTTCCATTTTCCCAAGGATTTTCCCCAAAGCCGGTATGACCTTGTGAATCCAAGTAAGCCCAACATTTCAGCTTTGAGAGCTTCTCTGTCATATAACCCACCAAATCACCGGACTGGTTTGCATAATATAAGAAGTCTAACCTCACCTTCTTCCTGAGGTGTCCTCATAATTTCCCTTGAAATACCGAAGACCCAGTTACCCAGTCATATGTGCTAAAGCAATTACAGAAGGGATTTATTTATTAAACATTAATCCCCTTGTCATGCAGAGTACATAGAAAATCCCTGATGCACTTTTGCTCTGAAACTTCACTGGAAACACATTTTTCTAAAACTCCAAAGACCTTTTCCTTGACAAATCCCATAGGCCTTTCTCAAGTTTTCGATCCCCTTGACCTCTATGCTTCATTTAGCACTGCTGAAATTCTCTTCTCGCATGGCTTCCCTGGATGTTCTCTGTGTTCTCCTACCACCTCTTTCTCTCATTTGCTGACTTTTCTTTTTGCCTGCCTCCACCCCCTTGGCTGGCAACAGTTTGTAAGGTTTGAAACTGGCTTTCTGCATTTCTCCCTCAGTATTCACCACTATGAAGCATATACCACAGGCGTTACTGAACTATCCCCTTACGCAGATGCCTCAAAAATCAGTGATTAAGGCTTGACCTCTCAAATTGTGATCCCATCTCCAGTTACTGACTGGTCAACTCAGGCTACGACCCTGACACCTGAAATGTAACATCTCAAAACCTGAGCTCATTTTTTCCAGCACAGCAAACTTTCCCAACACAGCCCACTAAGCCCTCATTACGTACGCCTGGATTACAACAACCCCTTAACACTCTCCCACCTCTAGCTCCACCACTCCAATCCACTGTAGATATTTATGCTGCCTAAGTAACTATCTTATCTCAACACATTGCATGTATTCAAGAACCTATGGAGGGACTTCCCTGGCAGTCCTGGTGGTTAAGATTCTGTGCTTCCATTGCAGGGGGCACAGGTTCGATCCCTAGTCAGGGAACTAAGATCCCACATGCTGCACGGTGCAGTGGGGAAAAAAAAAAGCACCTATGGCATGTTCCTACTGCGGTATCACATCAAAGCTATAATCAAATTCATCACAAATTATCCATGGCCATGGAAGTTCCATGTCAACCAAGCCGGTGTGCCTGACTTGTTCATTGTCATTTCCAAAACTGTGTCCCCTCACATTTAGCTTTCTTCCTACTCAGAATGCCATCCTCACTTTTATTTGCCAGTGTACGTTTCTCTCTTATCCAGTTCAAAATTCATCTCCTTCCTCTGTTAGTCCCACATCTTTAGTACCACTCCCTTCATCACTCAATACTTAGAGATTCTATTTACACTATTTTTTTCACTTACTGATAGGTTACTTGGCAAGTGCTCTCAAGTGTGTCGTATATACACATTATCTTTACCCCTGCTAGATTATAAAGCTCCTTGGAAGCAGGGATTCTCTCCTATTTATAATAACATTTTAGTTTGTATACAAAAACATTTAGAACATTTTGGTATTCTATACAGTACAGTACCAGCAGGTATCCACTAACTAGTTGGTAATTAATAACGTAGTTGTCATGGCTGACTAATGCCTTAATCCTATACCCAAATCCTATAATATAAGAAATATTATATACACATCCAACACACATTTCAACCAACAGTCCAAAAAGATACAATTTCCTTTATAAAAAGTTTGCAAATATTCCACTATAGACACTTTCCCTCTTCAAATGAGCTTAATTTCCTTTCTCGTATTTTCCTCTTTAGCTTGTTCACCTGCCGGAAGGAAAGGAAATAATTTCTTACCTAATGTAAATTACTTGCTCCTGTCTGTATTGAAATCCTGGCTCCTCCAACTGCTTCACTCTGTGCTATTCTCAAAGGCATAAGAATGCACCTTCTCAAAGTTAGCCTAGGCCTCTGCTAAGTCCCTAAAGTTTGAGAACCTAGAACGTAATTCCACCAGCCACCTTAAAAGTCAAGAAGCAGCCTCCATTTGACTGAAAGGTACAAAGGTCATGCACATTTTGCCAGTCACAGAAAGGAGAAAAAAGGAAGAATCAGAATTGACTTTCTCTTACCTATAGCATGGAGTGAGGAAAAAAGCAGAGTACTCTCCATAGCATTTCCATGGAGATTTTTTTTAACTGAATAAACAACTGAACCACACAAGATGTCTTGAGTGAAGATATCGGCCTGAAGGCTTGAAATGCCCTCACAAAAGCTCCTCTAGAAGCCTACCCTACATTTGCTCTCCAACTCCTTGTTTTCAAGCCAAACCATCAAGAGCTGCATGGATTCACTGTCTCCATCAGAAAGTAGGGCCTCTGACATTTTCAGCAATCCTCCCTGAAAGAAAAGCATTTAGAAAAAACACATGCCTAAACTGATATATCCTAGATCTTCACTCATGGCTCTCAACAGGGCACCAAGCAAGACAGAACCAATTTGAACAGGACATCATCCTGAATGCTGCCCCTTTCTGGCCCAGTCCCCTAGACTATCAGAACCAAAACATGTTAATATGCAATCAGTACATATTAAAAGTCAGATGGACATGGATAGTTGCTAAATGCACTTTGGTAGATACAGAATTTTAAAACGTCAGGGCAATATATTACATCATGGGCATTTTCATCACCATCAGTAATAAATGACATGAAGTCATGATAAAAGCTTGAGATGACGAAAAGGTGCCTTGAGTCATTTATTCATGTGGAATCTTGGTGACATTTAGTAAATAGAAAATACTCTGTTTTACCTCATAGTTCAAAGTAGGATTCAGGGCCCAAAAACATATTTAAGCATTTTGTTTATTTCTTATGTGTTAAAGCTGATCATTGGATTATAACCAAAACTACCAAAACCAAAATTTTTGATTGTGAACTTTCAACAGGAAGTCCAGGATAAATATAGTATCACTGAGACTTTTCTATCAATGGGAAGAAATCACTAGCACAAAAAATACAAGATGTACCTGATGAAAGCAAACTTCTGATTCAAAACACAAAGGCCATACTGTACACTGAAGATATAGAGACAGTCACTGCCAAGGGCATAGGCATGAAGGTCAAACGCCAGTTGGTATTAGTAATGGAAACATGATCCTATAAATGAAAGACTGAATGACACTCAAAAGCCTATAAAAACACAGGACAACTCTACGCTTCAAGAAGAATGGCTAACATTATCAGGATGTTTGTAGACTACAACTTATGCCTTTCCCACCCTTTGTACTTCCGATGTCTAAAAAGCATAAAATCCTATTTTTTTTAGGTTTTCTAAAAATGTACATTGTATTTCCTTTCCTTTGGTTTTAATTTTTATATTTTGAACGTCTGCTTTCCTTCCTATTAGATCTTTCTTTCTGTTACTTTCTGTTCTTTCTAGAATGAGTCGCAGCATGGCTTTCTGTTGTGTATACTGGTAACTGGCTGTAATGTGTACTGGTAACTTGCCTGGAAATACTACCACCCAGCTTCCTGAGGATGGAGACATCTAATTAGAGGATTGTAATCAATCCAGGCAATCTGCCTTCACACTACCCAGGGTAAGAACCTAACTCAAATCTTGGCCCTGCCATTTACTTAAAGGCGTCACCTCAAGAAGTTACTGCTACTTAACCTCATCAAGAGCCAAATTTTTTAAAAAGACGTCATGATAATAATAAAGGCAATCATAATACCTCACAGTTCTCATGAAGATTCAAAGAGAGAATGAACAAAATGTACATCATAGTCCCTGGCACATAATAAATCCTGCCTAATTTTTTTTGTTTTTGTTTTTGTTTTTTGCCGTATGCGGGCCTCTCACTGTTGTGGCCTCTCCCGTTGCAGAGCACAGGCTCCGGACGCGCAGGCCCAGTGGCTATGGCTCACGGGCCCAGCCGCTCCGCGGCATGTGGGATCTTCCCGGACCGGGGCACGAACCCGTGTCCACTGCATCGGCAGGTGGACTCTCAACCACTGCGCCACCAGGGAAGCCCTCTCTTTGGTTCTTTTTGAAGGCCCAAGACTGCCACTGCAGCTACCAGTTTCCTCCCCCCGACACTGCCCTACCACCATATCCTCTATCTTGGATTATATTTTCCATTGTATTATAGTGTCTCAAATATTTTCATATAAAGTACATAGTTTTTCTAAATATAAAAATATCCTTGTCCTCATATGATAAATAATGTGGTTAACTATAAAAAATTTAAGTTCAATATTTTCCCCCAAATGATGAAAATACTGCTTCACTGTCTTCAAGCATTCAGCACGGCTGCTAAGAACTCAGTTATTTGATTTTCCTTTTTTTTTATTTTTTGCGTTACGCGGGCCACTCACTGTTGTGGCCTCTCCCATTGCGGAGCACAGGCTCCGGACGTGTAGGCTCAGCGGCCATGGCTCACGGGCCCAGCCGCTCTGCAGCACGTGGGATCTTCCCAGACCGGGGCACGAACCCGCGTCCCCTGCATCTGCAGGCGGACTCTCAATCACTGCGCCCACAGGGAAGCCCCCCTGCCTAATTTTGAAGTATAAGTGATGCTGGTTAGAGTATCACTTCTACCATTTACTCACAATCTTAAACTTCCTACTGCAAAAATGGAAATAATACCAACTGCACAAGATGGTTATAAAGATCAATTGAGACAATGTCAGTGAAAATACTGCTTAACTGTATAGCTATACACAAATGCAAGGTGACGTTACTCTGTCCAACTTAATAATTTGAGTGTTTTCTGAATGGCATAACCAAAAACAACATATAATGATTGACCTGACTTTGCACAAAGTTATAGAAACTGCTGGTGATGATCCCAGTTTGGTTGGGTGTCTCTGTATTTCAACACAGCATAAGAAGCAACACATGCTAGGGGAAAAACACAAGCCTTCAAATCAAATCTTCCTTTGACAGTACAAAAAAAGCATCCACCACCTGATACGGAGGAAAGCATCATCCTTCACATCCAATGCTTTTCAATGTTTGGTCTTCTGACCACTTGCAAGAGAATCCACATGGCTGCTTTTATAAAACACTCCTGAGCCACACAACTTACTTAGTCAGATCTTTGGGAGCGAGGCCCCAAAATCTGAATTTTTAACAAGACCTCCAAGGGATTCTGATGTCCACTCGAGTTTGAGAAGTGCTGCTTCAAAGTTTTTATTATGAAAAATCATAATAAACAGAGCTAGCACTTGTCACTATGGAAAACTATTTATCAGAAACAAAGGAGGTGGACTTCCCTGGTGGCACAGTGGTTGGGAATCCGCCTGCCAACGTAGGGGACATGGGTTCGAGCCCTGGTCCGGGAAGATCCCACATGCCATGGAGCAACTAGGCCCGTGCGCCACAACTACTGAGGCTGCACTCTGGAGCCCGTGAGTCACAACTACTGAGCCCGCGTGCCACGACTGCTGAAGCCCACGCGCCACGACTGCTGAAGCCCACGCGCCTAGAGCCTGTGCTCTGCGACACAGGAGGCCACCGCGATGAGAAGCCCACGCAGCGCAACAGAGTAGCCCCTGCTCGCCACAACTAGGGAAAGCCTGCGTGCTGCAACGAAGACCCAACACAGACATAATAAATAAATAAATTCATTTTTTAAAAAAAGGAGGAAACAGAATCTTACCAAAAAATTTTAATCTAAGTACAGATTTTGAAATGCACAGGATAGGCAAATTTCAAAAAAATTAAGATTTAACTTTTCTTTTAAATACATCTTCTCAATGACATTTTATAGAGTAATACAAGAATTGTTTTACACCTGGTCATTATTGAGCAGTCCAGTGTCTCTAGTGCCCTAGCTAATTGACTTTGCTTCCCTTAACACTTGCCCACTTGCCTGTGCCAGCAATATGAGCAGGAGTTGAAAGTCAGCATACTTCCAAGATCCAATGTTTCATCAGGCCCCAGCTTTCACTGAACTTGCCTGAAATACTAGCACCCATCTTTGGAGCCTAGAGACATCTAATGAGAGGATTATCATCAGCACAGGCATCTGCCTCCACACTACCCAGGTGAGCCTGTAGGGGGTATCCTCACACAAGAGCACCTCTGATAGCACCCAGTTCTTTCAACCCAAAACGTTACCAGGAGCCAGGATGGGATCATAAAGAATATGCTATGCCAAGAAAGCCTCATTTCCTTTTCTGATTAAATGACTGCTTCATTTATCTTGAGTTAAGCAAAATATCTAATCCTATCCCATCACTAGCTAGTGGCACTCTAGGTCAATTCCTTGAAGCAGTGCTTAGGGCTCTGGCCCATGATGGAACATGTAGAGAATGACATTGGTATGTCACACTGAAGTATACAGAGGAGGCTACCTGACACCTGGGTCCACTGAGGCCCTGCCAGGCTACCCAAGAGCAGCAGAGATCAATTTCTCAGCATATCCGTAACCCACTGCTGCAGGACACCCATCAGGAAGCACACTCCAAGGAATATTACTCCATGACTAAACAGTTGCCTAATCAGATTGCCCATCGAGGGCAGCAGGCTGATAACTATCAGTGAGAGAAGTAAGTTGGCAGGCTAAAGAGGGAAACCCCAGAAAACCAGAGGCTACTGAGGGACAATCTACAACCAAAAAAAAACCCCAAAGTGTAAGAATCAGAAATATGCAGGAAAAAGATGGGGAGCAAAAGCACTGGTGGGAGCAAAGGGGTTCCAAGACCAGGACCCATGTGGGTCATTATCCTCATTTAAATGCAAAGGTTCAGAAAGATATAAACACAGAGAGAGTTGACTGATGAACCAAGATCAGCTCGGAGAAGTAATGCACTGCTGCATTCAACACTGTCAGCAATGACTTGGAAGAAGAGAGATAAATAGAATATAGCTTATCAAGTCACACAAAGCTGAGAGATGTTATGATTCCTTCTTGTTTTCAAGGGCTGTTACATGGAAAAAGGAGAAAGGATTAAATGTATTAACAAGGATACAACTAAGACCAAAGGGTCAAAATTACAGGAAGGTTGACTTTGATTGAATGTAATGAAAGGCGTCTTAGTGATTAAAACTGTCCATAAACGGAATGGACTGCAGTGCAAGAAGTAAGCTCTCTGGCCCTAACAGTGTGAATTATGACCAGTCAGAAAAGTCGTAGCAAGGATTTCTAGTTTGCTGAGAGACAGAATAACTGGCCCTTTGTGCTCAAAGTCTATGAAAAATACTTTTGGTAGAAACCAAGTCTTTCCATTATTAAAGGAGTAGCAATGAATCTGGCAAAGAGTATAACATCTAAAATATCCCCAGTGTGAATTACAAGTAGAAGCCCTTTATTTCCATTCTGGGAAATATAACTGATAGAGGCTTATTTTTACCTTATGACATCATACTACTACCAGTCTTACTCTTATTACCCTTATCACTGTTGATTAAGTTTCCAACAGAAGTTTATAGACATTACAAGTCAAGACAAAGAAAAAAGTGATTCTGTTCCTGAAAGCTGACTACCTAGAAAATTCTAAGATGATCATTCACTCTCCTCATTTAGCATAAAGAAGCAAAAGGAGGAGGGATCTGCAGCCAGAGGACTATAAAAAGCTCACTTGGGTCTGAAAGGATGACACCGTGGACAAGCCTGGTATCGGCTTACACTGAACTCTGCACGGAAGTTCCCTTGGACCGGAACACTTGCAAAACCAATGGAAATTTTGTAAAAGAGAAGGAATCAGTTTCATATCCAACCTGATTTCTGTAAATAGCAATAAGTTCTTAATGGGTACAATTTGGTGATCCATAAATCTTAAGGAAAGACAGTGGGGATCATATAGCAATAATGTTGATGCAAAAGCCACTCCCCTGACAGCCTCACATTTCCTTCCCCGGAGCTTAGGGTAATGAGGCTACCGCCTTGCACGTAGGACACAAGAGTGGCCTTCACACCCGATCCTGTTGAGATTCTGCTGACTTCCCACCCACAAAGGCCAAGACATTCCGTGCAACTGAGGCAGAACTAGTTTGGCCCTGTGTGACTCTGATGACAAGAAAGAGAAACTCCTTCTGTGAATCAAATGTTAGGGCTGCACACATTTCAGCTACTGCAGGCAGCTCTGCACCTAGAGTGGCCTCTTGTTCTGGGAAACGTGACCATACAAGAGCACGCAAAGATCAAAGGTGGAATGGGGTTTTCACCCAAAGGCTTCCTAGGACAATGAAACAGAAATGAGGGTGGAGGAGGAAGGAGAGAGAGGAATGAATATTGTGATGATGTTAAATATAAAATCAGCAGAGCCATGGTCACTGTCTATCGCTGCGCTGAGGCAGAGAAACAGTTTTAGGTTATCACAGAAGACAAAGAGTGACAGAACTTTTCCAAAACGCATGACAGGACATTTGGTAGGTATTCTCATTAACAAAACTCTGCTCACCTTATTCACAGACCAAGTGCATTTGGTATTGTCAGGCCTTAGCTTTAAACGTAATGTGGTCCCCCTTACTACACAGCATAGGGAACTAAACTCAATAGTCTGTAATAACCAATAAGGGAAAAGAACTTGAAAAAGAATACATGTATATATATAACTGAATCACTGTGCTATACCTGAAACTAACACAACGCTGTAAATTAACGATACTTCAATAAAATAAAATATATATATATATTTAAAATGTAATGATCCCCTTTTCTTTGCATATTTGAAACATCCAGTGACCAGTCATAGGTGTTCCACTCATTAACACCGACTGACACCATACTGGTCCAGTTAAAATCAGCTTTAGAGCCGCCCTTTTTCCTAATTCAGCTACCTGTCTGCTTGCCATACACTATAATGCTCTGGCCAAACAGGTTATCTTCTGGCTTTCCAAGAGCCTGCTTGTAACTTTATCAGCCCACGGCTACTTTTTCTTTCCTAAGAACTCAGATCATTTTCCCATTCCTTTTCTGTTCAAATTCCAAACCAAAGTTTTCAAGGTTTTTTTTACCAGGGTTCATTAAAAAGTTGCTCTTTTTCAGAACTTGTACCAGTGAGAAAGAACTAAGATTATGTAAATAAGAAATATAAGAACAAAATAACGTATAGCATGCAGTCATCTCATTCAGAAAATTAAAGGGAAATTTTAAAAAGGGAAAATAAGCTGAATGCCCCTTGCCATGAGTCACTGATGTTGTGCATTGTTCAAGACAAATCAACAGTTCACATTTCATTGACAGTACTGGGATACTGCTAAGGGGACATGCAATGTTTAACATAGATTATAAGCCCTCAAATATTTTTCAAAGAGAATCAATCAATTAACCCACTGTAGCATTAGATGCATTACATGTAAACACTTAATATAGTACATATTTTAAATTAAAGGGGGCATATCCATAACACATTTAACAAATGTACTATTAAACATCAATTATCATTTCTCATATCAAGATTTTATATTCCAACCAGCAAGAGAAAATGAAGATCATACCACAGTCCACTTTATTTTTTTTAATTATTTTTACAAAACCATGAAGTGTAAATCTGGAAAAGACTTTGGAGATCACCTTGGGTCCAAGCTCCTTGTTTCACAAAGTAGAAAACTAGGGCTCATGTTGGTTATCCAAGCTGCAGAAAGTCATAAGACCACTTACTGCAGAACTGACAGTAAATCAAGACTTCCTGACTCTTACCCTAGTGCTTTTATGCTACTTTATGTTGCCCCTCAAAATCAAATTCTAGTGCAATCTTCTTATCTAATCATTCTTCAGCACTGTATTAAATACAAAGTTGAACTCAGGCCCTGCTTTGCAGCCCTTAGGTAGAGCCTTCAACTGGGCCTCCAGGCCCACTGCAGGATCTTCAGCCCCAAATACAAGCTCTAGTGTCTGCTTTGTAGTTAGCATCTACTGTCCAACTCCCAACCAGCTACTACAGTGCATCCGAGCGGTAATCAGGAAGTAAACTTTGGGTTGGGAGACGTACTCCTTTAGATTCCTGCTCTGCCTGAAATCTGCTCTCATCTATTTAAATATTCCCCAGCCCCCTCCAAAAGGTATCCAGCTTATGTTTTTTCCTTTTTATTTCTCTGCAGTGACCACTTCTCTGTAGGAGACATTGGCTACTATAAAAAGTGGGCAACATAATAACTTTACATGGAACTTATTACATGTATCTTTTCATACAGATAATACCTTTTTATTTAGAGGAAAAAAATATATGTATATGTATAACTGAATCACTTCACTGTACACTTGAAACTAATACAACATTGTTAATCAACTATGCTCAATATAAAATAAAAAATTTTTTTAAAGATATTGGTTACAGACATTTTGGTTCTTATTTAGTTTAAGCATAGGATGAAAATACTACTCAATACAATAACACTCTAAAAAAAATTAAAGTTAAAAAATTAAGTTAAATTAAAACTAAACCTTGATCTAAACCTCACATCCTATACAAAAATTAACTCAAAACAGATCATAGATTTAAATGTAAATTTGTTTTTTAAATCTTAGATGATAACAAAGGGAAAAGTCTTCAGGACTAGGGCTTAGTGAAGAGTTTTTAGACATGACACAAAATGTATGATCCATAAAAGAGAAAAAGTAATTGATAAATTGGACTTTATCAAAACTTAACATTTTTGCTCTGTAAAAAACTCTGTTAAGAGAATTAAAACACAATCTATAGGCTGGGAGAAAATATTTGCAAATCACATATCTGACAAAGGACTCATATCTAGACTATATCCAGAACTCTCAAAACTCAATAACAAAAAAAACTAAAACAAACAATCTCACTAGAAAATGGGCAAAACGGCTTCCCTGGTGGCACAGTGGTTGAGAGTCCGCCTGCCGATGCAGGGGACACGGGTTCGTGCCCCGGTCCGGGAAGATCCCACGTGCCGCAGAGCGGCTGGGCCCGTGAGCCATGGCCGCTGAGCCTGCGCGTCCGGAGCCTGTGCTCCGCAACGGGAGAGGCCACAACAGTGAGAGGCCCACATACCGCAAAAAAAAAAAAAAATGGGCAAAAGATACAAAGAGACATTTCACCAAAGAGGATATACAGATGGCAAACAAGAACATGAAAAGCTATTCAACACCATCAGCCATTAGGAAAATGCAAGATAGAACCCAGAACAGGATTATCACTACACACCTATTAGAACAGCTAAAACAAAAAATAATGACAGCACTAAATTCTGGGGAGAACGCAGGGAAGCTGGATTGCTCATACATGGCTGGTGGCAGAGTAAAATGCTACCACTACTCTGAAAAATAGTCTGGCCGTTTCTTTAAAAACTAAACATACATTTACCAATACAGCCCAGCTATCACACTTCCTGGCATTTATCTCAGAGAAATGAAGTGGTAACTATTCCAAAGCCTATATGTACACAATTGCTCGTGGTACCTTTATTTTGTAAAATCCTGAAACAGGAAACAACCAAAATGTCTCTGAGTAGGTAAATAGTTAAACAAACTGGTATATCCATAGTGTAGATTTCTACTCGACTATAAGAAATGAACTATTTACAACAACTTGCGGACGGATCTCAAGGGTGTTACACTGCTGGAAAAAAAGTCAATATAAAAAGTTAACATACTGTATGATTCATTTATGTAACTTTCACAAAATGACAAAATTACAGAGACGGAAATCAGATTAGTAGGTGCCAAGGGTTAGGGATAGTGTGAAAGGAGAGGGTGTAACTATAAAGAAATAGCCCTCAGAAGATCTCTGCGGTGGTGGAACTATTCTGTATGTTGATTGTGGTGGTGGTTACATGGATCCATACGGGGGACAAAATGACATGGAACTATACACACACTTTGTACCAGTGTCAATCTCCTGATTCTGACATTAAACTATAATTATATAAGATGTAACCACTAGGGGAAGTAGGATGAAGGGGACACGGGACCTCTCTGTGCTGTCTCTTGCAACTTCCCGTAAACCTAGAATTTTTTCAAATTAAAATTTTAAAAAACCCCCACAATACTCCAGCTTGCGGTGCCACGGGATTATTCCAGAAGGTCTGCCACATTCTCAAGCTTTGGAAAAGGTCTCCTATCTGAAATTAGATCCCGTGTGCTCACTAACTGTCATGGAAACTTTAGTCCCGTCATGTATGCTTTCACTTTGCTCTTCCGGTATCTCTTAGTTTCAGGAGAGTCTGGCAGCCACATCCTCATGGATTTGACCCCCCAGAAAGATTGAAAATCTTTTCACTCTCTAAAGTCCTGATGTTGGTGGAGGATGGGCACAGCTGTGGCAAATTCAAGCTTTTCTGTAAGAATTAGGAAGCCGCAGCCCAATATAGGAAGGAAACGTGGCGTGGGAGAGAAAACACTTGCTTGAGGGAAAGAGGCCTAAGTTAACTCTTTGGGCCACCCTGGCCAAGTAACTTTTCCTCAGCTGTCTCATATATTAGATGTGGAGGTTTAGCTAAGTAATTTGTGACATGACAGCCTGCTGGATATGACTACTATTCTCCAAGCACTATCACAGAAAGAAGAGCTACATTTCTGAGAAGCATCTTATTACCTTGAAACGTTGAAAGGCAGAAAACCAGTTCTAGAATGTACTCTTTAATCATCACTCTCTGTCACCATTATTTTAAGGAAAATTATGACAGCCAGTTTGAACAAGTCCCAAATGTAAGGGAAAATTTTCAGGAAGTATTGTAGAAAGAAAGTGACAAGCCTTGCCAAGGCACCACGCCAACTATATCTCCAGTTTAAATGACCCTTTGCTCAAGACAAAATTGTTCTTTGGGAGGAAAAAGAAAACAACTGTTCTGTTATTTGGACTTATCTTCCCTATTCATCTGATTCATTCATACATTCACTCTGGTGACAGCTCAAGGCAACTCAGAAAAGGGTTGTACTGCCACTGGCAACGATTATAGTAAAGACATTTCCTGTGCCTCCATCCTTTGGGGCCACTCCTGCTGTTGCAGTGAAAGAATTTAAAAGAATTTTTTTTTTCAATCAAGGAAGGAAGCAAAAGAGTCTAAGCTTGTGAATGAGCTGAGGACATTTCTCCAAAGGAATCAATGAAAGACAATATAAAGGGTCATTTGGCCCTAAGGGACATTTTGGAATGCCCAGCAACCTACTTAGGAGTTTTTGTTTTGTTTTCATTTATTTCCTCTCTATTTTACTTGTGACTATCTGAAAAAGAAGCTCTTTTCTAGCAACTTTTTTGTTACTGGTTAGTTTAAGCCTAAATTGATTTACAGTAGAATGTGAGAGCTGGGAGAAAATTTTAAAATTGCCTACACCAACCCCTCATTCCATGACTCAGTAAACTGAAGCCCAAAAAGATTCAATGAAGTGCCCAATGTCAGAGAGCTGGTAAGTGGCACAGATGGACTAGAACTCCATCTCCTGAATACCAGCTCAGGGCTTTCTCTGCTCCATCACAGGACCACTCCGTCCCTTTCAGCTTGGAAAAACTTCTGCAGAGTCTGATAATTAGAGCCTCCAACTCCTCCAAAGATACTGCATGTGGAAACTTAAATTCTAACACCTAAATTACTCAGGAATATTCTATTTGGTGACCCCGAATCCCTATCAAATTGTTCACTCTAATTCTTCATGTATAATTCTATCTGAATGGACTCAGAACACAGTCTATCCCATTTTTAATGGGCATTCATATGGCACATATTTACTGAAAGCTTATAATATGCCAGTCACTAGGCTAAGCACTTGATATTGATTATTTCATTTAATCATCACAACTCTATGAGTTAGGGAGTCTTATCCCCAGTTTTCAGATGAGAAAACTGAGACTTAGAGTAAGTCAGGAAACTGGCTCAAGGACACACATCTAATCCAGGTCAATCTGATTTCAGCATCCAAGGCTTACCCAGTACGCTTCTCAGAGCTACAGACTTAATCACTTATCTATTCTTTCAAATCATCATGCCAATTTTTTCTTTATCAATATACACATGTAGAATTCTCAATCTAACATTCAGCTTAAGGAGTAAGTGGACTTTAGGCAAAAGTAGGCTGCTTTTAATAACTGAAACAATGTGTATTACCTACTAAAGAAACCTCTCAAGAACAATGTCACAAGATTAGCTTTTGACACTGAACTGAAACCAATTCTGAACCAAACTTCTTGTGCTCAATAGAGACTCCCAGTCATCTGGTACTTGCCCCACTGTAAGAGTTAGGCTGGGCAGGAATGGTCTCCTCCTAAGTGAGTTAGCAATCTTTCACTGTTCTCTGCATCCTTGTCCCCATTATTTTTTATTTCTATTGTTAAGGATTTAAAATCATTTGCATATGAACTGGTTGCATTGTAACCTGCAACAGAGGAGTATCAGTATCTTTATTTGATCCACCATATATGAAGAGCAGACTATTGCAGTGAGTAAACCATTTATCAGCTGTGTGTCTTGGATGAGTTACTTAACCTCTCTACATTTCTTCATCTACCAAATGGAGTTAATAGTTATACCCCCTTCATAGGTTGGTTATGAGGATTAAGTGAGGCTACTACTTACCAAGCATTCAGAAAAATGCTCAGTGAATGTTACCTATTCTTACTGTGGTGATGGTTATTATTATTAGAATAATCACAAAATGAGAGTGACTTCACTTACATCATTGATCACGGTACTAAAGGAATAAAAAAACAATTCTGTATTAACTATTCTCAACTAAGATCATTACATTTCGCTGCATGCTCCAAAATTAAACTTGTTCATATAGATTCTTGACAACCCTGTATCTAGTAGTTAATTCACCCTGGGAGTTCCTCAGAGACCCCGTGAAATAAAATCCACTGAAATGTGTTTAAGCTTTTCCTGTGGTTGTGAGAGTCATCCGGAACACCTTCTTTAGAAATTTTGCATGTCAAAGTCATCTCACTCATGCTCCACGATGTGAAACTCTGCACATGAAAGCCACACACGGGACACGTGCTAAAGCTGACCCGATTAGCTCTCGAGGAAAATTTGCACTTGCCTGTAGCTACCGCTGCAGCCACCTCAGTGCTGAGGTGAGACGACCTTCCGTCCAGACAGGAGTCTAGATTAGGATCTCAGTTTTTTCAAGAGGTTAACAACTTTACCACTTGCTTAGCAAGAGGCCCACTAGTACAACAGTAAAGCAGGAGCTCATCAGAGCCAGAGAGATCTGTATTTGAATCTTGCCAATGAGCAACTAGATGACACTTTCTGAGTTACTTAACCTCAGTGAGCCTCCCCTTCCTCATCTGCAAAATGGGAATAATAACGTACCTTCTTCATTGAGCTGCTGGAAGGACTAAAGAAGATAATGTATATAAAGTGCATAGTATTCAACAACAACAAATAACCATTATTCCAAGTTTAGGGAAACAGTCTCAAGCAGCAACAGAACACAAGCTTGTCTACTACTCAGTACCAAATTCAAAGGAGAGAAGTGATGTTTACAGAAGACGATCTTCCATTCTAGGTCTGCAGAACTTAACGATATACTTGCTTTTAGTTAACTTATCTCCGTAAAGCATTGTAAGAGCAAGCTAGGGTGGGGAGAACGTGGGCTCTAGAAAAAGCAAGGCTTGGGTCTCTCGTTTACTCCTTACTAGCTATGTGACTTCGAGGAAGTTATATAAATTCCTTGAGGTTGTTTCCTTATCATTAAATGGATATAATGATACGTTAAAAGACAGTTGCAATAATGAAATCTTTATGAGGGTTAAATAAAGTAAGGCACACAGAGTCCCGAGTACTGTGCCCGCCACATAATAGGTACCCAACAAATGCCTGCCCTCTTGCAATGAATTTTATGTCACTGCATAGTTATAAAATTTGGTTGAGAGCATTATCTTCCATTTTTCTTACTGCCCCTTACCTCAAGTGAAACGTTCCCTTTAGAATCCAATTCTAGTAAAATCTTTGCTTCCCTTTAACATACTTTTCCTCTTCTGACAAGAAATACCTAACTGATTGTGTCTCTCTTTTTAGCTGCCAGGAAGCTCAAAGACAAATTCTACTCCATGACAGTACTGGTCTAAGTGGTTCTGCATATTCTATGTTCTCCCTGGTTTGGGCATATATTTTCACCCATATTTAATTATTACAAGACACCTACATCTTCTGTAGAATGTGAGAAACTATTAACCAACCAACTAATTAATTCAGTCAGGAGGAAAATATTGATCTGAGTGTTAGGAAAAGGGCACCTGACTTGGGATATTCAAGACCTAACTACTCTTCACATTTATCCCCTCTCCTTGGGCAATTCATTTAACCTTTTGGATCTATAGTTTCTCATGTCAAGTAGGAATAATAATCTCTAAAGACCTCTCAGAATCATTTACATATTTAAGTGTGCTTTGTCACCTGTCAAGTGCTGTATAAGGTCAAGGATTATTATTTTCACAATCAAAGAAGAGGTGAATGTTCACATGAGTGAAGGTGTGCACATACGCTTGGACTCCAGTGCAGCACTGGGGACCCCTGCAGGCAAACTCGGAAGATGAGTAGTGATGGAGCTCCAAAGTAGCCACCATGCTATAGGCTCACTAGAACACTCTAGGAGAACTCTCTGAGAAGGAAGAGGCCTGATGGAAATGAATGTAAACACTTCAACGGACAATCCCAATTCAGTAACTATCTTAAGCCCATTTGTTGTTTGGGGGTCACTAACCTACGTTGATTTGCTTAAAGTACAGTGCAAGTGAGACCATGGTTTGTTCCCCAGGAGCCCGTGGACTGCACCCCTCACTCTCACCAGACTCATCACGGGAACAGGCTGTGGGTCACAAGGGGCTTATAATGTGGGAATCCCACATCTCTCCGCAATCCCCTACCAGCGACAGTGGATAGATCACATCAACGTCCCAAAGTACTCATACACGATTAATGTAATTCAAAGAGGGGGATTTTTTTTTTTTTAAAAAAGCTAAATTTGGGATAGAATCAAGCAGCTCTTAATAACATGGAGGGTAGGTGTTTCTCCATTTTTAGAATAATTTGCTGATTTATTCCAAGGAGTTCAAATGTTCTCTCAGCATCTCTAAGTCTTTTATTCCAAACCCCCCCCCCTCACTAATCACTTAGTGTAGCAGCTGCCTGCCCATGGAGGAGAGAGAGAAGGAAATTGCTGCAGAATGGCAGGTTGGAAAGATGATGAGGGAGGAGATGAAGCTGAAAGTCTCAGGTTCACGTCCCAACTCCACTCCTTGTGAATGTGTGAATGTGATCAAATCACTGAACGATAATAACTCATATACACTGAGCCTTATTACTCGCCAGTGCCCTTTGAGGGCCTCATACAGCAGCCCAATGAGGTAGATACCTTTCTCACCTTCTTGTATAGATTATAAAAGCTGAGATTTAGAAAAGTCAAGTGACTTGCCCAGCATCAAAAGGCTGGGAGGTAAGGCACGCTGCGATCTGAGCTCAAACTATGATTCCAAGCCCATGGTCTTAACCACTGTGCAATGCTGTCTTTTGTAAATCTTGCTTTTCTTCATCTGCAAGGTAAGGGAATGATAAAACAGGCAGTAGATTTCTCACAAGGTTGTTACGAGGATCAAATGTATGTACTCACGGAGGTGACAGCCCTTTATGAAGTCTAAAGTGCTATACAAATGTGACATGTTCCTGTTCAAGTCAGCATGCGTTTCCTAACACCAACTACTTCTAAGCAAGGCCAAAACGAAGTGACTTCTACATACATTCTGAACTCAGAAGAGAAACGACGACGACGACAAAAGATTTTTAAAAGCCATCTGTGAAAATGAGTGACTTCTGTGATAAGAGCAAAGACGGCCAAGCTGATGGGCAATGGGAAAAGCCCATTCAGGATCTGCCCACGTCCTTCAGAAAGACACAACTATCGCCTAAACTGCTGGAATCTCAGTAGACAGTAGAAGCTATTCTACTGCAATGCTCATCCATCCATTGCCAAGGCAACCCACTTTCAAAAGGAGTTTTCTCCAGGCTTAAGTTGACTTTAGACCAGTCAGGTGGAAGGCAACTATTCATAGCCGTGATTTTCTAATTGTGAATATACCCCCCCAGCTTTGGAGAAATGAATAGCAGAATCCGCTGGAGCCTGACTGCACCCGATGAAGAAATGTGTCCTCATTCTTGGCCTAACAACTCCAAGGTCACAGTGGAATGATACAGTAGAAAGGGAGCCAGACCAGGGGTCCGAAGACCTTGTCCTAAGCCTGACCCTGTAACACAGAATGTGTGCCTTCTGGCAAGTTGGTAGCCTCTGGGAAGCTCTGATCAGTATCCCTAAAACAGAAATCATGCTTGGCTCTCAATGCATCAAGGGTTCTGGAACAACTGCACAGGGGTATAAAAGCCTCTCTAAGTTATATGGCACTACACACACAAAAGATAGTTTGTAACATATAGTCAGCTCAGCTTCCTCAACTCTCCGAATGCCCTTGGAACTGCGCACAAGGGGCCCAGGGGAAACTTGCGATGCCATCTAAAATAACTTTGATGGAAAAATGCAACTTGGAGCAAAAGGGGAAAAAGCAAAGTGTAAAAAAACAGGAAAAGCACCATAAAAAATACATTCTGCTATAGTCAATGAGGCCCTGCTGGGACCTTTTCAGATTTCTTTTTAGGGAAGACACATATTTCCTCATCACAGACTTTGAAAGTACAATCGACAAAAATATACTGATGTACTTAGTACGTGAAAGTTTCAAAATTCCTCTGGCCAAACAAAATCTCCCTCGCATCAGAAATTTCTCTTCCTGCCCTGGGTATGACAGAATAAGCTAACAAACCAAAACCATGGCATTAATCGTCATGGTAAGATACCATTCTACACTACGGTGACAGATGTAAGTCACCCTGGAAGGAAATCATTGAGTAAGCAGAAGCACCTGACCCCGTCATTCGATCCTCCTTCTCTTCCTTATATCACGTGAGTCAGATAGAAAAGGCATATGTATGATTTAAAGTCAACGTTCCTGATACCTTCCCCAGAATGGTTTGCCCCTCCACCCTTCTACACTCTAAACTATAGAACTGGTATCCTCCGGGGATGATCCTGACTGCCAGTAGAGTCTTATTACGTCAAAATGGACTGTCATGGAGCCACTAGAGTGGGTAGGAGCGCACCTCTCCTGCCAAGGCCGAAAGCTTTTGCTGAGACTCACCAGTGGCTCAAAAACAAATGCTTTATTTGACACACTGATACAGTAGGAAGCAATATTCGCAGAAAAGAAAGTAACAGCACGTAAACAGAAGTCAGACGTGATTCAGTAGACAAAACAGCATTGGGGGAAAAAAACATGACGTCGGAAAACAAAACATTCTATTTAAACTCAGGTTAAAAAAATTGATGCTTTCATTTGTGCGTTTGACATTTTATATGCTTAATCATTAACCTGAAATTGGTACCTTTTATTTTCTCAAATATTAGTCAAAGGAAATGGAATTATTTTCTAGATGGGAGTTTTCTCACTGAGGCATTCCCATGCTCAGGCAGTGTTGATGGCAAGTCTTTTTTTTTTTTTTTTTAATTTTTGTTTTAATGATCTCTGCTTTTTTAAAAAAAGTTTTATTAAAATATAACTCATACAGCATACAATTCACCCATTTAAAGTATTCAATTTGATGTTTTCTTTAGCACATTCACAGAGTTGTACAACTATCACCACAATCAATTTTAGAATTGATTTTGATCACCCCAAAAAGAAACGTCATGCTTATTAGCACTCATTCTCTTTTTTTCTCCCGACTCCCAGTCCCTGGCAACCACTAATCTACTTTCTTTATAGAGTTGGATGGCATGTCTTAAACAAGAGTGTTTATGTTCACTGTGCTTCTTCCTAGCACAGAGCCTGATTTTGTGCTCTCCTTTTTACCTGCAGTGTTCTTCTCTTCAAACTTCACCAATTTTTTTTCTTTCTCATCCTTCAGATCTCAACTCACTATTGAGATCCCACTATTATCACCGTGGGCCACACTCCACCACAGCACTTACCATAGGTGCAATTTAACATTTATTCGTGTAAGTGTCTCTCCCAACAGACTACAAGCTCCCTAAGGGCAGGAGGTGTCTTTAATTTTGTTCATCATCATATCTCCAGCATCTAGCACCATACTTAGTACACAGCAGACCTTCAATAAATATTCTGGATGAAGGGGTAGATGGATGAATGAGGCATCTCATCCTTCCTGATACTGATGTGATCCTGGGGGTTTACTGAGAGACTCTCCCTACAGGTCTCAGTACTGAATAACTTTTCCATGACTTCATTTGTTCGGAAGGAACAAAACTTGGAGGGCTAAAGATTTCCCAGAGCAGGGAAGCTGAGTAACATTTTATACTAAAGTTGCTTGAGACCAAAATATTTTCAAAACGTGCAACCAAGATAACTGACCAAATTTTAAAACTTTAAAATTAAAAAAAATTTTTTCAAAGAACAAATGAATGATAAAGTGACAGATAAGAGATTTTAACATAAGATAAACAGGTTGACATTTCACCCAGAAAGGAAAACTATCTGTGTCCACAGCAAAATCTAATCATATTACCCACTGCATCCAGTCAATTTTAGCTACTTTACAGTTTGTTTTGTGTACTTTCTTAAATAATAAATGTAACTACTTAGAAAATCAGTAATAAAAAGATGCACAATATGACTTCTGATTCTAAGCCAAGATTTCTGGATTAAACATGTAGGATTTCAAGGGAGAAAAGGAAAGGCAACTTCATCTATTTTGCTTAAGCTGTTTATCACTCTGCAGCGAAAGAATAATAAAGAATCGATACCGACAATGCAAATTGAACTTGGATGTGTACAATGACTTTTAGATCTCATTCACTCTAGCTAGAAGCTGTGAAAAACTCTGATCTAACATTCTACCTAGTCACGTTAGTACAATGGTTAAGAACCTTTGCCTGGAGTCAGAGAAACAAACACCAGTGCCCCAGCAATGCCACTTGCCAACCATGTAATGTCAGATGAGTCAATCACCTCTGTGTCCCTAACCCTGAAAATGAGGACATTAACCTCAGAGGGCTTTGATGAGGAAAACTAAGATTACAATTTCTAGGTACTGGCAGAGTACACAGACCAGATCTCGTGTCCAATAAATGTTAATTGTTATTATTATCAGCAACATTTTATCAACAAAATTCAAGTCACCTTAAATAATGAGATTTATTCTCATTACTTCTCACAGCTCTCCTTCATAAGAAGAGAGTGAAAGGACAGGTAGACATATAAACAGGCCAGCCTAGAAAATATGAGGGGCTGCTCAGGCTCACCAGCAATAATGACAAAGTTAAGAGATTCCAGGTCTTACTTCCTCTAAGTAAAAACACATTTTTTACCGTTTATGGAATAAATAATGGAACTAAAATATCCATTCACCAATATTCATTCAAATATGTGTCAGCCACCCATCCTTTTCCATTAGGAAACATGCATTTCTCCAAGTACCACCCAGTTCACTTAAGCTTACATCTCATTGGTCAGGACTAAGTCACATGCCCCCCGCCTGCCCCACCCACAAGAGAACCTGGGAAATCAATGTTTTCAGCTGCCACACTGCTGTCATGAACAAAACTGGGTTCTGAGGATAAAGAAGAAGAAGAGAATGGATATTAGACAGTCTACTAAGCAGAGTCTCCTAAAATGGACTTCCATGCTCGTTTAAGTACAGAAATATAATGACCACATTCTTTCCTTCTAAAGGGGGAAGGGGTCTTTTGGTAGAAGCCCCTCAGCTTGTTTACCCTCCATGCTGGCCCATTCCTGGGTGAAGGAGCAGTGAAACCTAACCAGTTCCTCACTCCTCTCCCCTACCCTCCTGACATTCCTGATGCTCCAAGGCTCAATTCAAGTGCTCCTTCCTCTGTGAGGCCTTCTCCCACACCCCCTGCCAAACCTAGGCATTTTCCTTGATGCCCTCATACCACCTTGTGTATGGCTCTACTATAGCAATTACCATAGTCTCTGCAATTTGTCTGATTTGTGTCATTTTCTCCACTTAACTGTCAGGTTTCTTTACGAAATTTTCATCTCTGCAGGCCCAGTGCCCAAGTCTATGCCCAAAAAGAAGAAAAGAAGGGCTTCCCTGGTGGCGCAGTGGTTGAGTCCGCCTGCCGATGCAGGCGACACGGGTTCGTGCCCCGGTCCGGGAAGATCCCACATGCCGCGGAGCGGCTGCGCCCCGTGAGCCATGGCCGCTGAGCCTGCGCGTCCGGAGCCTCTTGCTCCGCAACGGGAGAGGCCACAACAGTGAGAGGCCCACGTATCCCCCCGCAAAAAAAAAGAAGAAAAGAAGAAGTACTCCCTAAATATTTCTTGGATTGGATCAAAATGGATTAAATTGAATTGACCTGCACTGCACTGCACTGAAGGCTCAGGGATCTGGCTGCAACTCTTTTCTCACCCTGCTGTGGTGGCTCACGGGATGCCTGCCCCAGAACCATGAAGGATGATGACAAGCTTACAAGCTTATGGTTCATACAAATAGACCATGTCTCAATGAGATCATGCATTAGCTTGGCTTTCTGGCCAAAAAGGAGAGTCAAAAAACAGTTACATTAGCTTATTTCCTCTCAGGGGAACTGTGGAGAAAGGAGTAAAAGTCACTGTTTACCAAACAAAAGGCTGAGAAAACATTTTTTCATTTAAGACTATGACAAATTAGTGAAAGTGACAAAAATAAATAAAAACCTACCACATACTCCAAAAGTTGCACAATTGCCTGAAAGCCAAACTGTAATTGTAAATGTGCTGGCATTTGGCACAGAGATCAGGATTTCAAGGAAGCGAGCCACTCTTTTATGAACACTACTAAACTGAAATGTCACAAGCAGCTTTTGATTAAACTATGATTGTCACAGTATATAGGAATGAACTAACATATGGTGCTTTTAAAATAAACTACTAACCACATCCAGTGGTTTCAATTAAAGAATGGTTCATTGCTTACAAAAATTCCCCTAGATCCAGCTGTCTGACAAAAAAGTCCCATTGCCTCACTGAATTTCCACTGTCATCAGGCAGATTACTAAAGGGCCAGTCTTGGATTTGATGTGGACACTCAGGGTAACCTCTGTAGAAAGTACTTTCCCCCAGCTTTGTCTTGTGGCTGAACAAATCCTGGGGGTAATCTCCTATAAGGAGTATAAGTTGAATTGCAGTTATATTACATGGCCTACTAGAAGACTTAGAGAATACTTAAAATTTTTTTAGAATGCTAAATAAGGTTATACCATAGTGTTCTGGAATTTTTTTAAAATAATAATTAAAAAGTTATTAAGAAGAGGACTAGTAAGCTGTAAGGCCCAAGTTCCCGATAGAAAGAACATCTCAGAGATGACTCTAAAACCAATACAAGGAAGTAATGTAAATAGATGAATGAAAGGAAGCTAGTTAGAGAATCACTGTCATCATTTCATAATCATGAAAAACTATCCCTGGGGAATTAAAGATAAGGCAGGTAGAGGCCACTTGGAACTTGTTTGAGGAGAGCACGTAGAGACCTGGTCCTGCTAAGAAACGGGGTTCTATTTTGAGGGGTGAGATGTTAGCCTCTGGCACTCACCCAGTGATTTTTCTGTTCTTTGGTCTCACTGTCTTTCTCGATAGTAAGGGTCCCTCCACGTTCTCTCCTTCTCAGAATTTGTGATGGCCTCTCTCTCCTTACCTTCAGTGCCACTCATGTGCTTTCTTCCTCTATCCCTACAACTGGCCAAAATGTAGAACTCAATGACATTTTTAAAAATCAATTGTTATTTAAAATAAATACAAACTTCATGTTGGTTTTTCTTCTTATACATTGCCCTTGACTGATCTCTTTTTCGACTAAACTAGTGTGAGCCTTCTATTAAAATAAGGTTCTCCACGCCTTCTATTAAAATAAGGTTCTCCACACCCACTCTTAAAGGCAGTACATTCTCCCCACCTGCCAGACAAGGAAAGCATCTCTGTCACTTCTACTGTATATAAAATATGCAAAGCAGATCCTCAAATTTATCCCATTACATTCACCACTTAGATGTCTTTACAAATGTCAGAAACAACCATAAAATAATAGAATAAAAGGAGCTTAAAGAGAATGTGTCATAAACGTATTTCCAGTCCATTTCATAGAGGAAAAAAAAATCTATAAACCTTCCAAGTTTGGTTCAAGCAGGCAAATAATAGCTCAGAAAAAGTTTCCTCCAGCCACACACATCTGATCTAAATGAGTGGCCAGTGGAACACCAGTTATCCACCTCCAGCCCTTCTTAACTACAGTATCTTTTGCTCAAAATCTATATTTAAAACTTGGAGGAACAAGGGAGAGTATTAGCTGTTTCTGGGTGTGGACATCAATAAAACAATAATCCAAAAATCTTTTTGAAATTCTTTGCTTATTTGTTTCCTTGGTTTTTGTCTGTTTGGGGAATTGAGCAGTTTCACAAGCAGTAACAAAGTAGAGTCAAAGAACTGACAGGATTTTAGAGTTGCTCATGCATGCATTCTGGACATTGGGTAAATCTGCAGTGAATTTCTAGTTAAAGAAATTGCTATCCCCATGACTTGGTAACAGAAATCACCCTATCTTCTGCTGAAAACAAGTTCAGTTTTGAACAAACACAACTTGCTATATGGTCCACGTGTTTATTGGAAATTCGCATCCAGAAGTCACATTTTCCCATTACACCTAAGTTATTCCTTCCCAAAGCCTCGTAAATGAAGCAGAATCAATTCAATATAATTGCTTTCTCTGTGGCCCTTGTGGCAAAATTTGGTAACAGACAAAGGATAACTTTAATACAAATTGATGGATCACAGTAAAACAGCTACCAGAAGTGGCTTCTAAGGGTATTGAGTATATCCTGCTTTTTTAAAAAATGGAATTCTGCTTAATTGGCAAATAGCAGAAGAATAAAAAATTTCAGGGATGCTCTTGTTTCAAAAACATGACATCATAATTCTGAGAAGGATGTACAAAGGTCACCTAAGTTCATCTCTGCAGCAACATGGACTACTCTGTTTATCCATAATAAACATACATAACAATTCTTAAAATTCTCTATGTAAGACACTCCACAAACAGCCTTGGTGACATCAAGTGATTAACAAATCTCACTATCATAAGTAACCTCTTTTATACACTATCCTCACTCAGCACAGTGGAATATGAACCGCAAACAGTCATGCAGAGGCAAGCTTACTCCAGTTCAACATGTTAATATGGTTCTTTAGTGAAATGTCATCTAAAATAACATTTTGCATTCTTGCATTGACATGCGTATCTTCACACATTTTAATACTTTCTCATGAGAAAAAGTACGTGCAGGGTAGCACTTTTATTTCTGTTTCGAAAACATGAACAATTTCTATTTTATTTACGTGCTAATTAATCACTGCAAAACAAAGCTGTAGAACTATATAGCATGAGAAAAATTACTTTTCTCTCTTTTCATTTCACCATTATTCAACTCCCCCTCTTGCACAACTCTGGTGATTTCTATTTTAATCACATTTCAATAAGATTTAGGTGAGGGGGGGATAGCATTTTTTTTTTTTTTTAACTAAGGTCGTTGTTAATACTAAATAATTACATAACCTTTCCTCTTCAGTTTTTATTTCTCAGACACAGCAGAATATTTTAAACTAACTGGTAATTTCCAGACATTTTATTTGTGCATCCACTCAAAGGATATGCTATTTCAGAACATGACTCAAAATAAGTACGAAATATTGCTCCTGCCCGTGAGGCTCTAATGATATGGCTGGAGAGACGACACACAGCTGAATGAAAGAGGTTAAGTCAACACTTGAAGCATCACAGGCCTAAGTACCAGAATATGTAATGCACTTGTAGAATAACATAAAATACTTGCCACAGGAGTTCAAAAACTGGGAAAGTCATTATGAGTTGATGTAAATGCTCTCTTTAAGGCCTTGCTGAAACAGAGTAAACCTATAATTTTCATTAAACTATTGAAAAAAGTAGAGGAAACTCCATTACATTCTCAATTTCTTTTTAAATGTCTATGGACCCCAAGTGAGGAACCTGCTTTCAGTAATGAGGAGCATTAGAAGGTTTTTTTTTTATTACCATTATTGTTTGTTTAATTAAAGAGAGACTAGATGGAAGGGACATTTTAGATACCTGGAAGCCTTGTCAGAAATAACTCCCTTCTAGGGAATTCCCTGGCAGTCCAGGGGTTGCAAGATACCTGGAAGCCTTGTCAGAAATAACTCCCTTCTAGGGAATTCCCTGGCAGTCCAGGGGTTGCAAGATACCTGGAAGCCTTGTCAGAAATAACTCCCTTCTAGGGAATTCCCTGGCAGTCCAGGGGTTGCGACTCTGTGCTTCCACTGCAGGGGGCATGGGCTCAATCCCTGGTTGGGGAACTAAGATCCCACATGCCATGTGACCCTCCCCCCCCAAAAAAAGAACAGTGCATTTAACGGTATGGAGGTTCCTTAAAACGCTAAAAATAGAATTACCATATGACCCAGCAATCCCACTACTGGGCATATACCCTGAGAAAAACATAATTCCAAAAGACACATGCACCCCAATGTTCATTGCAGCACTATTTACGATAGCCAGGTCATGGAAGCAACCTAAACGCCCATCGACAGACGAATGGATAAAGAAGATGTGGTGTATATATACAATGGAATATTACTCAGCCATAAAAATGAATGAAATTGGGTCATTTGTAGAGACGTGGATGGACCTACAGACTGTCATATGGAGTGAAGTAAGTCCGAAAGAAAAACAAATATCGTAAATTAACACATATATGTGGAATCTAGAAAAATGGTACAGATGAACCGGTTTGCAAGGCAGAAACAGAGACACAGATGTAGAGAACAAACGTACAGATACCCAGCGGGGAAAGTGGGGCGGTGAGGCGGGGGATGAACTGGGAGATTGGGATTGACATATATACTCTAATATGTATACAATAGATAACTAAGAAGGACCTGCTGTATAGCACAGGGAAATCCACTTCACTGTACAGTAGAAACCGATACAACATTGTAAAACAGCTAAACCCCAATAAAAAAAATTTTTTTTACTTAAAAAAAAAAAAAGAAATAACTCCCTTCTATTTCAAGTTAGACCCTAAAGGCAGAAAATCCAAATAAGAAGATAATGCCTTAGGAATTCAAAGGAAAGGGCAGACACAAGAGATACTTAGAAGGAAAAACCAATAGGACTCAGTGAGTGGCTGATTATGAGAGAAAAAGAATAGGGAAGAATCAAGGATTACTGAGATTTTGATTATACAGGTAAGAGGATGATGGGGACTCCGTGCTCACAACACCTCTATAGAAATGTGATGAAAAGTCAAGTAACACTCCCCATCCATGGGAAAGTTATTAAAAGAACCCAACATTCCTACTTCCAGATTGTAGTCATGGAAGAATTCCTGAGAATTTATTTATAGAGTATACCCATGGTCCCCCATGGTCCCACATCCCAACTTCTGCATCAACAGTTCAAACCCATAAAGCCCTGAATCTAAATCCCTGGTATTAAGAACCCATATAGTCCTTTAAGAATCTTTTTTTTTTCTGATATGAGAAATTTCCTGAACAGAATACCATTTCAAGAAGATCCCTACCAGTATCTTTCATTTTTTCAGTGCATTCCAATCACACACATTCTCACACACATACTCACAAATACACTCACCCCCGCAAGCTTCCAGTCTTATCCTTGAACCCAAACCACAGGATGAGTCCTGCCTTCTGCTGAGGAAGTAATACCTGTGACAGAAAGTCATTTACACCCCCTTCGCTTCTCTAGAGAATACTTCACATCTTAAATTCCATATACAGCTCTAGTTTTCCCCCATTTTCCACCTCAAGTCACAGTCTCTTTTTAGCCCTGAGTACCCCAGCACCTGGAGCACAGTGAAACCCTCTGAGACCTCTTGAACTCATGAGTCACTATAAATAGCAGCAACATCAACTCTCCCATGACACACGTAAGTGCACTATTCATAACGTCTCACAGCATGATAAAATGAAATAACTATTATAATAGAATAGGCAGAGGCAGCGAGAAATGACACCCTTCCATAGTGTAAAGGACTGCCACTTGGAGGCCACTGCGTTTCCAAAATGCAAGCCTCCCTAAGAGGTTTATATAGTTAACCAACTGGAGAAGGCAGAAGCGCTATGACACAGTGCTCCTGTACTCGTCAGCATCACAGAGGAATAAACAGCAATTATTGGTACCACACAAAACACAACATTGTTGAGCCAGCCTTGTGCCACCAAAAACACAAGTATGCCAAACAGTTTTCCTCTCTGCACAGCAGTGCCTTTGAGTTGCTGATGCGTCCCACCCAGCTGCCCTTCTTAACCAGATTAATTTCACTGAGAAACACAAAGAAAGAGCCAGAAAGAGATCCTTTTCAGGAAAGAAGGAACAGCCCATTTGCTCGCTGGGGCCCAGAAGTGGGAATTCCAACTGTTGACTGAAGTCAAGGGCACATTTGGTAAGCAGAGTCACTTGCTAGTGGCCCTATGTTACACAGAAGCACAGCACAATAGGTATCACCTCTGCCCCGTGAAAGTCTCATTTCCTTGGTCCTTTCTCCTGCCAGCCAGCATCCAGGCTGTACCACTGGCAAGTTAAGAGACGTAGCTCTCCCAAAGATGCCTTTGGGAGCCAGGAGCCAAGCTGACAGCCAAAGCAAAGGAAGAACTAGTGGGATTTTATAGTAGAAAAGGCCAGAAGAGCTTAAAAAACAGTGATTAATGTTCACAGGGAATTAATCTCTGCAAAGTTTTAGTCTGAAGCTTTGGCATTACCTGTGTACAATGGAAGGGAAAAGATGAGCTTGAGGAAAATGTTCAGAATAACCCCAAATAATAATTGCCAACCAGATACACTTCCCATTTAATACTCAGAGCACTGTGAAGTAACCTCTGTCATTATTCCCTTTTTACAGGAGAGGAAACAGGAGAACAGAGAGCTTAAGTATCTTGCCAAGGCCACGCTGCTGGTATGAGCTGGGATTCGAACTCTGCGTGGCTTGAATATGTGCTCCTAACTGATATGATACACTACCTTTCCAGTAAAATTCCATCACAAGTGGCCCTTCTGAAACGGCAAACTTTAAGTTTGCAATTACTTTTTAATACCAAAAGCCTTTGTTTCAGACCTAAAGATAAAATACTTCCTCCTACGTCCATAAGATGAAAGATAGAGAAGAGGATGAAAAAGATGGCATATTTCTTTTGTGTTTTGTTTCCTAACAGGGACAGAATCTGCCTCCTTTCACATACATTCCAAAGACTCCCTTCTCTCCTACATACTGCTTCACTTGGGGGATACACAAATGGCACACAGACCATTTTTTAAATCTTACTTTGTGATATCAGCATTAAGGGTCTTGCCTAAAAACATTTAAGAATCAAGAAAAAGTAGGAATGCACCCAGAAGAATGAGGTCAGGTGTGGGGAGGGCGCAGGGGTGTGTGTGCGCTGGGAAAAGGGGAAGCCAAATGACAAAACCCCAAATAATCTTGGCTCTTATGAAAAGGTACTCTGTTCATTTCCCCGGAAGCACCGAACAAAAGCAGCTGCCCATTTCTCTGCTTCAGTTTCCTGACTATAACTGGATCACCAACGGGCATCCATTGTTCCAGGCTCACAGAATAATGTTCACTAGCATAAATGCATCAGTTCTGGTACACATCCAAAGAGCTAAGAAAGAATACCACAAGACTGAATGAGTGTCTGTGTGCGCATACCCAGCGACCAGATTCCACCACGGGCAAGACATAGGTGTGCGAGGCAGTTAGCACCGCCCAGCGCCGATGCATGTGCAAGCTTGTCAAGAGATATACTACACATCAGACCACTATGCTGAACAGAATGTTCTGCTTGTAGCTCTGTTTCCCAACATTCTACACATCTTCAGAGTCTCTGCAGTCACAGAGCAGCCTGTGATTCCCCCATAAGCATCCCAGGGCACTAACAAAACGCAAAGTGCAGAGGTCAGAACCATCGATGGAAGGTCGCTGCACTGTGTTTGCAGAGCCTAGCTCATCCAGGACCACCTTCCCATCCAGAATGGGCAACCCTCAGAGGATGGCAGCTGCTAACTTAGGGGGAAAAAAAGTGCATGGTGGGGGAGGCGAAAGGATTATTTTTAAGGAAGAGCACAATCTAGCTTTTCTCTCCACCACCTACTCCACACACCACCTCCTCGTTCCCTTGTCTCTCCTCCTGCCTGCTCTTCCATTTCACTTGTCTCCCCCAGCCTCTCTCCCCGTTGCTCGTGTACCACACTTCTCACATGTGCTTTCTTCTCTGTGTCCCAAACTGAGACACCAGCTCGGACACCACACTGAGAAGAGCAGCTGTGTGAGGACTCAGAGCTGCCGCTGAGCTCGGAGGGGACACGAAGGTGGCTAGCCTCCTCCTCAAAGCTCCAGATGCATGAGATTCAAAATGTGCATCCACTCTTTAGAAGCCCTGTCTTGAGACCAGAGCCACAGAGAAGAGAAAAAAAGCATCTGTGTTATAAGTTAAATGAACCCGTTAATTATGTCATCTTCCTAATGTGCCTAAATACTGGAGGATATTTGGCTTACGTCTTGTTATAAGTGTCCTTTACTATTCATTCTGTGCCTCCTTAATATGGCTTCTGAAACTGAGCTGCCATTCTTGTCCGGAAGAGTAAGCATTTTTTTTTCTTTTTTTTTGCGGTACGCGGGCCTCTCACTGTCGTGGCCTCTCCCGTTGCGGAGCACAGGCTCCGGACGCGCAGGCTCAGCGGCCATGGCTCACGGGCCCAGCCGCTCC